>NC_047107.1:63957531-64272479 GCF_902500255.1 Thalassophryne amazonica
CAAGACTTTTTCGGCACATTCCACTGTTACAGAGTTTTTTTTTTCATGGAAAGAGAAGCGGAGGGATGTGCCACCGTGCCGCTCATGGCGCGGGACAAAACCACCTCCGTGTTGGTCTTACAGTACGGCTTTCAGACAGCTTTCAGTGGCTTTTCAGTCGTGTGACTAGCTGAGAAATTGTGCATGAGCTGGACATGCCAGAACATGTCTTGTGAGGCTTCATCACGGCGTTGCTCTGTGCCATGTGGCTCCACCGCGACGCGCAGAACTCCTCCGCTACGCTTTCCATGACAAAAACTCCTGTAACAGTGAAATGTGCTGCTCTTTTCCACACTGGACGCTGTGTTGATCCGGGATGTCGTCTGACTTCCACAGGAATTGCGGAAGACGTGGATATCTGCACTTTTTCAGCACACTGAGACAGACGTGCGGAGGAATTCCGCGCATCGCGGTGGAGCCGCATGGCGCAAAGCAACGCCGTGATGAAGCCTCACAGGACATGTTCTGGCATGTCCAGCTCATGCACAATTTCTCGGATAATCACACGACTGAAAAGCTACCGAAAGCCGTCTGAAAGCCATCTGAAAGCCGTCATGTGAGACCAACACGGAGGTGCTTTTGTCCCGCGGCACGGTGGCGCATCCCTCCGCTTCTCTTTCCATGAAAAAAACTCCTGTAACAGTGGAATGTGCCGAAAAAGTCTTGATGTCCACGTCTTCTGCCATTTTTGTGCAAGTCAGACGACGTCCCGGATCAACAAAGCCTTCATGTTGGAAATGATCTGGTTGTTTCAGCGGGGTGTCAGCCTGTCGATCGGTGCTCGGAGTGCGCCGCGCTCTCAGACGCTGTGGGCGGTCTTTAAACCGGCTGGAGCACTCCTTAATCTGTGTAATCCCCATAAAATCGTCCCGGAAAGCCATCTGAATTTTCCGAATGGTGTCCACCTGGAGGTCTCTCACAGTTTCTGGAAAAAACTGATGCAACAAAGCTCCAAATCATTCAGACATTTATTCGCAATAAAAATTCGACGAGAGGGTTGGACCACTGCTCACACAAAGCCTGCTCACAGGTGAATGATGCAACCGACAGGTGTGAAAAAACTCACGCATGCGCACGAAGGTTCAAGCTTGGCTGATGCAATCACATGTGATTCAAATCCATATGGTTTTTGCAAAAAATAAAAAGGTCGGATACTTTGCTAACAGACCCCGTATATATACACACACACACACATATATATATATATATATATATATATATATATATAAAAAACAAAAAACAACAACTAAGAAATCACGTGTAAGTATTCACACCCTTTGCTCAATACTTTGTTGATGCACCTTTGACACCAATTACAGCCTCAAGTCTTCTTGAATATGATGCCACAAACATGGTGCACCTATCTTTGGGCAGTTTGGTCCATTCCTCTTTGCAGCTCCTCTCAAGCTCCATCAGGATGGATGGGGCGCGTCGGTCCACAGCCATTTTCAGATCTTGCCAGAGACGTTCAGTCGGATTCAGGTCTGGACTCTGGCTGGGCCACTCAAAGACATTCACAGAGTTGTCCTGAAGCCACTCCTTTGATAGCTTGGCTGTGTGCTTCAGGTCACTGTCTTACTGAAAGATGAACTGTCACCCCATTCTGAGGTCAGGAACGCTCTGGATCAGGTTTTCATCCAGGATATCTCTGTACATTGCTGCGTTCATCTTTCCCTCAATCCTGATTACTCTCCCAGTTCCTGCCCCTGAAAAATATCCCGACAGCATGATGCTGTCACCACCATGCTTCACTGTAGGCATGGTGCCTGGTTTCCTCCTAACATGACGCCTGCATTTACGCCAAAGAGATCAATCTTTGTCTCATCAGACCAAAGAATTTCATTTCTCGTGGTCTGAGATTCCTTCAGGTGCCTTTTGGCAAATTTGAGGCAGGCTGCCATGTGTCTTTTACTAAGGAGTGACTTCTGTCTGGCTGTTCTACCATACAGGCCTGAATGGTGGATTGCTGCAGAGATGGTTGTCCTCCTCTCTCCACACAGCAATGCTGGAGCTCTGACAGAGTGACCATCAGGTTCACCTCCCTGAATAAGGCTCTTCTTCCCAGATCACTCAGTTTAGATGGGCGGCCAGCTCTAGGAAGAGTCCTGGTGGATCTGAACTCCTTCCATTTATGGATGATGGAGGCCACTGTCCTCATTGGGACCTTCAAAGCAGCAGAAATGTTTCTATACCCTTCCTGAGCTTTGTGCCTCAACAATCTTGTCTTGCAACTCTGCAGACAATTCCTTTGACTTCATGCTTGGTTTGTGCTCTGACACTGTGTCAACTGTGGGACCTTATATGTAGACAGGTGCATGTCTTTCCAATTCAGGTCCAATCAACTGAATTTACCCCAGGTGGACTCCAGTTAAATTGTAGAAACATCTCAAGGATGATCAGTGGAAACAGGATGCACCTGAGCTCAGTTTTGAGCTTCATGACAAAGTGTGTGAACACTTAAGTACATGTGATTTCTTTTTTGAATACATAAATTTGCAAAAATCTAAAAAACAAACAAACAAAAAAAAAAAACATTTTCCACATTGTCATTGTGGGGTGTTGTGAGTCTAATTTTGGGGGAAAAAATGAATTTACTCCATTTTGGAATAAGGCTAACACAAAATGTGGAAAAAGTGAAGAGCTGTGAATATTTTCTGGATGCACTGTATGCCACAGATATATGTACTTAGCATACAATATAGGATTAAAATGAGTTTAAAACTAACACAAAAGTTGAAATTTTTGGGGGTAATCAGGAGTTTTTCTTACTTGTTTAGGCCCCAACCCCCCACCCACCACCCCACCCCCTTTAAACTGGATTCATAAGGAATCCATAAGAGTTACCAGAGCAGCCATACTGGGAATTAAAATTATGAAGCAAAACTACAGAATCCTCAAAATTTCACCAGCAATGTATGGTCTAAGTCATCATTAAATGCATCTACACTGTGTAATTTTACAGTTTGGAAAAAGGGTAGTTATTATTACATTAGAGCTCTAAAACAGGTGCTCTACTGGTGTTTATATTTTCTTTTTAGCAATTTGGGGTGAAACAGGATTGGTCTCAAAACAAATGTCAAAAGGGAGCAGAGCACTAAGAGGCTTGATTGCCAACAATGTTTAAATATGGATGAGGTTGCAAAAACATGAAACTGCCCTTAAACAACAACAATTAAATAAGCAGAAAAAAAATGTGAGGCTTTATGACATCAGAGCAGTCGATGATTGATATTAAGTTTATTTTAAAATCTTTGGATTTGCTGACCTCAGGATCAGGACTGGGAACGTTCTCTAGGATGAGCTTGGCCTGCTGGAAGTGTTTGGAAGCTGCCAGGTAGAGATCAGCAGAGCCTGGTGGTGGGTTGTACTTCTTCAGATCAGACATCTCCTGCGGAAATTGAGAAAAGGGCCAGGATCAAACATACTTAGCAAAGCATAAAAGCAAAATATTGTGAAGGTGAGACAAAAAACAAGCTTAAGAATACAGTGAAATTGGAAAGTCAAAGACAGGAGACAGACAGGGAAGGGTGCAAGTGCTTTGTGTAACAGGATAAAACAGTAGAGTAAGACAAAAACATTAAGGAGGGCGTTTGACAGATAGTACCTTGAACTGGATGTAGTGCACAGGTGGGGGGGTGACCACACTATTGAAGGGGGCGAAACGGTGCTCATAGCGAACCTGCTCACTATCTAGCTCAAACTGAGGCTTACGGACCTTCCCGTCCATATCCAGCGCCACCATGGTCTGAGAACACATGTACAGGCAGATAGACAATGAGGTTCAAATCAGGATAATGAATGGAAGAGAGGCGGCGTCAAAGTGCATCTCTGTTTCTGTGCATCACCTTGTACATGCCAGCACACATGTTCTGGTACGCTTGACTCATCGTAATCTCCTTGCTAAGTGGTCGAACTGCATAGGAAACATAACCCAGACAGTTACGGAGAATTTACACACTTTAAAACAGTTTCCTCCCACTCTGAATATGCTGTTTTACCAAAAATATCTATGTCAAGTCAATTAGAATGTCTACCTTATTTCCAATGTAAAGTTATTTAAAAAAAAAAAAAATAGTTCTAAGTCAGACTTAGTGTTTCTTTCACTACATAAGACTTTCAGTGGGTCATCAGTTGCCTCTTTAAACAGCTTCAGAAATTGATAAATATTTGTGAAAGCTTCTGAATTATGAGCTGACATAAATTAAGTTTAATTTGGGAAGTTTTGGCTGTGTGTAAGGTTATAACCCAGTAACGAGTACCTGCTTGTGTCAACTAGCATGTTTGTAGCATGACTGATAATTCCAAATATACATAAACAACAACGATACCTTGTTAAAAGTGGAATTTGAACTGTACAGTTTAATTTTTTCCATGTTGGTGTTTTTTTCAATATGAAGTCCAAAAACAGGTACTGTAAATATTTCTCACCATGACAACCACCAGTCCCTGTCAACTTTTTAACATTTATCTGTTTAATATCTAAAGGGCTGTGAAATGAAAATTGTGAAATCCGAGGAAAATTTGCAGGGGGTCTGGGGGGCATAGGCCCGCAGGAGCTGGGGTCTCAGGCCCAGTGGGATCCCAGAAACCAAATTAATTTTTTATATAATAATACATTTTCAGCATCTCTTGCAACAAAAAAAAAATTCAAAATTTGTGCATATTTAAATGAGCCTGTATTCAACCCTTCATTTGAACCATCAATGATCATGTTGAAATAACAGAATATGATGTGGAAGTACGACCTGGAATGATTTTCCTTTTAATTGTAAACCAAATTATGCATTAACTCAGAACAATTAAACTACATTAAATTCATGAAGATTGAAGCTAAAGCTTGGAGAGTATTTTGAAAATCACGGCAAAATATCAATAACATACCTTATAGTAAAAAAAGCCACATATTCTTGTGTAAATTCCTGTAAATCCATTCAAAGCCACAGTGACTTTTTCAAACAGTGTTTCTCACCATCTTCTCTCTGTCTGATGTTGGTTCGTGACACAGGCATGCTGCACAATTCTTCTTTTAAAAACTTTAGAGCTCTACGGGGTTTGCAATGTCCACATACTACGTTTAGCATAAGCTTCGCGCAGGAGCCACACAGCGTCACCGCAGCAACCAACCACTCCTGCTTTACGACAGCTGTTGCAACAGCCAATCTTTGAGAAAGGGATTTTTCTCCCCAAAACTCCGCGGATCCAAGGACGCTGATTTGTATCTGTAACACACAGATCAGTGTCTGCGGACCACCGCGGACTTGTAACACTTGCACGATGTCGTAACAAAAGAACACTTTGCGATTTTAAAAACTCTGATGATTACAGAGTAAAACACTAACATCCCCCCCAATGATGAAATCCGAAGAATTTTACGAACCCGTGGAGTTTTCAGAGCCCTGTATCTACAACTGGATGAAATCTCTTTTTCAGAAGTACTTTGCATCTGGTCATGTAGCTGATGGACTAAAGTGGCCTTGTTTATTTAATTCATTACAGGTTTACACATATACATATATATATATATACATATATATATATACATATATACATATATATATACATATATACATACATACATATATATATATATATATATATATATATATATATATATATATATATATATATATATATCAGATTTTTTTTATTTTTAAATATACCTTTATCATCCCCAATAGTTCTCGATATAGCAGAGGGTACCTTTCTTCTTCTTCTTGGTCTTTTTGCTGCTGCGGCCTTTCAGCTGCTCCTCCAGAATCCGCTCCTCTGCCATCTGAGAGGAGTCGGCTCTGCTCAGAGTGGATATCAGCCATGCATAGAGAAACTCTGACAGGTACCTACATTCAAAAACAAATGCACACTGTTACTCACACAAGTCTACACTTTTCATGTTTATTTACTCTGATGCAAAACACTGCTGCAGATTATTATTTTTTTTTTTTTTTGTCCATACAGACTGCTTGCTTACCAGTAGATGTAGTAATATTCATGCATGCTGTAGAGCTCAAGTTCAAATCCACTCAATAGGTACTGGATCATAATTCTCAGGTTATGGTAAAGTATCCAGGTGCCCAGACAGGCCAGGTGCTGTCTCTGAGGCTCCAGTTTCATCAGTAAACTATGTAAGGCTGCATCCACTTTCTCTGCCTACAAGGTCACACATACAGAGAGAAATGAGTTCTATTATTTCCAATATTACCCAAAAGCACCATATAAATTTTGTGTATTAGTGATTTGATTCTAAACAAAATAAACTGATATGACCTAAAACATTTATATTACATGAAGGTGACAGTCATGTCTGACTGTGCACAAAGTTCTCTCCTTCACAATTGAATAAGTCACTGACTGTTTTACATTCTAAGTGGACAGACAATCAGACAACTCACAGTAACATTTTTCTTTTTTTTTTTTCCCCCCCTTCTGTTGTCAGGCATTCAACCACCACTTACATTTTTTTCAGCCACCTTATAGTTATAACTCATCCACATAGAGCCACACCACCACCATTTTTTTTCAATTCGTACAAATCAGTTAATACAACCCCTGGCAAAAATTATGGAATCACCGGCCTCGGAGGATGTTCATTCAGTTGTTTAATTTTGTAGAAAAAAGCAGATCACAGACATGACACAAAACTAAAGTCATTTTAAATGGCAACTTTCTGGCTTTAAGAAACACTATAAGAAATCAGGAAAAAAAATTGTGGCAGTCAGTAACGGTTACTTTTTTAGACCAAGCAGAGGGAAAAAAATATGGAATCACTCAATTCTGAGGAAAAAATTATGGAATCATGAAAAACAAAAGAACGCTCGAACACATCACTAGTTCGTCTCTCTCTCTCTCTCTCTCCCTCTCTCTCACTGTTTGATTCCGTCAAATATCAGGTTATTACATCTGGATTGAACTAAAAAAATTGTTTTCTCTGTGACAGTCAGCAGACCTTCACAGACTTTGTAAATGTCCACCTGCATTGAATTGCAGTGTTCTGCCCACTTTGCCACATCAGCTTTCAAATCATCCACATCTTTTTGTGTAAACTGCAGGCTCATTTTGAGTTCTTCTACATCCCTTGATACTGGATCCAGCCTGGTGTTAGTGGACTCCATGATCATTTGGACAAATCCATTAAACTTTTCCTGTTGTTTTAATAGAAGGCCGTAGTCTCGTTTGAACCCTCCATATCATCGCGGGATTTGAACACTAACGGGGACCTCCATTTAATATATACACAACATAACTTCACACGGATAAATGGTGTACGGTTTTGTTTTTGGCTGC
Organism: Thalassophryne amazonica; assembly: GCF_902500255.1. Classification (NCBI taxonomy): domain Eukaryota; kingdom Metazoa; phylum Chordata; class Actinopteri; order Batrachoidiformes; family Batrachoididae; genus Thalassophryne; species Thalassophryne amazonica. The sequence goes on from NC_047107.1 coordinate 63,964,852, forward strand.
AAAGTCACAATTTTTTTTTTTTTTTTGGTTCCCGGTGGAAACGAAAAGGCGAGGAGGTACGAGACGTCGTGCCGGTAAGTGTTAGCCTACACGGCTAACCAGAGTAGCTCCGTTCTCTTGCCTGCAAAACCGCCTCGACACGTTTGAGCTCCGGATCATAAACAAACCGCAACACATATCCACTTTCCCACTGCATCGTCACTTTTTCGTTGCATTTTCACTTTGTTTGCATGTAATTTGCCCAAAACCCAATCGAAAATGCCATGGTTTGTACCCCAGAAGTAGAGAAATTACTTCATATTTTACACTTTAGAGCCCATCCCCAAAGGAGACTGTGCTGCCCTACAGAGCTATGAACATGTCCTTTTGTTGCTCCATCACTTCAGTCACCCGAGAGAATAACACACACTACCCATCTGGTTTATCCTTGACTTTAGCTCGTTTGGTGGCATTTTCTGCAGCACAGTTAACTTTCTTGCTGTGCTGCCATTTACCAGTGAAGGACGTTGTAGCTGTTAGCTGCTGGACCACTATCAGTTGTTACCTAACTGGCTACCTAGCAAGCACAACTCTTTCCCTCACAGTCCAAAGTCACAAAAAAAAAAGTTTCCTTACACAGTTGTTGATCCATGTGTTGACAACGTACAATGACACCTAATTCCAATAAAAAGGATTAATTACTCAATATGTATCATGATTTTGTTACATTAATGCACTTAATATTGCTTAAAGACATCCTAGCAAAGGGCAAGAAGGTGCAGGTTTTTTTTTTTTTTTGCAATCACAAAAGGTGATTTTACAGAGGAACTCATTGCATCTGCTCAAAATTATGTTAACTGGTGAAATCACCTTTTGGAGTCAGTGGCTGCAAACAAAGTCTGCACTGTCTTGGCATTTCCAGGTTGTCTTTGGCCACTACTGGCTTACATAAATGATATTTATATGCACTGATAAATTATAGAGTGTGGCGTTTGCATGTAACCCAGCTATTTAGTAATTTAGATATACTACTTAAGCTGTGCTCTATTAGTATTGTACATTCACTTTTTCCTTGTATTTAGCCTATCCCAACTATCCCAAATCAACCTCACACCTTCTAGTCTGTCATGATGTCATATTTATTTAGACTGTGTCTCCCCATTCTTGATATTGATTGGCTTGTAGACATGCATGCGTCTGTCCTCAGCTTGTCAAATTTGGTGTATAGTAGTTCCGTTTGAGCACATAAAAAAAATTCTGTTTGGGGAAAAAAAAATAAAAATATGAAAAGGATTCTGCAGATTATTTGGATAAACAATCATTATTTGCATTTCTCTGCTATGAGCCTCCATATCTTTAGTTAAGAGTCCAGTCAGTGGTAAACATATTTTTACTCTTAACTCATGGGCCTGTAGGATTGTAAGTTCTCATTGAATTTAAATGTTTGGATTAAAACCTGCATTGGTATCATGGTATTTTTACCAGCAGCACGCAGGAACACAAACTTTGTTGAGGAGGAAAAAACATCTGGCAGTATTTCTGTCATCAGCACGTAACATCACTTGCTATCAAAAGGGGTTGGACCAAAATGAAAAAACTGAAGATCTGGACCAAACAAGGTCTGTGTGAAAGCTCCCTAAAGCCCCTTTCACACTGGGCCTGCATAGAGTTGCATTGTGCTGTGTATTTAGTATGCAGGAATGACTGCGTAAGTTGCGCGCAGGGAGAGAGAGCGAGAGAGAGAGAGAGAGTAAAAAACCCTTGCATGCAGGGGGGAGAAACTTGGCTCTATGATACTACAGACTGCCTGGACACGCAGTTGTATTTGATACATTGTAAAAAGTCAGAATACATTATTTCCAGGAGTTAATGAGGAGTGAATGAGTTTATTTCACGTGTCACAATCATGAGAGAACTTAAGAAGGTAAAAGTACCACAGAGCTGCAGCCAGTAATCATGCGCGCGATCTGTCCATGAGGAGTGGACGGTGGATGGTGGACATGTCCTCTCACTGGCCACCCATCCATGAGGATTTATACTCCACATGGACATGTCTCGCTGGAGATTGGTCCGTGAGCAGGAGTTAATGGACTTTATTTAATGTGCCACAATCTTGGGAGAATTTGGAGGTGAAAGAAAGCTACAGAGCTGCAGTGGCGATGGTGCACACGAGCCGTCCATGAGGAGTGGACATGGACACGGACATGTCCTATTGCTGGCGATAGGTCCATGAGCAGGAGTTAATGGACTTTATTTTACATGCCACAATTATGAGAGAACTTGAGGAAGTGAAAGCAAAGCAGAGCTGCACCCGGCCATCACAGGCGCAATCCGTCCGCAAGGAGTGGACATGGACATGTCCTCTCACTGACGATAAGTCCAGGAGGAGCTAGTGGATGTGGAAGCTTGGCAGCCTGCCTCTTCTTCTTCTGTGGTTTTGAAGCCAGCAATGTCCAGTGGGATGAATAAAATCTATCAATGCAGGTATGTACTGATAAAAAAACAAAAAAACGCCCTGGTGTACGATTGTGTACAATTGCAGAGACATGGTGTACAGTAGCACAGTGTTGTGTAGATTTACATACAGTAGCAGAGTGTTGTGTGGAACATGTTTAATTTTTTGCATCCATTTCGCAGACCCCTTTGCGTACCTCAGTATATTACCACGTAGGGCTGCTTAATCTCAGTGTAGAGCTGCATAACTTGGCATAGTCAGGACGATGCATTACGCAACTCTACGTTGGCCCCGCTGTGAAAGGGACTTAAGACATCATCCACCAGAAAAGGAAAAAGCATGTAATTCCTTAGTTTTACACAATTTGCTGCTTTAAAGTTACCATGAAACATACCATGAAGTGGTATGGACCCCTACAAGAAAGAAATTAAAGGCCTGCACTATTTACCAACAATTTCCACATCTGAAAATCCACTAAAGTTGTTACAAAATATATAAATAAAAACATAGCAACATGGTCATATCACGACAGAACACGGATTTAAAAAAAAAGAAAAAGTAGGAAGAATGTGCCAGAGGAAACGAGAGTCCACCTCATCTTGAAGTGTAGCAAACTCTTCAAGAATGTGTCCAAGCTTGTCTCTCTGTCGTGCTCGGTTGTGTCCGTGGATCTGTATCAGACTGCAGAATGGCTGAAAAAATTACAACAGAACCCATACAAATAAATTTACTAGTAATGATGTACCACATATCACATTCATGTTTGTTCTAAACAATCCATCCAGTATCCTAGGTTGTTGTTTGTTTAAAATCAACTGATACAGCTTGAAGAAACTTTATTTTCCTACAGCTGTTTTAAACATTTTTTTTAAATTCTGAGTGTAATTAAACTAACGAAGCAAATGTTGAAAAAGTAAAAGCAACTGATAAAGTTGAATAAACAGGTGTTCGAATGTACCAGATGTACAGACAATAGGTTTGAAGAGTAAAGGTAACATACTCTGTAGCAGTGTGTAACAAAAGAGTCGATGTAGTCCTTAGCCTGGTGGTTGTTGAACAGACAGCATCTGGAAAGGGGACAGTGTGAAACAGAAATCTCAACACGTAAAACATTACATTCTGAGCATGTACACACAGCCAAAGCAACATAACCTCCTACTTTGTAAATGTTAAACGATTAACAGATTCAACATTTAATCCTTTAACCAGAAGCAGACTCACTTGTAAGAGAGGACAGGTGGGGTGACAAAGTATCTCAGAGCATCTTTTATCATATCCTGCATCTGGTGGATTCCAAACACTTTTTTATTATCGATCAGGAACGTTGTCTGGACAGAAAAATATTTGTTTTCATCCCGTTGTATAAGATCCTTCCTGTGTTCAAATTAATTTTCAATCCAGTGATCCACAATATTTAAAATAATAATAACAATAATAAAAAACACAATACAATAACAAAACTAAAACAAGAGCAATCCGGGTCTGGATCACCTCCAAAATTCAGTGGATTCTTCCATGCCATAATATCAATGTGTGGTGCAAATTTGGTGAGAATTTGTGAATCCTTCAAAGTCTATATAAAGTGAAAACTTGATCCAGAATCTGGATCACCTCCAAAATTTAATGGAGTCTTCCATGGCCTAATATCCATCTGTGGAGATGTCAATCTTTAAAATTTTGTTTCAATAACTTGCATCATCATTAGCTCTAAAATAATCTCAGCAAAATTCAAGAGTGCAAACACGGTGATTCTGCAGGTGCACCAATCAGAACAGTAAATGTTCTCTCACCTGAAGCAGAGACCTGGATAGCACACAGGGAGACTGCTCACTGAACTCGCAGAAGAAGTCCTGTAAGGCCACAAAGAAAACATTAACATCAGAGCATTTATGTTTGGGAGCACATTATGAAGTGACCTTATGAAGTAATTTCCCTCTCAACAAACAGCAAGTCAATAATTCCACAATGCCACCATTTTCATTCTTGTGTGACAGCATGTTTGTTTGGCTATAAGGAATTTACATGAATACACACACACACACAAACAAACTCTCAGGTCTTTTTCAACAGGATGACCTTTACCAAGTACCTCCATCCTCATGCAAATGTGGCAAAACATAAAATAAAATTTGAATCTTTAAAACCAATAATTTTGATCATGGAGAAACTGGGGAGAGCTGACATTTACAGTTTGGTATGCTCATGTATTTTGGGTCAAAGATGAGCATCGTGAAAAAGTTGACAGTAGTATTTTTGGAGAAATTAGGGATATATGGACGTGCTGTAATGCACCATGGGAGTTCGGGGTTTGGGTATTTTAAATTTATTGTGGTCCATGTTAGTTTAACAGTGTTGTGGTGGTGTTATTGATTTATTGTGTTTTTGTAGTTCAATTGGTTTAGTCAGTTTAGTTAAGTGTCATGTTGCTGTTACCATGAGTGGGAAATGTAGTGCGTTTGATGGCTTTCACCACGGTCTCGGTTTGTGGGTGTGTAAAAAAAAAAAAGTACCTGCTTGAGGCAGAATGCAGAAAAAACAAAAAGCTCCGGCTCAGTTTTTGTTCTTCCGTGCAGCTTGCCACAATATATTAAAAGCAAAGTGGCGTTTGTGTGCATGTGTGGGTGCATATGTATGTATAACTTTGATCACAGAAACTGGGGAGAGCTGACATTTGCCGTTTGGTATGCCTATATATTTTGGGTTAAGGATGAACACCGCCAAATAGAACATTGATAGGACAAATATTTTTGGAGAAACTATGGACAGTAGCGAACAATGCTGAAAAATGAACGTTGATAATTACATTCTGGACTCACATGCCACTGCAGCAGGGGGAGGTAAATCATCTATATATTAAAAGCGAAGTGGCATCTGTGTACGTGTATGCGTGTGGGATTTTACTTGGTAAGTTCAATGTAAGTACATAATACAATTGTACAACCCCAGTTCCAATGAAGTTGGGACATTGTGTGAAATGTAAATAAAAACAGAATACAATGATTTGCAAATACTGTTCAACCTATATTCAATTGAATACACCACAAAGACAAGATATTTATTGTTTTTGTGCACATATCTGCTCATTTTGAAATGGATGCCTGCAACATGCTTCAAAAAAGCTGGAAGAGTGGTATGTTTACCACTGTGTGACATCACCTTTCCTTCTCAATAAGTGTTTGGGAACACTAACTGTTGAAGATTTGTGGGTGGAATTCTTTCCCATTCTCGCTTGATGTACTACTTCAGTTGTTTACAGCCCGGGGTCTCCACTGGTGCTTCATAATACGCCAAACATTTTCAATGGGCAATTGGCCTGGACTGCAGGCAGGCCAGTCTAGTACCTGCACTCTTTTACTATGAAGCCACGCTGTTGTAACACATGCAGAATGTGGCTTGGCATTGTCATGCTGAAATAAGCAGGGATGTCCCTGAAAAAGACGTTGCTTGGATGGCAGCATGTGTTGCTCAAAAACCTGGATGTACCTTTCAGCATTGATGGTGCCATCACAGATGTGTAAGTTGCCCATGCCATGGGCACTAACACACCCCCATACCATCACAGATGCTGGCTTTTGAAATTTGCGCTGGTAATAATCTGGATGGTCTTTTTCTTGTTTTGTCCGGAGGACAAGACGTGCATGATTTCCAAAAACAATGTGAAATGTGGACTCAGCAGACCACAGCTCACTTTTCCACTTTGTGTCTGTCCATTTCAAATGAGCTCAGGCCCAGAGAAGGCAGCTGCATTTCTGGATGTTGTTGATGTATGGCTTTCACTTTGCATGGTAGAGTTTTAACTTGCACTTGTAGTTATAGCGATGAACTGTGTTAACTGACAATGGTTTTCTGAAGTGTTCCTGAGCCCACGCGGTAAGATCCTTTACACAATGATGTTGGTTTTTAATGCAGTGCCGTCTGAGGGATAAAAGGTCACGGGCATTCAATGTTGGTTTTCGGCCTTGCCGCCTATGTGTAGAAAGTTCTCCAGATTCTCTGAATCTTCTGATTATATTATGGACTGTAGATGATGGATTCCTTAAAATTCCTTGCAATTGAATGTTGAGAAATATTGTTCTTAAACTGCAGTTGTTCACAAAGTGGTGATCCTCACCCCATCTTTGCTTGTGAATGGCTGAGCCTTTTGGGGATGGTCCTTTTATACCCAATCATGGCACTCACCTGTTTCAATTAGGTGTTCTTTGAGCATTCATCAACTTTCCCAGTCTTTTGTTGCCATTGTCCCAACTTTTTTGAAATGTGTTGCAGGCATCCATTACAAATGAGCAAATATTTGCACAAAAACAAAAAAGTCTATCAGTTTGAACATTACATATCTTGTCTTTGTGGTGTATTCAATTGAATATACGTATGTTGAAGAGGATTTGCAAATCATTGTATTCTGTTTTTAATTTACATTTTATACGTCCCAACTTCAGAATTGGGGTTGTAAATGCCCCACAACTGTGAAGTTGCCAAGTGCACATGTGGCATGCCAGAGTGTCGGCTCCCCCCACAACACGTGTGTGTGTGGTTCTTGCATGTAGCTCTACCACCGTGAGTCACCCTGAGTTGTACGTATTTGCACTGTGTGTGAAGGGGCCCTTACCACTGTTGCCTATGTGCTTGCTCTAGGGGTGAGTAAGAGTAGACCTTCCCCTTGTGAAGAACCTTGGGGCATTTCATGTTGTGTTTGGTACTATATAAATAAACTGATTGGCATTGATTTGAAAGGGGTTTGGGTTTATTTTTTTTGTAAAATATGAATTTTGGAAATTTAAACAATGCTTTCACTTTCAACCATGGCTTTGTGCACTTCCATGTGTACAAAGTGGATTGCCAATTTGAGCATGCATTAGTTCATGAGCAGTGCACCACTGTTGGACTATTTTTTCACGCAGTTGTTCACAAAGTGGTGATCCTCACCCATCTTTGCTTGTGAACGGCTGAGCCTTTTGGGGATGCTCTTTTTATACCTAATCATGACACTCACCTGTTTCCAATTAACCTGTTCACCTGTGGAATGTTCCAAACAGGTGTTCTTTGAGCATTCATCAACTTGCCCAGTCTTTTGTCTTTTGTCCCAGCTTTTTTGAAACGTGTTGCAGGCATCCATTTCAAAATGAGCAAATATTTGCACAAAAACAAAAAAGTCTCAGTTTAAACATTAAATATCTTGTCTTTCTGGTGTATTCTATTGAATATAGGTTGATGAGGATTTGCAAATTATTGTATTCTGTTTTTATTTACATTTCACATAACGTACCAACTTCACTGGAATTGGGGTTGTAAATACATTAAAAATACATGGATGACACAAGAAAGTGAAAACATTTCTTTCCACTGGTGTCCATTTAAAAATCAAATGACAAAATAAAAGTAATAAGTGTGTGTATGATAACAAGAACCTAAGCAACTTATAAATACGCTAAGACAGTAAATTAACATAAAAAAAATATTAAGTAATTAACAGGAAATAAAAGGGCAGAGTTACTCCTCTAAAAACTGTTGAGAACTGTTGACAAGGTTCTTAAAACATTCTGGACACCATTCACACACCATTCCAACTCATCATAAAATCTTTGTATAATTTATTACCACCCTTGGAAAATGTCAGCTACCTATTTTATAAACAACTCAATCTAGAGCCTGTGGATCCAGGCAAGACACTAGTATATATGTATACCTTATCACATGTCTGTTTATGTATCACACGCTGTATCATGCCCCGATGTATCTGTATCAGCTCGAGTCCAATATTTATCACATATTACAATAAAAATAAAGAACAATAATCATACACATGAATCATGTAGAACGAATAACGCAGGTAAATCATGTAAATATGTAAATTATGGAATGTTCTTATGTCTCTCTATACAGTCATGATTGGCCTCTTCACTGATGTCTCACAACTTCAGTATGAAACTCAAGTTGTAGAATTCTCCCTGCTGGGGAGGCTAAAACTCTCACCTTGATCAGGGATCTTGGTTGAATGAGGTGATTTGGATCCTGTATCAGGATCCTGCACTTCACCTCACCTGCATGTCACCAGGGTAAGACAAAATGGGGGCGTGTCATTGGTGGGGCTGAGAAATAGGGGCTCCTGATTGGATGAAAAGTGGGATGATACAAATCTTGGTATTTTCAATGTCTTTTTTTGTATCGCCCTGTTTTAAGATTTGTATTACCCTGATTTTAGTGCCACAGTTTCCAGTGCAGTAAAATTGATTGGAAAAGTGTCTGATTTATCAGCCCTAATTTTTCTTGTATCTCATGGGGGCTGGTTTATGAGTATACTGCAGATTTTGTTGTAATATGTGATAACTCTCCTTTATTTAACCAGATAAAAGTCTCACTGAGATTTAAAATATCTGTTCCAAGAGTGACATGGCCAAGAAGGCAGCACAACATGGTCACAAAACATAATACAAACAGACATAAACAACTGCCAAGCACAACAATTATTAAAAAAAAAAAATCAAAAAAAAAAAAAATCACAAATTCCAGCAGGCATGGGATGCAGGTACAGTTTCTAAAGTGAGATCGTAGTAGCAGTCACACTGACCAAGGCAGTTTCTCCCTGGATCCCCCATAATCGTCTTAAACTCCCCCAGAGAGATCAGTTCTGACAATTTGAGATCAGCCTGTAAATTATTCTATGCGGAAGGAGGAGCATATTTAAAAGATTTTTTTCCCCCTCCCAAGTTCTGTTCTCACTCTCAGGGTCATCATCTGCAGAAAAGAATCAGAGCAAAGGCCATACTGATTTTGGTTTCTACACATGTACATTTGTAGATAAATAAGGAGGAACTATGCCAAGAATAGTTTTATATATGCAATATAAAGATCAACCAATGTGAGAGCCTGTATACATAGAGGGGATTAGTAATAGCATATAAAATACAATGATGTATGTGATTTCCACAACCAGTAATAAAACAGCTGGTAGCAATACATGCAAGTGGATGTTGAGGAACTGCTGAGTCTTTATTTTATATATTTTTAACTATATGACTTGATGACCAAGTGGTTAGTGCACTTGGTTTCAGTGTGGAAGGTTCCCGGTTCAAAACCCAACCCTGCCACATTTCTCCATGCAATGTGAAGTCACGTCAGAAAGAGCATCCAGCGTAAAATTTGTGCCAAATCAACACGCAGATCTGTTGTGGTGACCCCCAGTGAAAACAAAGGATCAGCCGAAGGGACTTATTATGACTTTGTCATAAAGTCACTTACACCAATCAATTACAAATATTTTAACAACCAATATGATCTTTTCATCTAATCTAGCTACATTGATCATGGCAATATTGTGGTAAATGTGTTTTACTTGACAAATCTACTCCAAAAGCTAATCATTTGGAGACACTAACCCGTGTAAGAACAAATGAAACAGAACCAAAGTAATATTCCCACAAAATCTGGTGAAAATCCACCCTGCCATTTTTTTAAGAGTTATTTTGTTCACACACAGCAGGCATGAGTGATGACATCACCCTGCCCCACGGCAGCACGCACACTAATGAGAATGTCAATGTGACGCAGTGACTTAGATTTCAATATGTTTAAAAAATATCAGCTTGCCTGTTGAATATGATTACATCACTAGCCCGTATAGGTACGCAGCAGTAAATTTATGCATTTAATAAAAGTGTTTGTGCTGTACAAGTGTCAATGGTCACCAGGATGCCGTGCAGGTTGGTTGTGTTGATGACATCGCAGACGGTCTTAATCCGTTCTATGAGCTTGCTGAAATAAGCCACCATGTCCTCCCTCTTAATGATCTTGGCATAACGAGGAAAGGTAGGTGGCAGCAGTCGCTGGTTGACAAGAGGCTCAAAGCCCATCATGATGGGGTGGTCTGGAACACACGAACACACACACACACGGCAATGTTTTTCTGCACAAAGCAACTGATCCACATCAGTAAAATGAATCAAATTTTAAAGACAGTCCTTTATGTGTGACAGCCGGTTTTCATGCCCGAGTTTGTGGAAATTTGTTTAAGCTTGATAGTAATTGTAGACTGTGTGAAAATTGACAACTGGTTTTGTGGATGGCTGAGAGCAAATATGTATCCAGTGTAAGCATATCTGCAGGTTCTGTGCATCTTATACCTCCTTTAGTGGTGTCATTTTGCGACTGGATGCCGTGCTGAATACTGGAATGGATGGCTGATAGGAGGTCAGCTGCCTGAGCCACAAGTTTCTGTGCCTCGCCTACTGAGCTGGTCTGACACACAAGCAGACAATGAAAAAGGAGTTTTCTTTGAAGTGTAAAACAATTTAACATTTAACAAAGTTCTGCAATGAAACAATACACTTCATCTTCACTTCACAGCATGAAGCAACTTTCTTTTTAACTTTTGATTATTTTAAAGAGCTCACACTAAACCTGCCCAGTATCTGATGTCTGCTTGTATGTGCGTTACCTCTTTCTTGGTGAAGGCGATCAATGCAGTCAACAGCAAGCGTGTGAATTTGATCCTATTGAAAAGTGCCAAAAACTGCTGATGCTGGGAAAAGTTACATTATCAGTTAAATAATGTGCGTGTGAAGCCAAAGAGACACATACATGCACGCAAAGCAAAACATGTAACAATCTACTCTTTTAATTTATACAAGGCAGAAAAAATACAAAGGGTACAATTTTCATTTATTTTGCCCATTTTGGGGTCTGTTTTTGTCCACCATTTATTGTTATTAATCAGAATGGGCCACATTTTTGTTGATATACTGTTAGAAATTCTACCCCCAGTACAAATTTGTTGTCTCATGATTTAAATACTATAGTTGATGATGTGTTTTGTTATGTGCTGCATGTGGGCAGCTCAAGCAGAACGATGGTGAAAGGAAAATTTTTAAGTTTTATTCATTCCAGGCCAGAGGAAAATGCTATGGTCAATTAGAAAGCTCAACCCTGGTGCAGTCGGGTTCGAGTCTCACTCAGACCTGTCACTAAACTCATTCTGTGTGCAGTGGATGAATAACCCCCATGAAAAAACAAACAAACATAAAACATACTGAAGTACTTCACTTGAAGTTTGTGAAAACTGAGTCCATTAACTTTTTTTTTTTTGCAAATAAACAAAAATGCAAATACATAAAATATAATTAATTTCCTGTGTGGATCCTTTAACACATAGCCACAGAATATAATTTATAGAATTTATTCCAGAACAGATCCAATCTTTTCACAAAGTTTACACCAAGAAAACTTATATTAACTTGTATCTTACAATGTCAAAACATAGATAACATTTTATGGCTTGACTATTCTTGTGGATCTGTCCTGAAGTTCAATAATGTTATTTCACATTAGTGATTCCTGGAATCAACTAACACTTTGTGAGTCTGATTAAATGTTATTCTTCATTGTTCTGTACATCCTTTGACTTGGCAGTGACATTTTTTATTCAAAGCAAAAATTTTTGAATTAGTTTCATTAGTCTCATACTTCTTAGATCTCTGGAAGCTTGTTTAACAAAAGAAAAAAACAGAACAAAACAACAACAACCTTAAATCACAGACTCAGACATTGAGGAAAAGGGACTTGCCTCCAACTCAACATCAGGATGTCGCTGCTCACCCTGTCGGCTGCGTGTACTCTGAGGGAGGAGAAAATCCACAGTTCCAAGTGTTACCGTGGAGAGATATGGGGTGAAATGACAAAAGGCTGAAGATTAAACTTGTCAAGATGTTTTACCTTAACTTTCCTCTGTAACTCATCCTCCACATCCTTCAGCATACCTGTCAGATGAACACACGCACACACACACGAAACATGGATGTTCCATTCTATTCATGTTTCTGAGACAACAACTTCAGGATACTTTCACAATGAATCTCCTCATACCTCCAACAAAAGCGGGTCACAAATCAGAGCTTTGTCACACAACACTGATTTGGGGAAATATTTACATCAGGGTGGCTTTCTTTTACACCCGCTCAACTAACGTTTATTGTGTGTGTACTTATGACAGGAGTCCAATCACCACTAATGATGCACGTAACATCTACTTATGATCACCACAGATGCCAGTCGCTTAAGTATTATTTGGTTTGGTTTCCTCTGCAAGTCCAAGTAGAAGTAGCCCTAATGTAATGAAAACAAAACATCCAGGAACTGATCAATTTATCACTTTTGTTTTTGGTGCAGATAAAGTTATCCGAATTACATTTTTGAAAGTGACCTTATTCTCAAATGGCTTCAGCTGATCAGTGTGTATATGAAGCTGCAAACTTACTACTACTAACTTTATATAGCACTTTCAGGACAAATACATTTAAAGCAGTTTACTATACCAATCTGACAGAAATCCACAACACAATAAAAATTTAAATGATATACACCGGACTAACATCAAAACCAAATACACAGACAATGTAAACATAACATATTCAAATAAAATTTGTTAAAATAAACAAACTGAAAGCTACAGAAAATAAATGTGTTTTAAAACTGGCTTTAAAGGACTCAAAGTTTGACCTTCTCACTTGCAATGACAGATTATTCCACAAGATTGGTGCATGATATAAAAAATCTCTACATCTTGCCATAACACAAATATGCATCCTGAGAGTGCAAGGCACAGCATGAACATAAGGCTTCATAGGTTCCACAAGATAAGAGGTTTTAGTACTTTATGGGGCAGTAGCAGGATGTTACAACTCCAATTCCAATGAAGTTGGGATGTTGTGTAAAATGTAAATAAAAACGGAATGCAATGATTTGAAAATCCTCTTCAACCTATATTCAATTGAATACACCACAAGACAAGATATTTAATGTTCAAACTGATAAACTTTTTTGTTTTTGTGCAAATATTTGCTCATTTTGAAATGGATACCTACAACATGTTTCAAAAAAGTTGGGAAGGAGCAACAAAAGACTGGGAAAGTTGATGAATGCTCAAAGAACACCTGTTTGGAAACAGGTGAGTGGCATGACTGGGTATAAAAGGAGCATCCCCAAAAGTCTCAGCCACTCACAAGCAAAGATGGGGTGAGGATCACCTCTTTGTGAACAACTCCATGAAAAAATAGTCCAACAGTTTAATCCTCTCCCTCCCAACTCTTCTGTACTTTGCTGCACGGTGAAACCGTCTGATAAGGCCGATGATTAAGTTGTGCACATATCATTTATCACAGAACCTACTGTGGACAAACTGTATCTGCATGAATTACCGACCAATTCCCATTTAAGTCAAAATGGGAGCCTTGCTACTGTCGAGACATGAAGTTTGTAAAATGTGTAAAAAAAAATAATAATAATTTTGCCTGAGCTGATTAAGAACAAGCATATCAATGTTCAATTGCAAGGAATTTCGGGATTCCATCATCTACAGTCCATAATATAATCAGAAAATTCAGAGAATCTGGAGAACTTTCTACGCGTAAGCGGCAAGGCCAAAAACCAACACTGAATGCCCGTGACCTTCGATTCCCTCAGGCGGCACTGCATTAAAAACCAACATCATTATGTAAAGGTTTCTTCCTGTTAAAAGGGAGTTTTTCCTTCCCACTGTTGCCAAGTGCTTGCTCACAGGGGGTCGTTTTGACCGTTGGGGTTTTTCCGTAATTATTGTATGGCTTTGCCTTACAATATAAAGCGCCTTGGGGCAACTGTTTGTTGTGATTTGGCACTATATAAATTAAATTGATTTGATTTGATTTAAAGGATCTTATTGCGTGGGCTCAGGAACACTTCAGAAAACCACTGTCCGTGACACAGTAGTTTTCTTTGAAGTGTAAAACAACACACAGTTCATCGCTACATCTATAAGTGCAAGTTAAAACTCTACCATGCAAAGCGAAAGCCACACATCAACAACATCCAGAAACACTGCCACCTTCTTTGGGCCTGGGCCCATTTGAAATGGACAGAAGCAAAGTGGAAAAGTGTGGTCTGATGAGTCCACGCTTCAAATTGTTTTTGGAAATCATAGACGTCGTGTCCTCCGGACAAAAGAGGAAGAAGACCATCCAGATTGTTACCAGCACAAAGTTCAATAGCCAGCCTCTGTGATGATATGGGGGTGTGTTAGTGCCCATGGCATGGGCAACTTACACATCTGTGATGGCACCAACAATACTGAAAGGTACATCCAGGTTTTGGAGCAACACATGCTGCCATCCAAGCAAAGTCTTTTTCAGGGACGTCCCTACTTATTTCAGCAAGACAATGCCAAGCCATATTCTGCATGTGTTACAACAGTGTGGCTTCATAGTAAAAGAGTGCGGGTACTACACTAGCCTGCCTGTACTCCAGACCTGTCGCCCATTGAAAATGTGTGGCACATTATGAAGCACAAAATATGAGAACGGAGACCCCGGACTGTTGAACAGCTGAAGTTGTACATCAAGCAAGAATGGGAAAGAATTCCACCTACAAAGTGTCAGCAATTAGTGTCATCAATGCCCAAATGCTTATTGAGTGTTGTTAGAAGGAAAGGTGATGTAACACAGTGGTAAACATACCACTGTCCCAACGTTTTTGAAGCATGCTGCAGGCATCCATTTCAAAATGAGCAGATATTTGCACAAAAACAATAACATTTATCAGTTTGAACATTAAATATCTTGTCTTTGTGGTGTATTCAATTGAATATAGGTTGAAGATGATTTGCAAATCATTGTATTCTGTTTTTATTTACATTTTACACAACGTCCCAACGTCATTGGAACTGGGGAAGTAAGATCTGTTCACACTCAGCCAGCCAGCAAAGGGAGGCCGGTACATGTGTGACGATCAAATTTCCTAGTTCCAGTCACAACTCTAGCGGCCATCTTTTGAATAATCTGAAGCCATGTTTTGTACTTTTTGTGGTAAACCATAAAATTAAACATTGCAGTAGCCAATTCTGGAGGACGCAAAGACAATGAATCAGTGCCTCAACATTAGCCACAGCCAATATAGGTCTAATCACTGCAACATTAAGTCAATAAAAATGAGCAGTCTTTACCACCTCACTGATATGTAGATCAAAAGTCAATGATGGATCAAAAATTACACTAAGATTTTTCACCCTTTCACTATGATGAACCAGCCACTAAGTGACCATGTGAATTTATTGTAGAAATATCTCCATCCATCCAGCAAGACCTAATAATCATCTCAGTCTTATGACAGTTCAGAAGCAGAAAATTACAAGACATCCAATCTTTCACTGCAGGGAAACTTCCAGTGTTGCAATTTGTGAGGTATTACCAACACAAATAGGCAGGTACCACATAAAGAAAAAAAATCAATAATGGACCCAAAACAGAACCCTGGGGCATCCCAAAGAAAGCTCAGATACCATGCCATTATAATGAGCACAAAGAGTATCCAAATGCAGTACTGTACCTGTCACTCGCAGGTCAGTCACATTATTGGCCATCTTGAAGCCATAAGTCATAGCCTGAAAATCCTCCTACAGAAATATAAAAACAACAAAAATGCCAGTGTGCAGAGTAGAACACTATCATAATGGCCACTTTTCCATTTACTGCTTCTGCCTAGATCTTCACAATGATATAGCTGAGGTACAAACACAGACAATCAATCTACAAAGGCTGCTTACCTCCTCAAACACAGCAGCTTTGTTGACTTTTTCTCGAGCAATGTCGCACACCTTCAGGATGCCCAAGGTGAAGGCTCTGAGTGCCGGCTCCTCAATAAGGTCGGGATTATGGACATACAGGCAGGTAAACACAGTCTGTGCCAGTGAGTGTCCCTCTAACCATGTTATCTAGACAAAGATGGGTGGATACACAAACATACACACATGAATACTGTGTTTCCCACAGTCATGCTGACTTTATTATTACTATTATTTTGATGCGTTTAGAAGGTTGTGAAGAAAGTAACATTCTGATATTTGAAATGTGGATTTAAAATGTGATGTAATTATTAATGATGTACTAAGCCTCTGGCCTTGTATATCTTTGCCTTGGCTCATATTGGTAATAAGCCTTGGCTTCAGCCTGTGCCTGTTCACTTTTAACTGATTACTTTAAGCATGTTATTCTGAAATCTGAGTAAATCTGAAATTTAAAATTGGCTGTAATAATACTACCCCAATTTAAAAATATAAAATGTAACAAAGTGAAACATACCAAACAGCAGAAACATGTGTCTATGATTCCAATTAGTTCCGGAAGACTCATGTCTTTCACCTTGATGGCATTTTCCTAGAATAAAAACAAAATCATAAAAAAAAAAAAAAAAAAAAAAAAAACCCACACACACACACCTTGATGAGAACTATGCACGTGACAAGTACATGATCAGAGTTGACAGTGTCACAAGTCAATTCATGAAGAAAACATCCAAGCAAATATTGATTTATGTTCAGTTAATTTTGTGTTGTTTATTAAAAACTAGACAAAACAGCTAAGCATTCATATGTAGAACTATTTAACTGTATATCAGACAGTGAAGCATTGTGTGTTATTTTTCTTGCAGAGTGGTAGAAACTAAGCAGCACCGTACCTTGATAGCTTGTTCAAAGTTAAGAACTTTCCTGTTGACCTGGTTCCCAATCATTCCTGCATCCATCTTGGGATCCATCATCTCTATGGCGGACATGGCCTCAAACAAGCCAAACCTGCCATCATAGCATTTTGTCGCAAATTTTAAGTGCTTTTTTTTAATGCGACTACAATTACATGAGAATGATATTGACCTTTAAAAAATACCAAAATGAAAACTGACAGGTCACATTTTGTACATGTAAGCATACTTGACATTACACATACACACACATACAGTGGCTTGCAAAAGTATTCAGCCCCTTGGTATTTTACGCATTTTATTTTGTTTATGGCATTTCAAATACCAAAAGTAAATCAGGCTTCTCAATATAATATTTCTAAAATTATCACTCAAAGTGAAAGTAAATCTCAACAACTTGATATAAATTAATTAAAAATATAAAATCCAAGATGATGGGCTGCATAAGTAATCAGCCCCTTTGGTATAATACCTGAAAATAATCAGTTTAATTGCCAGTTTTCTTCAGACAAGTCAGGGGATGAATACATGAACATTTCCAAGTCACTGAATGTGTCTAGAACTGTATTTACATCAGTTATGAAGAAATACAAACAGTATGGCACGCTATGGTAAATGTGTGTGGAGTAGACAGTTCTCAAAAACTGAGTGACTGTGCAAGAAGGAGAAGAGTGAGGAAAGCCTCCAAGACACCCACACAACCCAGAAGAAGTTACAGGCTTCTGTGGCTGTGATTGGAGAAATTGTGTACAGTGCAAGTTTTGCATTGTGTATCCCCAGTTATACAGCTTCATGATGAAGTGGTATGGAGGAGGGTTTTCTTTCACCAAAACATTAAATCTAGGCTTGCATCTCAGATGTGCCTTCTGGCAAATTGTAGCTGAACTTTCAGGTCTTCTTTTTAGTAAAAGCATCCTCTATGCCACTCAGTTTTTGAGAACTGTCTGCTCTACACAGATTTACCATAGAGTGACATACTGATTGTATTTCTTCATAACTGATGTATATAAAGTTCAAGACATATTCAGTGACTTGGAAATGTTCATGTATCCATCCCCTGACTTGTCTGAAGAAAACTGGCAATTAAACTGATTATTTACAGGTATTATACCAAAGGGGCTGATTACTTAACCCATCATCCTGGATTTTATAATTTTAATTAATTTATATCAAGTTGTAGAGATTTACTTTCACTTTGAGTCTAAGGAAGATAATTTTATAAATTTTTATGTTGAGAAGCCTGATTTACTTTTTGTATTTGAAATGCCATAAACAAATTAAAATGTATGAAATACCAAGGGGCTGAATACTTTTGCAAGCCACTGTATACACACACACATTTTATATATATATATATATATATATATATATATATATATATATATATATATATATATATATATATATATATATAGTAAAATGCACAAAAACATAATTTAGAATTTTAAACATAACACTATCCATGCTAAAATTTGCATTTAGTATTTGCAGACTGTTTTACCTCAAATGTAATAAAAAAGCAAGCAAACAGATCTTTAGCTAATTGAGGACAGCTGATACATTAAATCACAACTCTCGAACATCAGCGTTATACTCACAGTTTATCATGGAGCAATTCTCCAAGGTTTAATTCTGTGCAAATAAAATAATAAAATAATATATATTACATAAAGCATGAACAAATGAACAGGCGAGCGAGTGCCTTCATGACTGCACACATAAACAGAACCTTTACCTTTGCATGCACTTTTGAATTCATGTGTAATATCAACCCAATTGGCATTGTTCTTCATCTTTTCTGGGATGCCCAGCCCCCAGCTAGCATCATCATCCTCAACTGTTGTCTTCATCACCATGGTTACTATTAAAGTCAAAAACAACAAGATAAGTGTCTTATTACCAAGAGTTTTAAGAGTTTACAAAGTTAATATGCTAATTTTTCAAATTCAACCACTTCAAACTTGAATGCCAAAGAAAGACCTATTAAACATGGGCGATGATCTGGATGACAGCTGCAATGATTGACTGATTAATAAACATTAATGAACTACTAAAATAAATCAACAGCTATTTTGATAATCAAATAATCATTGTGACTCATTTTAAAAAGAGCCAATTTTCTGATTTCAGTTTCTTAAACTCCCATGTGGCAGTAAACCGTGTATTTCTGGGATGTGGACAAGACAAGACATTTGAAGGCATCAGTGGTGGACAGAGGTGTCAAATCCAGCTTCAGAAAGTAAAAGTCCAGCCACATATTTGTTCCATCTTCCCAATAAACCAGCTGATTGTTATTAGTTCAGCTCTTCCAGCAGGTGGATGAGCTAATTACTGAGATCACCTGTTTTAGGTGCACAGGTAGAAGCAACACATGGGAGGGTTTTTACTTTCTGAAGCCGGATTTGACACCTCCGGTGGTGGAAAACACTGATGACCAATTTTCACCATTGTACTGACCGAACAACAAATTGATTAATCTACTGCAAAATAATAAATCTATAGTAATTAATTAAAGCAACATCTGGATCAAAATGAAGTAGTTAACAGTTACTTTCATTAACTGTATTTTTTTTTTTTTACACTTTGTGAAATAATGCTCTCTAAAGAGTGCTGCTTTATTTATGATCTAACAATGAAGGATTCTAAACATACACTATGAACTGATAAGGAGGGCTCACATTAGAGCCTAAAGGTGCAAACGGCACAATTAGAGTACACTAGAGATTATCTGCCATAGAACATGCCGACTGAACGGTCCCCTCTAAAACTTGGTCCGCCCTGCCTTCACTGCACAGAAATCATTTCAGAGCGTTGGCAACAATTCTCCGATTACTGCCTCGTTTCTGCTTAAAACTACACTCCAGTCATCATCTATCTCAGTGACAGGTATCTGAAGCTTTTGTACAACAATCGTTTCCACATAAATTCAGCATTATTTCGTAATAAGACGAGAGAGCGATGAGAGTGCCACAGCAGCACGTCTGAGTCTGACTCTCTAAACCCAAAGCGATCAAAGGGAATAATGTGATTATTAACAATCAAAGTAAAACCTCTTAAATCATACTAAAGTCAGTTTTAAGCAGAAACAAGGCGATAATCTGTGAATCACTGCTGATGCGCCGAAATGACACAAACGCAGTGAAGGCAGGGTGGACCGATTTTTAGAGGGGACCGTTCAGTCGGCGACACAAACCAAAGGTTAAGGGAGAGTTAGAATACCCACACAGATGAGGAAAAATGTATGAAAATTTAACATTTTCTTCAAAATTTTCCCAAATGCTTTTTTAAGAGTAAAGCCCCTTTCACACCGGCGCAAACGTAGAGCTGCATATTGCGACATTGTGTTTTGTTTAAGTACGCCGAAATGCACGCGTACTCAGCATTTTTCGGTGTTCATTGCATTCGTAGATTTGCTTACAGCTGCGTGCGTTTGCTTTTAATGTGTGCGCACAGTTGCGCGTAGTCCTTGCCGCCACTTAAAACCAATTCAACTCTTTTTCAGTTCACTCCTGCCGGTTGTGCAGAACACGTCACCGCAGTTGGAAAACAGTGGACTGTATTATGAGGTTTTTACAATTGCATGTTGCCACATATGTAGCCATCGCTGCTATTTTCTGCCTCTGTGGAAGTGCGCTCAGTTGTCTACTGCATGGTGTGGTGCAGGTCAGAAACAGAGTAATTTAACATTATTTTATTTATGTATTTTTTGTCTTGGTGGATCATTTTCATTGTGTACAGATGCTGCCGAGTCTGGCTGTGGTAAAGGCTGCTGTGAATGAAGCGCTGTGGCTCTTTAAACTTTAAAAGCTGCGGTTGCTCCGATCAGGTCGTCTGATTTCATCAAACCTGATCGATCAGGTCGTCTGATGATCACATTGACCTGCAGCGACTGCGCTTTTAAAGAGTCACAGCGCTTATTCAGGTTTGATGAGACCTGCTCGATCAGGGTGTCTGATGAGCACACCGACATGCAGCGACTGCGGTTTTATTTTAAAGAGTCACAGGACACATTCAGGTTTGATCAGACCTGAGAGAGCGAGAGCGAGAGCGAGAGAGAGAGAGATTGATTCAATTACCTGTTCTGAGCACACAGAGGCACTGTGGGCTGCATGATCATGTTCGCCAGCTGATTCACTGTGGATACAGGCCCTCAGTTTTTGGATGTGTACAAGAGCGCAGTATTGCACAGACTTGCATGCAGTAACACCGTGCTGCGCAGACCTGCTTAAAACTGCATACTTTCTGCGTCCAGTGCTCTATGCAGAAAAAATTAAACATGTTTAATTTTTTCCGTCCTACGCGTGTAGCACTCAGCATACTGCTGCGTGGGGAGAAAAAACTCGACGTAGAGCTGCTTAAAGTGGGCGTAGAGCTGCTCAACTCGACGTAGATGGTATGCCACAATACGCAGCTCTACGTTTGCGCCAGTGTGAAAAGCGCTTAAGTAATTTTCAACACAGCATTTCTAAACAGCCTAGTTTTATTTTAGATTCTTACATTATTTTATGTTACACACAGAAGCAAATTATTTCACAAAAACCAAAAAGTACAAATGCCAAATTTTTTAGTGCCCTTAAGAACTGACCTTTTTGTTGAGCTGGAGCACAAACCACTGTTATGCAATGATGTGCTTTAACTTTGTAATGCTCAAAGCTGGTAAAATCAATTTAAAACTGAGGGTTTTAAACTGATTAAGTATAAAAAGCATAAAAAATGTCAGTAAGGGTTTGAGCTGTCACTTGAGAAAGAATCATGCCAAAAACAAGAGAAATCAGTTTAGACTTGTGAAAAAGAATTGTTGATGCTCACAGAGCATGAAATGATTTACAGTGAGGAAAATAAGTATTTGAACACCCTGCGATTTTGCAAGTTCTCCCACTTAGAAATCATGGAGGGGTCTGAAATTTTCTTCTCAGGTACATGTCCACTGTGAGAGACAATCTATAAAAAAAAAAAAAAAATCCGGAAATCACAATGTATGTTTTTTTTTTTTTTTTTTAATAATTTATTTGTAGGTTACTGCTGCAAATAAGTATTTGAACACCTACCAACCAGCAAGAATTCTGGCTCTCACAGACCTGTTAATTTTTCTTTAAGAAGCCCTCTTATTCTGCACTCTTTAGCTATATTAATTGCACCTGTTTGAACTTGTTACCTGTATAAAAGACACCTGTTCACACACTCAATCAATCACACTCCAACCTGTCCACCATAGCAAGACCAAAGAGCTGTCTAAGGACACCAGGAACAAAACTGTAGACCCTGCACAAGGCTGGGATGGACTACAGGACAACAGGCAAGCAGCTTGGTAGAAGGCAACAACTGTTATGATTATTTATTAGAAAGTGGAAGAAACACAAGATGACTGTCAATCTCCCTCGGTCTGGGATTCTATGCAAGATCTCACTTTGTGGGGTAAGGATGATTCTGAGAAAGCTCAGAACCACACAGGAGGGCCTGGTCAATGACCTGAAGAGAGCTGGGACCACAGTCACAAAGATTACATTAGTAACACATGATGCTGTCAAATCCTGCAGGGTAGCAAGGTCCCCCTGCTCAAGCCAGCACATGTCCAGGCCCATTTGAAGTTCACCAGTGACCATCTGGATGATCCAGAGGAGGCATGGGAGAAGGTCATGTGGTCAGATGAGACCAGAATAGAGCTTTTTGGAATCAACTCCACTTACCATGTTCAGAGGATGAGAACAACCCCAAGAAAACCATCCCAACCGTGAAGCATGGGGGTGGAAACATCCTACTCTGGGGGTGCTCTTATGCAAAGTGGACAGGGCAACTGCACCGTATTTAAGGGAGGATGGATGGGGTCATGTATTGCAAGATTTTGGCAAACAACCTCCTTCCCTCAGTAAGAGCATTGAAGATGGGTCTTCATTGTCATGCTGGGTCTTCCAGCATGGCAATGACCCCAAACACTCAGCCAGGGCAACTAAAAAGGGGCTCCGTAAGAAGCATTTCAAGGTCCTGGAGTGGCCTGGCCAGTCTCCAAACCTGAACTCAATAGAAAATCTTTGGAGGGAGCTGAAACTCCAAACCTGAAAGATTTGGAGAAGATCTGTATGGAGGAGTGGACCAAAATCCCTGCTGCAGTGTGTGCAAACCTGGTGAAACACTACAGGAAATGTTTGACCTCTGTAATTGCAAACAAAGGCTACTGTACCAAATATTAACATTGATTTTCACAGGTGTTCAAATACTTATTTGCAGCATTAACATACAAATAAATTATTAAAAAATTGTACATTGTGATTTCCGGATTTTTTTAGATTATGTCTCCCACAGTGGACATGCACCTATGATGAAAATTTCAGACCCCCTCCATGATTTCTAAGTGGGAGAACTTGAAAAATCGCAGGGTGTTCAAATACTTATTTTCCTTACTGTACAAAGTTATCACAGTCTTTCCAAGTGTCAAGAAGTAGAGTGAGAAGTATCATCAAGAAGAGTGAGTGACACAGTACAGAACAAGCCTGGCAGAGGTAGGAAGTGGAAGATTTCAAAGACTCTGGAAAGAAAAGAAGTGAGAGGTGTGTCTAAAGACCCCAGAACAACCGCCAAGGCACTAGTGCACTGCAAGGTTGCAGACCAAGAAAAACTCCACTTCTGCAGAAGAGACACCTTCAAGCCAGACTGAAATATGCTAACGACAACCTGAAGAAAGATTATGCATGCTGGAAGCGTCTCCTTTGGTTGGATGAGACAAAAATAGAGCTCTTTGGCCACAGAGACTTTGCTTATGTTTGGAGAAAGAAAGGAGAGGCGTATAACCCAAAGAACACTGTCCCAACAGTGAAACATGGCAATGGGAGTATTATGCTGTGGGATGCTTCAGTGCATCTGCAACTGGGAATCTCCTCAAGGTGGAAGGAATTGTGAAAAAAGACAGATATGTGAAGATTCTGAAAGAAAACCTCAAGCAGCGGATCATCGCTTTGTTTTCCAACACGACAACAGCTCAAAACATACATTGTTCCTTGTGAAGAACTACAGTTGTATGCAAAAGTTTGGGCACTCCTGATGATTTCCATGATTTTCCTTTACAAATCATTGGTTGTTTGGATCAGCAATTTCAGTTAAATATATCATATAGCAGACAAACAGTGATATTTGAGAAGTAAAATGAAGTTTGTAGGATTTACAGAAAGTGTGCAAAAATTCTTTAAACAAAATTGGGCAGGTGCATAAATTTGGGCACCCCAACAGAAAAAAATACATCAATATTTAGTAGATCCTTATTCTGCAGAATTAACAGCCTATAAAAACGCTTCCTATAGCTTCCGATAAAGCGGAAGAAAATGGATGGATGGATGGTATTTTCGACCATTCTTCTTTACAAAAGATCAGTTCAGTCAGGTTTGTTGGTTTCTGATCATGGACAGCCTGCTTAAAAATCACACCACAGATTTTCAATAATATTCAGATTTAGGGACTGAGATGGCCATTCCAGAACATTGTACTTGTTCCTCTGCATGAATGCCTTAGTAGATTTTGAGCAGTGTTTAGGGTCGTTGTCTTGTTGAAAGATCCAGCCCTGGCGCAACTTCAACTTTGTCACTGATTCATGAACATTGTTCTCAAAAATATGCTGATAACTCAGCTACATGGGGTGTGCAGCCAGTACATTCTGAGTGTCGGTCCCAAGCCCGGATAAATGAGGAGGGTTGCGTCAGGAAGGGCATCCGGCATAAAACAAGCCAACCCAACTATGCAGACTAAGAATACCGGATCGGTCGCGGCCCGGGTTAACAACGTCCGCCACCGGTGCTGTTGCCCAACAGGGTGCCGGTGGAAATTGGGCTACTGCTGGGCGAAGATGACGAAGAAGAGGAGGAGAACGTTTCCACAAACGGTGGGAGAAGAAGAAAACTAGAAGGGTGGAAATGAGAGTAGGGACTTTAAGTGTTGGTAGTATGACTTGGTAGAGCTGGCTGATATGGTGGAGAGGAGAAAGGCAGACATATTGTGTGTGCAAGAGACCAAGTGGAAGGGAAGTAAGAGCAGGAGCATCGGCGGTGGGTACAAGTTGTTGTACCATGGTGAGGACAGGAAGAGAAATGGTGTTGGGGTCATTTTAAAGGAAGAGTATGTTAAAGGGGTGTTGGAGGTTAAGCAAGTGTCTGACAGGGTGATGAGTGTGAAGTTGGAAATTGAAGGGGTGATGATGAATATCATCAGTGCATATGCCCCACAGGTAGGTTGTGAGATGAAGGAGAAAGAAGATTTCTGGAGTGTGTTAGATGCGGTGGTGGAGAGTGTGCCCATGCATGAAAGAGTGGTGATAGGAGTGGACTTCAATGGCCATGTTGGTGAAGGGAACAGAGGTGATGACGAAGTAATGGGTAGATATGGTATCAAGGATAG
This sequence comes from Thalassophryne amazonica, assembly GCF_902500255.1. Lineage (NCBI taxonomy): Eukaryota > Metazoa > Chordata > Actinopteri > Batrachoidiformes > Batrachoididae > Thalassophryne > Thalassophryne amazonica. Next base: position 63,990,161 of record NC_047107.1, read on the forward strand.
GAATGAGGAAGGACAGATGGTAGTTGATTTTGCAAAAAGGATGGAAATGGCTGTGGTGAATACCTACTTTAAGAAAAGGAAGGAGCAAAGGGTAACATATAAGAGTGGAGGAAGGTGCACACAGGTGGACTACATTCTTTATAGGAGGTGCAAGCTAAAAGAAATCAGAGACTAAGGTGGTGGCAGGAGAGAGTGTCGTTAGACAGCATAGGATGGTTGTTTGTAGGATGAATTTAGAGGTAAAGAAGAAGAAGAGAGTGAGAGCTCAACAAAGGATCAGATGGTGGAAGTTGAAGGAGGAAGACGTGTGAAATTTAGCCAGCAGGTGAGAGAAGCACTGGTTGGAGGGGAAGAATTTTGGACAACTGGAAAACTGCAGATGTGGTGAGTGAGACAGCTAGGACAGTACTGGGTATGACATCTGGACAGTGGAAGGAAGACAAGGAGACTTGGTGGTGGAATGAAGAGGTCCAGGAAAGCATAAGGAGAAAGAGGTTGGCGAAAAAGTTTAGGGATAGTCAAAGAGATGAAGAAAGTAGACGGGAGTACAAGGAGCTGCGGTGTAAGGCAAAAAGAGAAGTGGCAAAAGCGAAAGAAAAGGCATATTGCGAGCTGTACAAGAAGGTGAATAGTAAGGAAGGAGAAAAGGACTTGTACCAGTTGGCCAGACAAAGGGACAGAGCTGGAAAGGATGTGCAGCAGGTTAAGGTGGTAAAAGATGCACATGGTAATGTGCTGACAAGTGAGGAGATTGTGCTGAGAAGGTGGAGGGAATATTTTGAAGAGCTGATGAATAAAGAAAATGAGCGAGAGAAAAGGCTGGATGATGTGGTGAGAGTAAATCAGGAAGTACAAGAGATTAGCAAGGAAGAAGTGAGGGCTGCTATGAAGAGGATGAAGAGTGGAAAGGCAGTTGGTCCAGATGACATTCCAGTGGAGGCGTGGAAATGTCTAGGAGAGATGGCAGTAGAGTTTCTAACCAGATTGTTTAATAAAATCTTGGAAAGTGAGAGGATGCCTGAGGAGTGGAGACGAAGTGTGCTGGTTCCTATTTTCAAGAACAAGGGTGATGTGCAGAGCTGCAGTAACTACAGAGGCATAAAGTTGATCAGCCACAGCATGAAGTTATGGGAAAGAGTAGTAGAAGCTAGGCTTAGAAAACAGGTGAAGATCTGTGAGCAGCAATATGGTTTCATGCCGAGAAAGAGCACTACAGATGCAATGTTTGCTCTGAGAATACTGTTGGAGAAGTACAGAGAAGGCCAGAAAGAGTTACATTGTGTGTTTGTGGACTTAGAAAAAGCTTATGACAGGGTGCCAAGAGAAGAGCTGTGGTATTGTATGAGGAAGTCTGGAGTGGCAGAGAAGTATGTTAGGGTAGTGCAGGACATGTACAAGAATAGTGTGACAGCGGTGAGATGCGCAGTTGGAATAACACACTCATTCAAGGTGGAGGTGGGATTACACCAAGGATCAGCTCTGAGCCCTTTCTTGTTTGCAGTGGTTATGGACAGGTTGACGGATAAGATCAGACAGGAGTCCCCATGGACTATGATGTTTGCAGATGACAATGCGATCTGTAGTGAGAGTAGAGAGCAAGTTGAGTCTAGTCTGGAGAGGTGGAGATATGCTTTGGAGAGAAGGGGAATGAAAGTCAGTAGAAGCAAGACTGAGTACATGTGTTTGAATGGGAGGGAGCCCAGTGGAATAGTGAAGTTACAAGGAGTAGAAGTGGTGAAAGTAGATGAGTTTAAATATTTGGGGTCAACTGTTCAAAGTAATGGAGAGTGTGGTAAAGAGGTGAAGAAGAGAGTGCAGGCAGGGTGGAGTGGGTGGAGAAAGGTGGCAGGAGTGATTTGCGACCGAAGAATATCAGCAAGAGTGAAGGGGAATGTCTGTAAGACAGTAGTGAGACCAGCTATGCTGTACGGCTTAGAGACGGTGGCACTAACAAAAAGACAGGAGGCAGAGCTGGAGGTGGCAGAGCTGAGAGATGCTGAGATTCTCTTTGGGAGTGATGAGAATGGACAAGATTAGGAATGAACATATCAGAGGGACAGTTCAGGTGGAACGGTTTGGAGACAAAGTCAGAAAGGTGCGATTAAGATGGTTTGGATATGTGCAGAGGAGGGACCCAGGGTATATAGGGAGAAGGATGCTGAGGATGGAGCCACCAGGCAGGAGAAGAGGGAGGCCAAAGAGGAGGTTTATAGATGTGTTGAAGGAGGACATGCAGGTGGTTGGTGTGACAGAGGAAGATACAGAGGACAGGGTGAGATGGAAACAATTGATCTGCTGTGGCGACCCCTAACGGGAACAGCTGAAAGACAAAGAAGTTCTCAAGAATATGCTGATATTGACTGGAATCCATGTGACCCTCAACTTTAAAAAGATTCCTAGTGCCTGCACTGGCCACACAGCCACACAGCATGATGGAACCACCTCCAAATTTTTCTGTAGGTATAAAGTGTTTTTCTTGGAATGCTGTGTTCTTTTTGAACCTTGCATACCACCTCTTGTTATGTCCAAATACCGTATTTTCCGCACCATAAGGCGCACCTAAAAGCCTTAAATTTTCACAAAAATCGGCCGTGCGCCCTATAATCCGGTGCGCCTTATGTGCGCACTGAATTCCAAAATCTGTAAAAACGACCGACGTTGCCTTTGACCGTCAGAATATTGGACCATTTCCCGCTGACACAAGGGTGTAATACGTAAAGTACGTACGCTAGCAGCGTAGAGTACGTACCCTGGCAGCAATAAACCAATCGGAGAACATTATGTAATACATAAAGTACGTACGCTGGTAGTGTAGAGTAAGTATGCTGCCAGCGATAAACCAATCAGAGAAGAGTCCGTGGTACGTACACTTACCTCTGCCACTCCTCCGGTAGTTACCGTATACTACAGGTATCCTGCAAAACAACATTTGTTTGTCTAAGGACCTCCGAAAATAGCGCCAGCAAAGAGACATGCTTACGAGGCACAATTCAAACTGCAGGCTATCAGTTACGCGGTTGTTCATGGGAATAGAGCAGCTGCGAGAGGAAACAAGAAAATGAACTGTGCCAAGTTAAAAAGACCAGAGTTTCCGCAGAAACAAAGCGAGGTGGCCACAGCTAGAAGACCAGCTGTTCAATTCAGACACAGAAGATGAAGACTTCGATGGATTTGTGACAGAACCATAATAAAAAATAGTACCATATTGTTAAATACCGGTAGTTCAAAGTTTTTAAAAAGTTCAAATAAACTCACCGTTTTGCTTCCGTGACCTTTTTTTTTTTTTGTAGACTATATGTTTTAGCGTGCGCCTTTTGTAAGGGTTAAGTACCCGCTAATTGAGGCCGCGCCTTATAATCCGGTGCGCCTTTTTGTAAGGGTTAAGTACCCACTAATTGAGGCCGCGCCTTATAATCCGGTGCGCCTTTTGTAAGGGTTAAGTACCCGCTAATTGAGGGCGCACCTTATAATCCGCGACTCTGTATGTGGCGTGTACGCAGAAAAGGCTTCCCCTGCATTACAGTATCTCCTTGTGCAACATGCACTGTATAGCTGAATGATGCACAGAGACACCATCTGCAGCAAGATCATGTTGTAGATCTTCGGAGCAGGTCTGTGGGTTGACTATGACTGTTCTCACCATCCTTCGCTTCAGCTTATCTGAGATATTTCTTGGCCTGCCACTTCGGGCCTTAACTAGTACTGTCCCTGTGGTCTTCTGATTTTCCTCACAGTGGAAACTGACAGCTGAAATCTCTGAGATAGCTTTTTGTATCCTTCCCCTAAACCATGAAGTTGAACAATCTTTGTTTTCAGGTTATTTGGGAGTTGTTTAGAGGCTCCCATGTTGCCACTCATTAGAAGAGATGCAAAGAGGGAACACATTTGCAAATGGCCACCTTAAATACCCTTTCTCATGATTGGATTCACCTGTGTAAGTAGGTCAAGGGTCAATGAGCTTACCAAACCAATTTTGTGTTCCAATAATTCACGCTAAATGTATTCAAATCAATAAAATGACAAATGTGCCCAAATTTATGCACTTGCCCAATTTTGTTTAAATAATTATTGCACACTTTCTGTAAATACTAGTAATTTCATTTCACTTCTCAAATATCAGTGTGTTCATCTGCTATATATTTAACTGAAATTTCTGATCCAGACAACCAATGATTTATAAAGGAAAATCATGAAAATTATCAGGGGTGCCCAAACCTTTGCATACAACTGTACCTCCAGAAAACCAAAGTGAACGTTACTGACTGGCTTGCACAAAGTCCCGATTTGAAGTCCATTGAAAATCTGTGGGGTGAACCGAAGACCAAGACCATGCCCGAAGACCATCAAATTTGGATGAGTTTGAGAGATTAGCCAAAGAAGAATGGGGTGGGATTCCTCGGGAGACATGCCTGAGACTTGTGGAAAATTACAACAAAGGAATGCAGGCTATTATCCAGCAAAAAAAGGACACACAATTGACTATTAGCGTCCAGAGGGGTTAATTTGGCACAAGCCCCAATGCCCTTTCTGACACAACTTAAGTTGTACCTGTACAAGCAGACACAGCCCATCCAGGTACTAACCACGACCCAGTCTGCCCACAGAGCAGACTGGCTGCACAAAGTAAAATAATGTAAGCATCCAAAAAAAAACAACTAACATGTTTAGGAATGCGGTGTTGAAAATTCCTTGCTCTGTTAAGAAAAAGCACTTGGGACAATTTTGAAGAAAATGTCATCTGTATGTTTTTCCTGTGTCTGAAATGGTTCACAAGATAACTCAGAAAGAGCAAAATTTGCATGATAACTTGGCTAATAGATCTAATCGAATAGTTAGATTTTTTTTAAGTAAAACATCCCTTGTCTATAATAGACACAAACTCATTCAAATACTACAGCATTGCGATTTGAAGCGAAACATCCTCGCGTCAAGCAACCCAGTCCAGTCGAAGATTCAAACTTCTCTACTATGGAAACCACCTGGACAACTGAGAGCCTACACAGAAACATGCAAACACATTTCAACCAAAATCATGATACTTGAAAGAACCTAGTCTGGCATTAGTAGACATTGTTTTCAACAAGCTCGACACATAATTAAAGGACGACATGGTCTCGTAGATTTTTTTAAACTATCAGCATTAAACCTTGAATAAAAACGTTTAAAAAACACCAGACGCTGGCTACACTTCAGACGTGCTCTTCGAGCTAACACTGCCCTCAGACATCGTGTCTCAACAAGCTAGCTCCAAATTAAACCGTCTGTCATACTATACAAGGAGTCCGAAATACAAAACATCGGTATTAGAAAACCACACTTTTCAATGGAAGCATACACAGCTTAGCATTTTCTAATCGTTATAGAACGTAAAGAACTCACTTTTTCAGAAATCCGACTACAGCAGCAACACGCATAGATATGACGTCACATGTGAGTGTGGGACATGTAGTTTCGTTTCGAACGTTCACGCTTTCATTTTTTTTATGAACCCGCTGGCTGGAGTCTGTCTGATCAGAATACGGTTTTGTCCATACATTTTGGTTGTATCCGTCTATTTACTTTAAAAAATTTAGTGCTTAAATGCCGGATGTTGATGTCTTCTATGGAAAAATATAGTCTCGGTTGTCGACCCATATATACTCCATAACAGTAGGTGGCGGTATGTACTATAAAATTAGTTTGCAATCTGATGTTAAATATAACAAAGAAGGCAGTTTTACAGTTTGCAAAAGGAGATACTTGTAACTGTTAATGATCATACAATTTTAACTTAAAAATTACTTTATAAATAACTTTACTGCACTGAAATACAAAATCGACATTTGTATCAACAGTGGCCTTATTATTTTATATATTTCAATTGTTTTTATACACCATAATTAACATGACTGTGTCCCCGCTTGTGTTTGGCAGACAAAGTTGAAAAGCCACCGTGAAGCATTTTCGATGGTGGACCTTCTTTGCAGAATGATGCTACCAGCCTGAGACTGACACCTTGGTGGCAGTAAAGAGTCATCCTGTTGTTTACTAACCGTTATATTTCGAAGAAGAAATAGGTGGAACTGTTACGTTAGTGGCAGGAGTCAGCTTACTGACCGTTACATCAGGGAGTGTCAACGATTTTGTCACCAAAACAGGAGGTCAGTTTGCGTTCTATTCAGGTGCGCAAATACTCCATTCTTCAGAATATGATATTAACATATTTACTTAGTTGTCGTCACCTACTTGCTCTTCATTTAAGCACCAGTGTTAGCACGTAGCTAGCCTGCTCGGACAGTGACTAGCCCAGTAGTTGCGGTGGTTACTAAATTAGCAAATGGTAAAAACATATAAACTATACCGACTTAATCTACTGTGACACTAACTGATTGGCTACTTCGGGAAGCAGAGAGGCCAAGCATGTGAGGATGATGATAATTTAGAAATTCAATATACCTTTGCAACTTAAAAAAAAATGCATGTATAAATTTCGAGGAAAACATTGAAAGTCGTCCTCGTATGAAAATAAAATGAGAATCCTAAAAAAAAAAAAACATAAAGGGCAACTAACATGATGGTTAATGCAAAGTTTTTAACTCCAAAATTGAACGTACTGAATGACATTGTCGAAATACCGAGAGATAAACTAATACAACAACTATGCAAAGTCATTAAAATTATGCGTAGATGTTTTGATGTTGTAAAACTGTGTCCAAAAATGGGGTGACTTACTTGAATACTTGATACTCTGTGGCATTGGGATTATAGAATAGAATAGAATGCCTTTTATTGTCATTATACAATGTGCAACGAGATTAAAAGCCAATTCCAAAATCAGTGCAGGCAAGTAAGAAAAGCAGCAATATCAAATAATAAGTATCAAAAATATATATATATATACGATGTAAACATTAGAAGGTAAGGTGCACGGTCCTGGATGGTATGTACATTGCAGAATAAGTATGTTATTATTTACATTGTTAAAAATTATAAATATTGCACATTATGGGATGGAATGTTGCACATTATCGTCGGTGCATGCGGGAATTCAGGATGGTTACCGCTTTGGGAAAGAAACTGTGTTTGACGTGTTTTTATGAGTTTACATTCACACTTTTTGTTACTTTTAACCACATGCCATCCTGTCAGTTTGGTCATTGATTTCCAATAGTATATTATTGTAACTTGTTTTGGTTGAATTGTAATTGCAGAGTTTTTTTTATGTTATGAACATTAAATAACCTTACTTTTAATATATCAAATAACTTTTTCCTCATATTTTTATTTGGCACTGAGGTTGAGGTTCTCTTATTTAACGTGGGTAACCAACGAAAGTCTCAATGAAGGACTTATTTCCAGAAGGGCCCACGGTATGTGTCTCTCACTCCTCCCCAGCACTGATGTTAAGAGTGCCAGTCGGGAGCGTGGCTGCGATCAGGAAGCGAACCTGAGTCGCTGGCGTCCCAGTCCAACATGCAAACTGTTATGTTACTTGAAGGCACTAGCTATGATTTTTCTCATACTGTTTGCTTTCCTTTTTCAAAGTCGATATTTTGCAGGACCCGGCAAACACGCACCTAGTACTATTGACCGGATCTCCTCGCTGACTGGCTAGTTCAAATGACGTCATCGAAGAGTTTATTTCAACATAGATGCGCCTTCGGCATTGAGTGTTGGTGCTAATTTTTCATCTTTTAATGCTGTTTTGGGTGCCATAAAGTCGGAGAGGTTCTACAACCCCTGGCAAAAATTATGGAATCACCGGCCTCGGAGGATGTTCATTCAGTTGTTTAATTTTGTAGAAAAAAAGCAGATCACAGACATGACACAAAACTAAAGTCATTTCAAATGGCAACTTTCTGGCTTTAAGAAACACTATAAGAAATCAGGAAAAATAATTGTGGCAGTCAGTAACGGTTACTTTTTTAGACCAAGCAGAGGGAAACAAATATGGAATCACTCAATTCTGAGGAAAAAATTATGGAATCATGAAAAACAAAAGAACGCTCCAACACATCACTAGTATTTTGTTGCACCACCTCTGGCTTTTATAACAGCTTGCAGTCTCTGAGGCATGGACTTAATGAGTGACAAACAGTACTCTTCATCAATCTGGCTCCAACTTTCTCTGATTGCTGTTGCCAGATCAGCTTTGCAGGTTGGAGCCTTGTCATGGACCATTTTCTTCAACTTCCACCAAAGATTTTCAATTGGATTAAGATCCGGACTATTTGCAGGCCATGACATTGACCCTATGTGTCTTTTTGCAAGGAATGTTTTCACAGTTTTTGCTCTATGGCAAGATGCATTATCATCTTGAAAAATGATTTCATTATCCCCAAACATCCTTTCAATTGATGGGATAAGAAAAGTGTCCAAAATATCAACGTAAACTTGTGCATTTATTGATGATGTAATGACAGCCATCTCCCCAGTGCCTTTACCTGACATGCAGCCCCATATCATCAATGACTATGGAAATTTACATGTTCTCTTCAGGCAGTCATCTTTATAAATCTCATTGGAACGGCACCAAACAAAAGTTCCAGCATCATCACCTTGCCTAATGCAGATTCGAGATTCATCACTGAATATGACTTTCATCCAGTCATCCACAGTCCACGATTGCTTTTCCTTTGCCCATTGTAACCTTGTTTTTTTCTGTTTAGGTGTTAATGATGGCTTTCGTTTAGCTTTTCTGTATGTAAATCCCATTTCCTTTAGGCGGTTTCTTACAGTTCGGTCACAGACGTTGACTACAGTTTCCTCCCATTCGTTCCTCATTTCTTTTGTTGTGCACTTTCGATTTTTGAGACATATTGCTTTAAGTTTTTTGTCTTGACACTTTGATGTCTTCCTTGGTCTACCAGTATGTTTGCCTTTAACAACCTTCCCATGTTGTTTGTATTTGGTCCAGAGTTTAGACACAGCTGACTGTGAACAACCAACATCTTTTGCAACATTGCGTGATGATTTACCCTCTTTTAAGAGTTTGATAATCCTCTCCTTTGTTTCAATTGACATCTCTCGTGTTGGAGCCATAATTCATGTCAGTCCACTTGGTGCAACAGCTCTCCAAGGTGTGATCACTCCTTTTTAGATGCAGACTAACGAGCAGATGTGATTTGATGCAGGTGTTAGTTTTGGGGATGAAAATTTACAGGGTGATTCCATAATTTATTCCTCAGAATTGAGTGAGTCCTTATTTTTTTCCCTCTGCTTGGTCTAAAAAAGTACTCGTTACTGACTGCCACAATTTTTTTTCTTGATTTCTTATAATGTTTCTTAAAGCCAGAAAGTTGCCATTTGAAATGACTTTATAGTTTTGTGTCATGTCTGTGATCTGCTTTTTTTCTACAAAATTAAACAACTGAATGAACATCCTCCGAGGCCGGTGATTCCATAATTATTGCCAGGGGTTGTATGCTTTTTTGGGTGCTATAAAGTTGTTTGAATCGGAACAGAAAATCACCTACTGGTGGAGGGATTCTCGGATGCTAAAAGCAGCTCAGAAACGTGGCATAGCTGTGCTCGAAATTATTTCCACCGGCCGTTTTGGGTGCCATAAAGTTGTTTGAATCGGAACAGAAAATCACCAACTGGTGGAGAGATTCTACAACCCTTGGCAAAAATTATGGAATCACCGGCCTCGGAGGATGTTCATTAAGTTGTTTAATTTTGTAGAAAAAAAGCAGATCACAGACATGACACAAAACTAAAGTCATTTCAAATGGCAACTTTCTGGCTTTAAGAAACACTATAAGAAATCAGGAAAAAAAAATTGTGGCAGTCAGTAACGGTTACTTTTTTAGACCAAGCAGAGGGAACGTCGGCACGTGTGTTTATCCTGTTTTTTCGCTGTCAGTGTTATGTCTGCAAAACCTTCGGTCAGTCCAACCCTGAAAATAGTGAATGGTAAAATATGCCAATTTTCAATAATGAAAATCACCAATATTGAGCTACTATCATGATTGTAAAATAAGGAGATCTTAAACTCCGATCGCCTTTAAGTTCCCTCCTGACCGCTGCCATTCCGGTCCCTCCGTCGTGAATAAATTTAGACGGCCTGCAAAACAGCGAAACCTGCCATTTTGCCTGTGCCACGTACGGCGAAATATTGTCCAATTCAACTTTGCTGAGGGCATCGCCATGTTGAAATAAACTCTTCGATGACGTCATTTGAACTAGCCAATCAGCGAGGCGATCCGGTCAAATAGCGCTAGGTGCGTGTTTCCTGTATCCAGCAAAATATCCACCGCCTTCCTTTTTAGAGATATATGCTTGTTGTGACTCCAGTCTTCTGGCTGATTTACAGGAAAGTCTTTTGATAGTCATATCGTGAAAAAAAGGCAAAAATATTTGGTTGTTTGACTTACTCTGATGTGAAGATTTGCTGCTTTTCTGTTTATATATTTATTTTTTTGCCATGAAAAACAAACAGCTGAAATTGTTGTGTGGGCCGCTGAAGAGGAGGTACTGCTGGCCCACCACCACCAGAGGGCGCCCTGCTTGGAGTGCGGGCTCCAAGCACGAGAGGGCGCCAGACCCAGAGGAAGTGACTGCTGTCACTCATCACACCAGCTGTCACTCATCTACACCAGTACTTAAGCCGGACTGCAACTCCACCTCCCCGCCGAGAAATCGACTACCGAGAGGTAACTTCTCTGCTGACTCATATCGTTGAGTAATTTCTGAACTTCTGTTGCAGCCGGTATCCTGTGGTGTTCGCCCTTATCTGGGGAATTGGCGTGTGGCGTGACGACGACGACTGCGCTACAGATAAGTGGTTAAACAAGGAGCTGCACGAGTGTGTGATTCGGAGGTGGAGGTCCTCCTCCTGACTGTGTACAGACTGTAGACCACTGAGTGTAAGGGCTTACACTCATTCATCTTGTCTCTGCTTTTTGCCAGCAGTACCAGGTTCGACAGCCGAAGACAGAGGTCACCTGGGGACTCGGGACTTGGCGGCTCCGGTGTTCTTCAGACCGTTGGTGGTGGAGGCCGTGTGGGACGCGGCCTCTCTCTCGTCGGGGTCTTCTATCTTCGAGCCTGCCCACACGTCACCTGGTGTTAATTGACTTTGCAATTTCTGTATATTTAGTTGTGTATTGTCACAACGTTAAATTGTTACCTTTTGGCTTACTCATTGTCCGTTCATTTGCGCCCCCTGTTGTGGGTTCGTGCTACGACACCTTCCCAACAGAAATGCTCATGCATTTGTTCCCTGTGTTGCTAATTAAAACTATTTCTGAATGGGACTTGGGGTGGTTGCATAAAACAAGCTCAGAAAAGCAGCGCTTAATGTGAAACACCTGACTTGAATAAGCCTAACAAATGAGATGAGGCTAAAGCGGGTCCAAAAAGGCAGAGCCACATTCACGTAATCAAACTAATTCAAGACAGGTTCGGCCAGTCAGACTACTTGCGTGTGCACGCCATTCATAAGCAGCCCATGAGGTCGAACACAGATCAACTGGATTCGCATTCGAACTAGCAAAATGTAAAGAGCGAGCAGCAATGTTCACTGTCTCAGAGCAGGCACTTATAATGGTGACCTATGAGGATTTAAACATCTAATAATAATAATAGCAATAAGTCAACTCAGAAAGGCTGGCAGGACATTGCTGATCGACTAAATGCATAAGTAGACTACAACCAAAGTTAAACTGCCATTAAATAAATACTACTGAGTTAAAGCTTAGTCATAATACACAAATTATGAGAATCTCTCTCTCTCTCTCTCTCTCTCTCTCTCTCTCGGCTGCGCTTCATTCCCGATGAAGGCAAGGTGCCTTTTTCTCCATCCTTCAAGATACTTTTCTTTTCCACTCAATGGTGATACCAGCATCAGAAACCCTCTTCTTCCATAGAACACAATCTCTAGCTGCCTTCTCCCAAGTTCCTTCATCTATTTTTCATCTATTTCTGCTGTCTTTAGGTGGGATTTCAGGACATCTTTGTAGCAAAGTTTTTGTCTGCCACATTTCCTTTTACCTGTTGTCAATTCACCATACAGAACAGCTTTTGGATTGTCGATCATCTGACATTCTTACTACATGACAAGAACTTGCCTGAGAATAGGCTATAAAATAAAAAAATAAAGGGTGTCCTGTAATTCAGGGGATTGAAGGTGGGACATCCTCACAAACTGTGCCCCCCAGTACAAGGGCTGATTACATGAAAGGCCTTTGTGATGACACTCCTGTGGCCAGGGAAAGCTGTAAATACATTGAGCAGACTTTATAAAGCCAAGTAGGCTTCGCGCACAGCACGGCACACTGTTGCTTTGCCCATATCTTCAGCATCCCCAACCATGTACAAAAAAGTTCCACTGGCAAAAAGCGACACCCCACACACAGTCTGTGGGACAGTCAGTGCATGATTACACTTTGTGCTGTGGGCAAGGTGAGGACTGATCAGTTGGCAGATATAGGTGTTGCCATCTCTCCAGAATCTGTATCTCTCACATAAATAATTACCTGGAAAAGCCAGCAAGTCCACCCTGTCTCTAAAGATGCACTCCCGTTGCAGTGTCCTGCGTATTATAGCAGCTCCCTCATCCATAACCTCCTCAATCAGGGGACATGCCATGGCGACCAGACAAATGGCATGAGTTCGGGTTGCTTATGTGGGCTGGACCTTAATTAGTTACAACAAAAAGAAACACCCTTGAACATGTCTTAGTTTATTTTTTAGGCATTATTTAAATTGTAATATTTAATATTTTAAATGTAGCCAGTACATAGCCTTTAAAACAGTGTTTCATGATGTATTTTATTTAATATTGTATTGATGGTGATTAATGACATAATAGAGTTATTCATATGTTTTCTTTCAGATAAGTGTCATGGTTAAGCGGCCACTCAGGTTAAGCCTGACAGTTAGCCTGGTCCAGACCAGGTTAGTTTGCCAGCATAAGTTGCCGTTGTAACATAGTTTGAACTATGCTGAGCTTGCGTTATGGAACTGGATCCACTGGAAAATAAGCCAGACGATCGAAATAAGCCTTCCTCATTTGGTAATCCTGTTTTATGGAAGGGACTCCTGGATGTAAATTGTTTCGAATGAAACCAGCGTGGGCACATTTGGGCATGTGTGCATTCAGATATGTTTTTTGTTATTATTATTTTTGTTTGTTTCTTGATCGTGAAACTACAGCTTCTTAACAACCCTCCCCGTGTTCAGTATTCGTCAGTAAACGCGTGTGTAATTTGTGAATGTCACACACTGTCGGCCGTGGCACCCCTCACTGTTTTAACTTCATTGTATGTGTACTGCCCGAGACCACAGAGTTGTGGCCTCACGCACATGCTGCCACTAACTCCTTTACTGTTTCATGTTTATTCCGTGTGACAGGGTCCCAAATAAACTATTTCTGTGTGTTTCCACGTCATGTCCACTTATTTGTAGCACACACTTGGTATAATTTCTTTTCTGTGTTCGTGTTGACTGATCTGATGGAGGGGAATTCCCAGCTCCAAGGGCCTGTTTATATTGATTTACATATTCAAAAAGGGGTGTGGAGCTTCATGTGTTTGCATGTGCACTCAATTCCACGTTCAGTGGGGTGTACAAATAGAATGTGCTTGGATCCATGCATACACACACTTTGATACGTCTGGATATTTTTGTGCTTACTGCAGTTTCTGGGTTTTAGCCTATGCCATGTTTCAGTAGGAATTCCACGCAAGTCTTTGCACATGGTGCCCCAGAATTGTGCAAAACTGTAGTCCAGAAGCAAAAGTATTGTTGAAACTTATACCCTATTTCTTATGTTGTCGTTTGCCTTGTGGCTGCTCTCATTGGAGTGGGGTGGCCACAGCGGATTCAGTACAGATCCACATTGGGATTTGTCACAAGCTTTATCAATCAATCAATCAATCAATTTTATTTATATAGCGCCAAATCACAACAAACAGTTGCCCCAAGGCGCTTTATATTGTAAGGCAAGGCCATACAATAATTACGTAAAAACCCCAACGGTCAAAACGACCCCCTGTGAGCAAGCACTTGGCGACAGTGGGAAGGAAAAACTCCCTTTTAACAGGAAGAAACCTCCAGCAGAACCAGGCTCAGGGAGGTGCAGTCTTCTGCTGGGACTGGTTGGGGCTGAGGGGAGAGAATCAGGAAAAAGACATGCTGTGGAGGGGAGCAGAGATCAATCACTAATGATTAAATGCAGAGTGGTGCATACAGAGCAAAAAGAGAAAGAAACACTCAGTGCATCATGGGAACCCCCCAGCAGTCTAAGTCTATAGCAGCATGGGGTTATCATTAGCATTATGCCGGATGCCCTTCCTGATGCGACTCCAGTTCTACCTGGAGAAACACACACAGCCCCTGGTCTTCCGAAGAGGCCTCCCAATTAGGTACGATCCAGGGCCCACTCTGCTTCGCTTCTGAGATATGACGGAATCAGGCTTACACAGAGCAAACTGGCTGCCTTATACTTTGTTATATTTCTTTTCTGGAGTTTGATCTGTATTTGGCAATGGCATGGATATCATATTGTTTTTACAAGATTGGTGTTAACTCACCTGATGGTGAGTACTGCATCCAGCAGGTGAGATATTCCATAGGCTAAACAAAGTTGCTTTTTCAGTTGATCTGGTGCATCAAAGTTCACCAGATTTGAGTAAATTTGTCTTATTTATACTCTAGAGATGCTCAAGGCGATGCGCCAATTGATTTTCAAGTTATTGCAATGCTTGTGCGTATGTTCGGTGAACCCATTCCCCTGCTTATCTACATTTGCTCTAAACTGTTACCATTGTAGGAGGAAAAGGCTGTGTTAGACATGAAGCATTTTGTCCCGCTTGTCAATAGGACAAGTGCATAACACTTTCACTGATGTAGATATTGTCTAACTTATTTTGGCCAAAAATGATGCAGATATTGATATATAAAAATTGGGGTTTTTCTCTTTTAATTTATGGAGTGGCTATTCGCCAAACCGTTGGTTTAGTAAATTAAATACGCAAGTGTATACGCCCAACCACAATCGACCAATGAGCGCGCTTGTAATTTCACTTCCGGTTTCAATGCGGGAGGGTAAAAAGGCGGATATTTTCTCGCTGGCTGTGGGAGGGTTCGCAGCCCACGGAGGGGCTGTGATCTAAAGCGGTTCTGTTTGGCTCATCACACCCAGGGAACTGTGTCAAACTAACACCATCTTAGAGACAACAAGCAGCATTTTGTTCAAAAACTGTTCCGTTGTTAACAGGCTTCTGTTCAAAATACTTATGTCTGCTTTCATCCATTGCGGTGTTTTTGCAGTAATTAAAGATGGCGCCGTTAAATGTGTCAAACATACACCACAATAGAGCCTTCAAAAGTGGTGTAAAAAACGTAGTTTATATGCACAAAACGTGTCAAATACACGATCACTGTTGGGCAAATTAGGTAAAACATATTTATCTGCCCAACGGTTGTGCCTGTAATGTTCAATGTATGACTTATCTGCCCAGCGGATGGGTGAATAGCCTTTGCTTTTAATTTAATTGAGGAAAACCACATCTCTCCTCTATGGGGATGCTAATTCAACTTAAAATGACTATAAAACTCACCTAAATCATATAAACCGGATATTCGCACTCACCAGACAAAAGCAGAAGTCTCTATTTCTGTATGGTTTTCCATGTAATAAACTCCGTATGTAAAGGATTTTGTATAACAGATTTTCGCTCACATCGGACAAAACGTCGCACCCCATCGTAATGAACGCCTCGCATGCACTGGACAGTACAGTCTGGATGTGCCCAGTAACAGAGGTATGAAATGAAGTTCAGCACGGACACTCACTTATTCGAGAAAAGTGGGTACCGTATTTCCTTGATTAAAAGGCCAGCCGTTTATTTTTGTCAAACTGTGCTCAGACCTAAATGAGGCAGGGTGTAATTCAAGGCCGGTGATTATTAACAAATTGCTGCTTACTGCCTGCACTGTAATATGGTGTTTAAGTTCAGCACATCCCTGGGTGTGAAGAACCAAACCACTTTAGACCAAAGCCCTCTTCGTGGCTCTTCAGAGCCTGACGTGCACCTGCTAAATGACACAGACCGCAAAGGGGTGTGATCTGTCACTTTTACGTTTTCACTCCTTCCTCTCCTGTCAATTTTAAAAGTATTTGCAGTCTGCCTGCCGATTACGGTTCAGTCATGGATCAAATACATTTGGCAGACAAGTCCGCAAATATGACCAACTTCACAACAAGGAGTAATGTTAGGTTCTTTTATCACGGTGAGATCTCCAAAAAGAACTGGACAGGAAACAGACTTCAAAGTTTAGATGTTGTATTGTAAAGAGTTGTTACACTAATACAGTTATCTCAGCGCTTGGCTCTTGAACCGGTCGCATTCAAACACCTGGAACAAAGAACCCAGATTTTCCTCCTTCACTAACTTTTGTTCCTTCAGCCTAAGCCACCCCCATATGGGCAGCCCTTAACCTGGCTTGAGTCAGTGTCTATGTGAGATGGCTGCAAAGGAGTGGCTGTCTGTTGTAGCGGAAAGCTGTACCAACATTCAACGTCCTAAGTTTACATCAAGCAGAGGTCATGAAATTTCTTCAAAAGAAGAAATTCAACACAGCAAGGCCTGGTATATCTCCAGGTGTCAAAGGGAGACCCTCCGAGCCAACACAGGATGGCTCGGTGTCATAAACCCCCACCCTTTCCAGGATTTAAGATTCTCTAAAGTGCATTCCTCACAAGAGTGTGAATCCCTTATCAAGATCCCAAACCAGATGTTGCCAACTCCTCTCTCTCTCTCAAAAAAAAAAAAAAACAGACCATAGAAACAACAAGACATATCTGCCCCCAAAAGTCCTAGAAATATGTCTTTACAACAAGATTCCAGTTAGTACATCTCACTGAAGAACTGCCATCAACTTGTTGATCACAGTCCAGTTTTCTGGTCAAAATCGACCCCAAATTGACAGTTCACATTTTGTGATGAAATCCAAAACCCAGTTCCTTCCAGTCCATGAAACAAGAGTGACCCCTGTTGGACAAATTGGGGAAGGGCATGTAACAATTATGTACAGTATTATAAAGTTCAACCACCTTTAAAAAAGTGTACTTTGCTGTTGTAAGAAGAAAAAAAAGTGAGCAAAAGGAAACAAACGTGATTGTTTAACCTCACGCATGAAAGCGATATACAGTATATGGTATCTTGTGTTCTGATTATAGATTGTAGGAAGTTTATCAAGTGTGCTTTTTCATACAGTTATGTTGGGTGTGTATTTCCACGGAAAACCATTTACAAGAATTATCCCACAGAACTTGTTTGGTTTTAAAGCGGGAATCTAAGAGTGGCCAGTGATTTATTATAATGCTAGACAAAGAAACTAGATGAAGAAAACTACAGTACCCAGAATTCTTGGGGGTGGAGCTTTTAACCCTTTAAAAGTAGGCGACCCCAGGAAAACGCTCTCTTCTCTCTTATGCGCCGACCTCATCTTTTCTGCTCTTCTTTTCTTGGGTCTTGAGACGCTGCCTAACCATCAAAAATTTTTATGACCCTTTATCTTCAACCACGTGTTGTGCAAAACTTATTTCTTGTTTGTTTCTTGTTGTTACTTTTCTTTTTTCTACAAATAACTTTTCAACTTTTGTAAAGTTAAACGCTCAGGTGCATTTAACTTCCTTTGACAATTTTTCAAATTAGAACCTTTTTCTTCTTAAACTCAAAATTCCTCTCATGAACATTTTTCTCACAAAGTCGACGACGAAAGATGAATTTCTGATTTTTTTTTTTTTTTGGATAGAGAATAAAGACACTCAAACCTTTATTCTGACAATCCCAGACTACAAGCGCTGCCGAGATAAAAACATCCAGGTCAGCTGAGACATCAACAGCGATTTGAACCGCCGCTGCAAGTCACAGCATAACAACGGAAAGTGTCCCCGGTAACCAGTGAAACCGGGCAAGTTGACCAGCAGAGTCTTTTTGTCAAGGTCCCTGAAGCAGCTGTGTGACGGATGGATCATTGACTGAAAATGAGACGATTCCCGCACCTGACCTACGGAGACCGATCTGCACAACGCCTCCAAAGTAAGACCGGGCTACTGTGTCAGATAAAAACAGAGTGGCTTTAATTAACTCTATCCACCAGTACTAACCATCACTCACATTAATAAATACCAAAGTAAATTCCCTGCTGATTAGGACGAAATTCATTCTTAAATTCCCGCAACTATACCAAACTACATAAACGTCATATAATCATTGCTCATTGAACTTTGTCATCATCAAATTGCTTACTGTGATATGTTCTGTTATTATCTCCTGCCTGAGTTAAATAAATGTTTAAACGTGTGAAATTGTCTGTGATTTTGTATGGTTTTTACAGAGGGTGTCGGATCTGATCTGCAGAACGTACGACTGAAAGATTGAGACTGAGTAATTAATGAATGTTTAAATTAACGTACCTATGCTTCAAATAGGTGGTGCCCTTCAAGGTAAAATCCACAAGTGATACTTTCAAATGGCCTAAAACACACATTATATTCTTCTGGATCCTGCTACACTGTCCATGGTGCGTTCATGGTTGTTATGTAAAAATCTTATAGTGTGTGTTTATGTATGTAGTGTAATGTCACACAATAAAACAATGTTCCATCATGCTAATTCTTTCATCAATGAAACAGCTATAAAAAGATCAGATGGTTTTATCAATTAGTTGTAAACGATCAGATTATAAAACGATCAAATCGCTGATGCACAAAAGGACATTTTGTGCGTCAGCCATTTTGAAAAGCAGTTAGGTTAAGATCAGATAGATACAAGGACAATTTGGATGTGTGTCAGCCATTTTGTGTTATGCATCATGGAACACTTACAGTAGGGATGAGTCGCGATATAGATTATACCATTATCGATTCTGCTTATCGATCCGATTCCTTATCGATTCCCTTATCGATACCTCTTGTGAATTTTTTGTGTGCTAAAAGTAGGCTTTACAGGTTTTCTATGCTTTCAATGCTTTCTCCATCTCGTTTGACACATATGCGCGAACGGCTCCGGGTGGTGCGCTCCTCTGTGATTCAGGAATATTAGAGCCGTTTTCAGCAGACAACTCGCAGAGAAAATTATTAACCCGCTACGAAATAGTTATATATGCAGTGTCCAGCACAGAGCACGTGGCTACCGGTGGAACCAAGCACAGCGTCCAGCAGGAAACTCAGCGGGTGGGATCATCACGACACCATGCATGCAAGTGCGTGGATCAAAATCATGCAATACGCAGTGATCAAGGATCACGTCCTCAAAACTTTTGGACTGTCAGACGCTGAAAGGGGCAGCAGGCAATTCTCTCTGCAGAGGCTGGAGGACAGCAAGCCTTTCAGAGCTCATGCACAGAATGCTGCAGCTCCGGCCGGACGTTTTGTACAGCAACTCTCTCCTCATGCACGCAGCACTGGACAACACCACAATCACGGGCTGTCATGCGCTGGCCGAGAGGCCGACAAATTCTTCCTGGCCAGCCAGTGCCATGGCATGACCGGCAGCTCTCGCCACATTACATGCAGCAGCAGAAGCTCCACACCACACACACACCAGCAGCACCTCCGCAGAGGAGGAGCAGCTCCTCCACAAAAGCGCTCAGAAACCAGCTTTTGCACTGTGTGAAAACATTCAGCTGGTTGAACAAAGTCAAACTAAATGCTAGCGTTACAAAAACTAAGCAAATGATAACGTCCACCAAGAACGAAACCAAAACGAAATGCGCACGAATTGAGGTTTTCGGCGGCATTCATTCAGATTTTTCATCAGTTTAAAAATCCTGACGAAGTGCCAGCTGCAGAAACGAAGCTGCGCGAAGGTTAAACAATGTAAACGAAAGTCCAGATTTCTTGTTTTGTTTGGGCTTCGTTGCCCTTCGTTAACTGCAGTGTGACTGGCCATGGTAGAGAGGTTGGAGTGTGATTTATTGAGTGTATGGACAGGTGTCTTTTGTACAGGTAACAAGTTCAAGCAGGTGCAATTAATACAGGTAAAGAGTGCAGAATAGGAGGGCTTCTTAAAGAAAAACTAACAGGTCTGTGAGAGCCAGAATTCTTGCTGGTTGGTAGGTGATCATATACATATTTCTTGCAATAAAATGCCTCTCTCTAAGTATTCACACCCTTTGCTCATTACTTTGTTGATGCACCTTTGGCAGCAATTACAGCTTCAAGTCTTCTTGAATATGATGAATATAGTGCACCTATCTTCAGATAAGTGCACCATTCCTCTTTGCAGCACCTCTCAAGCTCCATCAGGTTGGATGGGGAGCATTGGTGCACAGCTGTTTTCAGATCTCTCCAGAGATGTTCAATCAGATTCAGGTCTGGACTCTGGGTGGGCCACTCAAGGACCACAGAGTTTCACAGAGTTGTCCTGAAGCCACTCCTTAGATATCTTGGCTGTGTGCTTAGGGTCATTGTCCTACTGAAAGAAGAACCATTGCTCCAGTCTGATGTCAGCAGCGCTCTGGAGCAGTTTTTTTTTATCCAGGATGTCTCTGTACGTTGCTGCATTCATCTTTCCCTCAATCCTGACTGTCTCCCAGTTCCTGCCACTGAAAAACATCCCCAAAGCATGATGCAGCCACCACCATGCTTCACTTTAATGATGGTGCCTGGTTTCCTCCAAACATTATGCCTGGCATTCACACCAAAGAGTTCCATCTTTGTCTCATCAGACCAGATAATTTTGTTTCTCATGGTCTGAGAGTCCTTCAGACTCCATTTGGCAAAGTCCAGGCAGGCTGCCATGTGCCTTTTACTAATAAGTGGCTTCCATCTGGCCACTCTACCATACAGGCCAGATTGGTGGAATGCTACAGAGATGGTTGTCCTTCTGGAACGACAACCATCCTCTGCAGCCAGCTAGCAGAGCAGCTCACAGCATTTCTGGAGATGTTTCAAAACACTGATTGTCGCTGACCAATTGTCGCAATCAATGCTGCAAAGGTGTTCTACCGAGCGGACGTTCCGTCGAGAGAGAGAGAGAGAGAGACCACTGTAAACCCAAAACATGAGATTAAACTGCTGTCACTTTATCTGTGTATAACTCATTCTATAGGCTAGTATATTTTTAAACCGAAAGCAGTTTTTACTATTAGTTCAATCCCACATCTCCTGTTTACACATTTATTTACTGTAGAGTATTAACTGTATATGCATATTCATATTTTTTTTTTGCTCTATGTAACACTTGCTTTGACAATTTAAATGCATGTTTCCCATGTTATTATAAAATCAATGCTTTTTTCTTTTTTTGTTTTTTTCCAAGACCTGCCTTTTCCCATCAATCAAGATTTGATTCATTTGATTTTTTTTTTTTTTTTTTTTTTTTTGAGGAAAGAGCACATTTCCAAAATGCCACAAGAGACCACCAAAAAATAAATAAAAGTACTTAATTCTTTCACCAAAACTTCAAATCTGGACTTGCATCTTAGATGTACCTTCTGGCAAATTGTAGCTGAAGCTTCAGGTGCCCTTTTTCAGAAAATCCTCCTCTGTACCACTTTATCATGAAGCTGTATAACTGGGAATACAAAATATCCTCAAATATAATCAACAACAATAATAATAATAATAACAATAAAAATATTAATGCAAACAGAGGTCTGGTATTGGAATAGTATCAGCAGATATCAAAATTCGGGTATTGGGATCAGATCGGAAGTGAAAAAATGTGGATTGGTGCATCCCTGATGCACCTGAACTCAATTTTGAGCTTTATGACAAAGGCTATGAATACTTATGTGCATGTGATTTCTTAGTTTTTTATTTTTAATAAACTTGCACTATTAAAAACAATCTTTTTCCACATTTGTCATTATGGGGTATTGTATGTAGAATTTTGTGGGGAAAAATTCTCCCATTTTAGAATGAGGCTGTAACATAACAAAATTTGGAAAAACTGAAGTGCTATGAATACTTTCCAGATGCACAAAATCTATATCGTCGTCAGGATGTAGGACGAGTTATATTGTAATATGAGATTTTGGTCATATCGCCCAGCCTTAAGGCAAACTGGTCTGTAGTGTAGATACACCACTTTAATTTTGTGTTGAACCAGCTTCAAGACATAATTAATCAGATGTGGGCAGAGCAGGATCAGATAGAAAATGTGCAGGATTGTGATCTCCAGGATCAGGGTTTTTTTTTAAATTTATTTATTTATTTATTTTAGGTTGACAGGGCTAGGACGACACAAACTCAGTATGAACCATGTCAGGTTTTCTTTTTTAAATTAATTACATTATTGTTACAGTGCCTCTCCAAGCATATGGTTGTCACACTGTAATGTGTGAAAATCATAATATGAAGGGAGTTGACTGTGATGGAACAGTGTTGGTTGATTTCATAAGATGTTTTTCCCTTCTCTTTCTTTTTATTACAGACACCATGGAATGTTGATGTATTAACAAAACCCCCAAAATGAATAAACCAAAAATGGCCACAGAGAAAGGGTGAGTTGCTTTGCTGTTCAAAGACAGACCGTCATGGAGACTCGGGACAGCGTTCTTGATCACCAGACGAGAGTCTAAGTGTTTTGCTGTGCTCAATTGTTTAAATATATCTTCTTAAAGGTGTCCAGAAAAGTCAGAAAATCAGAGTCCCAAAGAACAGTTTTTATTTTAACGGCAAAAAGAAACAAAATTCACAGTCATCAAAAACACCAGAAGAGCTTCGATTTACATTGATTTGCAGTCCCCTTAAATATTGTGACCAATGCAATTTCTCCACCCTAACTGGGTGGTCTAATGGCAAATCTTACAACAGTAAAAACAGCTTCAACTTATTGAACTTATTTTCATTTATATAGCGCCAAATCACAACAGAGTTGCTTCAAAGCACTTTACACAGGTAAGGTCTAACCTTACCAACCCCCAGAGCAACAGTGGTAAGGAAAAACTCACTCTGAGGAAGAAACTTCAAGCAGACCAGACTCAAAGGGGTGACCCTCTGCTTAGGCCATGCTCCAAAACATAAATTACAGAACAATTCACAGAACAATTCACGGACAAATATACAAGAAATGCAATTGGCGCACAGGACAGGAGGATTGCCAACACGAACACAACTCCCATCTCTGGATGGAACTGCACCTTAAACAGAGAGAAAAAACAGAATCAGGCATCAGAAAGGCAAGAAATACTGTATAATTTGTCAGCATTAAACAACAAGAAAAACAGAGAAATACTAAGGTGATCGTCAGCCACTAGCCCTAAACTTCACTAAAAGACCCAGAATTTAGGTAAAGTTGAGGCCGCAGCCCGCTCCAATTACTAATAAAATGAATTAAAAGAGTAAAAAGCGTAAAATAAAACTGTACCAGTATGCTAGCCATATGAAAGGGAAAATAAGTGTGTCTTAAGTCTGGACTTGAAAGTCTCCACAGAATCTGACTGTTTTATTGACGCAGGGAGATCATTCCACAGAAGAGGGGTATGATAAGAGAAAGCTCTGTGACCCGCAGACTTCTTATTCACCTTAGGGAAACAAAGTAGTCCTGCACCCTGAGAACGTAAAGCCTGGGCTGATACGTAAGGTTTAATTAGGTCAGCTAGGTAGGAGGGTGCCAGTCCATGAATAATTTTATAGGTTAGTAGCAGAACCTTAAAATCTGATATCACTGGGACAGGAAGCCAGTGAAGGGATGCCAAAATGGGTGTAATGTGGTCGAACTTTCTGCTTCGTGTCAAAAGTCTGGCTGCAGCATTTTGAACCAATTGGAGACCCCTAATGCTAGACTGCGGTAAACCAGAAAATAGAACATTGCAGTAGTCCAATCTAGAAGAGATAAATGCATGGATCAGGGTCTCAGCATCAGCCGTAGACAGGATGGGACAAATCTTCGCTATATTTCACAGGTGGAAGAAAGCAGTCCTAGTAATATTTCTAATATGGAGGCCAAAGGACAACGAAGGATCAAAAATTACCCCAAGGTTCCTCACTCACAAGATAACTACACTCACAAGATAGTCTACAAGCTGC
Organism: Thalassophryne amazonica; assembly: GCF_902500255.1. Lineage (NCBI taxonomy): Eukaryota > Metazoa > Chordata > Actinopteri > Batrachoidiformes > Batrachoididae > Thalassophryne > Thalassophryne amazonica. Next base: position 64,014,132 of record NC_047107.1, read on the forward strand.
CGTGACACCACTTTTTCCAGAATTTTAGAGAAAAATTATAGATTTGATATCAGCCGATAGTTTGTCAATACACAAGGGTCAAGATTAGGTTTCTTAAGTAATGGTTTAATCACTGCAGATTTGAAACATTTAGGAACAGATCCAGAAATTAAAGAAAGATTAATCATTTCCAGCACAGTTGGCCCAAGAGTGGGCCACAGGTCCTTAAACAGTTTTGTTGGTATAGGATCAAATAACCAGGTTGTGCTTTTTGTTAACATTACAAGTTTTGTCAGCAGGCCTAGTGAGATACTGTCAAATTCTGTAAATCTAGGTAATACCTCAGTAGTGGCGCCCACATCAATAGCATGGTGTAGTGGTTCGATTAAGGCATGCCGGGATATGTTTAACCTGATGTCTTCTATTTTCTTCCCAAAGTAATCCGGGAAATCTTGTGCTGTAAAAGTAGAGCGAACTACAGGTTGTTGTCCATGCAAAAGTGTTGCCACCGTGTCGAACAAGAACTTTGAGTTATGCTTGTTTTTGTTGATCAAATCAGAGTAGTAGCCAATAATGCATGCTTATAGTCTAAGATAGCATCATGCCACGCAAGGTGGAGTACTTTTAATTTTGAACGACGCCATTCCCGTTCTTGACCTCTTGCTTTATGCTTGAGGTCATGCAGGTAATCACTGAACCAAGGTGACTGTGATTTGGGGGGGGCGCGGTTTTAACACAGGTGGTGCAATCATGTCGAGTGTAGTTTTGAGCACTGAGTTTAAACTATCCACAAGTCTGTCTACTGACTGGGTGTTTGTCAGATGTGAAGCTAAGACATCAGGCAGTCTAACTTCGAGTTCAGTCTTAGTTGAGGAGTTGATGCGTCGCCGTAAAGATATATAAGGTTGTTGTTCCACTAAACACTGCGGTGAAACTGTAAACTTAATAAGTGAGTGATCAGACACCACTGATGTAAGAGGTATGATGTCAATATTCGTGACAGCAATACCACGTGCGAGAACCAGAGCCAGGGTATTTCCACTAATGTGCGTCGAATCCCCAATGCATTGCCAAAATCCTAATGCATCCACAATTTCCATAAATGATTTGCAGAGGGGATCAGAAGGCTTATTTATATGAATGTTATCTACACTAGTTGACAAGTTAGAGATGAACGCACCAAATTAATCTAAGAATTCAGAATATGGGCCAGGAGGCCTATATACAGTGACAAAGTAATACAACTGATTTTTATTCTTCTGACCTTGGCAATGTGTAATATCCTGAGCAGAGTGGAGAATCAGATGCTCAAATGATTGATATTTGTAACCCCCAACAGCTAATAAGCTAAACCTAGATTTATAAATAAGAGCAACACCCCCGCCTTGCTTCGCATCACGAGGGACGTGACTAAATGTATATGCTGGTGGGCAGGCCTCATTTAAGGGGAGGATAGCTGTAGGTTTAAGCCAGGTTTCACGTAGCCCAATCATATCTAAGTGATGATCAATAATTAGATCATTGATCAACAATGATTTTAAGGACAGTGATCTTATGTTAATGAGATCCAGTCTAAGGACCTCACTGGTGTTGACAGTTGAACTGTTTGGGTTTAGGGGTGGTTCCAGAGTAGCATATATAAGATGCCTAGAAGTAGGTTTGAGTTTAAGACATTCCACGCACCTTGTAGGTAGCAGACACGAAATCTTTGCTATTGCTGGAACAACCACTGGGCCATCCTCAATTTCAACATCATCCAATATAGTAATGGGTATTAAGTTTGGAAAGCATATCCCTCTATGATTTTTATGGACACGACTACGGAAGCAGGCCACAGTCTCAACTTGTTGAAATTCCCTCCCTGGCAAATAAACTGCACTATGACCATAGTGGATTTTCTGCACTAAATTTCCCGCTAAGCTAATGGATTCCACACCCACATTTTTCATAAGCCTTGCAGGGTCTCTAATCTGTTAATGATTTCATTTTTAAAGACAAACCCAAGTATAATGTGATCAGTTAAAGAAAAACCCAGAAGTGATGACATCACTTCTTGGAAAATCCCAGGTCTGGAGAGTTCAACTTTGGGTCATGCAAATTTATCCTCCTTTTAAATCCCAAATTATCATAATTTTTCACCAGTATGTATGATTTTAATTCAGTTTTCCTTTTCTTTAAATATTAAGTGCTTTAATCAAATTATACCCTTAATTCCAAATTCTGGCCTTACATTTTGCACACAACATATGTTTTGGCATTCAGCATTTGAATATATTTGGTGTGTTTTCTAAATGCTGTTACCCAGTCAGTGCAAAAGGAGTATACAACCCCAATTCCAGTGAATTTGGAACATTGTGTAAAATGTACATAAAAAGTGTTGGGAAAGTGTAGGTACACGGACCCACAACAGGGGGCGCAAATGAACGGACAATGGAGTAGGTCAAATAACAACACTTTACTGTTGTGAATGTGCACAACAAATACAACAGATTACAACAATAGACAGGTGTCAATTCACAAAGGTGTCGTGTGGGCAGGCTCGAAGATAGGAGACGCCTGTCCAAAGCAGAACTGGAACCACACACGATTTCCTCCGCCACCAGACCCCGGGAATACTGGAGCCGCCAAGTCCCGAACTCCCAGGTGGCCACTGCCTTCGCGTGTCGGACCTGGTACTGCTGGCGAGGAACAAAGGAACAATTAAATGTGGGTGCGTCTGCACCCAGGAATCCGCACGGCAGGAAAACTACCTCCACCACTCGTTGGAAAAGGAGTCAGCTAAACAACTCACAAACGTCACAAAAGATCACTGTTAACCAGTCAGCTGAGCACGTTACCTTCCAGGTAGAACGATATCTCGGCAAAGAGGTGGAGACGTTGTCCTGCTGATATACTCCTGCCATCAGATGATTGGTAACAGCTGTTGCAGGTGATGCGTGACAGCTGTCACCCTGGCTGCTCCTGTGAGGCGGCTGCGCCCTCTGGTGCCTGGAGCCCGCACTCCAGACAGGGCGCCCTCTGGTGGTGGGCCAGCAGTACCTCCTCTTCTTGCGGCCCACACAAACAGAATACAATGATTTACAAATCCTCTTCAACCTATATTCAATTGAATACACCACAAAGACAAGATATTTAATGTTCAAACTGATAGACTTTGTTGTCTTGTGTAAATATTTGCTCATTTTGAAATGGATGCCTGCAACACATTTCAAAAAAGTTGGAACAGTGGCAACAAAAGACTGGGAAAGTTGAATGCTCAAAGAAAATCTAACTGGAAACAGGTGAGTGTCATGATTGGGTATAAAAGGAGCATCTCCAAAAGGCTCAGCCGTTCACAAGCAAAGATGGGGCGAGGATCACCACTTTGTGAACAACTGCGTGAAAAAATAGTCCAACAGTTTAATAGCAATGTTTCTCAATGTTCAATTGCAAGGGATTTAGGGATTCCATCATCTACAGTCCATAATATAATTAGAAGATTCAGAGAATCTGGAGAACTTTCTACACGTAAGAGGTAAGGCTGAAAACCAACATTGAATGCCTGCGACATTTGATCCCTCAGGCGGCACTGCATTAAAAACCGACATCATTGTGTAAAGGATCTTACCGCGTGGGTTCAGGAACACTTCAGAAAACCATTGTCAGTTAACACAGTTTATCACTACATCTACAAGTGCAAGTTAAAACTTGACTATGCAAAGCGAAAGTCATACATCAACAACATCCAGAAACGCCGGCGCCTTCTCTGGGCCCGAGCTCATTTGAAATGGACAGACACAAATTGGGAAAGTGTGCTGTGGTCTGATGAGTCCAAAACATGAAAAAGACCATCTAGATTGTTACCAGCGCAAAGTTCAAACCCAGCATCTGTGATGGTATGTGGGTGTGTTACTGCCCATGGCATGGGCAACTTACACATCTGTGATGGTACCATCAATGCTGAAAGGTACATCGAGGTTTTGGAGCAACACATGCTGCCATCCAAGCAACGTCTTTTTCAGGGACATCCCTGCTTATTTCAGCAAGACAATGCCAAGCCATATTCTGCATTAGGGTTATGACTACAAAACGTTTTTCAAAACTTTAATTTTCCTGATGTTGCATTTGATGAACTTTTACCCATAGTTCACTTTTTTTGAAGTTTATTTCATTGGATCATGAGAAAACCTCCCGCACCTAGCACCACATCACTTTTAAAAAATACGAGTTTACACAATACTGTTTAAAATAACGTAACAAGAAAAGAATTAAGAAGTATCAAGAAATAACAATAAAATATATATACAAAAAAAAATTTGCAATTTGATGGTAAGAAAATTGACAATAAGGAGTACCAAGTTGTGTGCTTGAAAAATGACAGAACATTACAACTTGGCATTTTGGCAAGTTTTGGAACTGCTGCAGACATATATATACCACTACAGGACCTGCTTGATGAGTACAGTGCATGGAACAGTATTGAGATGATCATCTCTGACACAACAACAGTCAGTACTGGTCGCAAAAATGGTGTAGCCAGGTTTCAGAGAACATTTCGAGACAAGGGATTCAATGAACCTCAATACATCGGCTGCTAACACCACATTCTTGATCTTGTTCTGCGACGTGTTGGATTTCTTTTTTCCTATATGGTCACGGTCACCTAACATTAACTGCGAGTTTAATGATGAGATTTTGGAACAGTATGATGATTTGCAAAATGCATACATTGGCACAGAAGGGATACCAGAGTATGAGAACCTTGGCTGGAGAGATGATTTTAAATTCCTTTTTGAGCTTTGTGAAGCATACAAGTTTTACAAAACGGAGGAAAAATGGTCTCGCATCAAATGGCACAAGCTGCCATCACTTCACAGGGCCAGATAGAACTCACGAGGAATTTTTGCACTTATTGCATTTTTCCTTCTTCCAAATTGGCGAGAACAGCTGAGGGTAACTTGTGATTTCATTGCAACTACATGGTCGCGGGCCTGGTTTTATAACCAGCACTATTCAGAGACGGATTATGAAGACCTGCTGTCAGCAATATCCAAACTTAAGTGTCCCAAAGCTGTGAAATGCTTCTCTACTCACTGGAAAAAGGAACCATCTACTTGCAAAACAGACAAATATCTTAACAGCAAATGTATTAATACTAATACACAAATCTGAAACACTATTAAAAACACTACAAATGCTATATGTACTAATTTTCATGTATTCCTCATGTGTATTGTATGTAAAACTGACGTTATAATAAAGAGTGTTTGAGCTGCGAGGTGTTTTAATGTGAAATATGAAACTGTCTTAGGTGCGGGAGGTTTTTTCAAGATCTGGCAAAACCAAAGTCATTTTTGTGATTTTTAGGTAAAAGTTCATCATTTATAACCCCAGGCTAATAAATTTGAGATTTGTCATAACCCTATTCTGCATGTGTCACAACAGTGTGGCTTCACAGAAAAAGAGTGCCGGTACTAGACTGGCCTACCTGCAGTCCAGACCTGTCGCCCATTGAAAATGTGTGGTGTAGGGCTGCAGCTATCGAATATTTTTGGAATCGAATATTCTATCGATTATTTTATCGATTAATCGAGTAATCGGATAAAAAGTACCTTTGTGTTTTTAAACAATATCAGTAGTGGCAGGGCTCTCCCTAAAGCAGTGGCACAATGTTGCTGTGCCATCATGCAGATTTTTAAGTTTAGGTTGTTCCCTCTCTCTGTTTTGCTGGGTTATTATTTTTTTCATGTTAAGAGTATTAGAGCTTTGCCAAACAATAAGCCCAGGCAGTCTGTGAAATCTTCAGTGTGCATTCTTTTTCCTTCTTATTGCATATTTCATTTGCACTTTTTATTACTGTGATTTATTCAGTGTTTAGTGTATATTTATACATGCTGTACAGAGTATAGCTCAAACCAAAGTCAGATTCTTTGTTTTCTGTGGATACTTGGCGAATAACACAGCCTTTGAAAAACAGCTGTGGATTGCAGCGTTTCCACAAAAGCTGCCTGTTGATTAAAAACTCTTACCAAATCTGAATTAAAGTTTTTATTTTAATTATTAAACATGACTCATTTAAAGCATGTCCTTTTGCTTCATCTGCGGAGGTGGAGAATGGCCAGTGGAGCAAAATGTGTGTTTTTTTTTTAAATATATATACAAACACACTGCTTCACTTTAAATGCGCAATAAGTCCGTTTCAGACAATCCGCGCGGACCCTTTCTCTTAAAAGGCTTTATTTTACTCAGCGTGTGGCTTTGAAAATTTGTAGCAGCGCCTGCTACATTGATTAGTGCTATGGTCTTCTTCTGTATTTTTTTGTGGGAGTGTTACAGCACCACATACAGGCCTGGCGTATGTACTGCAGCTTTAAACAAAGCCTTGAGGCAAAGAATTTGCCTCAAATATTTTTTGTAATCGAATTATCCGAATTACTCGATGAATCGTTTCAGCCCTAGTGTGGTGCATTATGAAGCGCAAAATACGACAACGGAGACCCCGGACTGTTGAACAACTGAAGTCATATATCAAGCAGGAATGGGAAATAATTCCACCTACAAAGCTTCAACAATTAGTGTCCTCAGTTCCCAAATGCTTATTGAGTGTTGTTAGAAGGAAAGGTGATGTAACACAGTGGTAAACATACCACTTGAAACGTGTTGCAGGCATTCATTTCAAAATGAGCAAATATTTACACAAAAACAATAAAATTTATCGGTTTGAACATTAAATATCATGTCTTTGTGGTGTATTCAATTTAATATAGGTTGAAGATCATTGTATTCTGTTTTTAGTTACATTTGTTTTTATTTACATTTTACGTACACAATGTCCCAACTTCATTGGAATTGGGGTTGTATACTTTATCCTTTTAAACGTCTGTTAAATGTTATCAGTAATACACAACATAACCATCTTTTGGCATTTGCAAGTTTGTTGTTAGCATATCTTTTGTGTTCCGTAAAAATTACAGTATAAGACAAATGCACTTTATGTGCATGCATTTCTGTGTGGAAGGATTTGTGTCACAAACTGCTGTTGCTGTATCTTATTCTGTATGCTTATTATCAACTCTCCTGGTATTTGTACTAATGAGTATTACATTTTCAGCAACTGTATTGTATTGCTGGTACATTTGGAAAATCGGGTATGTGCTATGATGTCACTTATCAAAAATATGCACTTACATTCCCTTACTCAAGGTGTTGGGCTTGAGTCCAGAAGATCATGGGTTCCATTCCCCGCCTGACTGGAAAATCACTAAGGGCCCTTGGGCAAGGCCTTTAATCCCCTATTGCTCCCGGTGTGTAGTGAGCGCCTTGTATGGCAGCACCCTGACATCGGGGTGAATGTGAGGCATAACTGTAAAGCGCTTTGAGTGTCTGATGCAGATAGAAAAGCGCTATATAAATGCAGTCCATTTACCATTTATCTGGAGGTGCATGTTAGACAAACTTTATCTGATTTTTGTTGTGGCAAGGTGTCCGTCCGTTCATCGTCCAGCAATAATTCATAGACAGGTGACATCACCTTTTTATCATCATTCACTTGAGTCTCATGAATGTCACAAATTGTTCTGTGAAAATTAATGATGGCAACATACAGTGCAATGCAACTTGCTATACCTTAACTAAAGTGACATGAAATATACAATGACATGGCTAAAATTCATCTCTGTTACCCGTGCGTAGAATGAGTAACTCAGCTAGTATACGTATAAACAAACACTTATTTCCATTGTGGTCTATTTAAAAATCAAGTGACAAAATAGAAGTCACAGTAAAATAAAAATATAGAATGCAATGCTAAAGTACCCCTGCCGTATGAGCATCTAATCAATGAAAGAGTGTGTAGAAAGAATGTGACCTTTTGACCCCATAGAATAGGTCAAGGTTAGCCATCTTTGAACGTGTCCAAATGCCTATACATTAATAATTAAAAGATGTGTTGTATACATTCTGCACAGCCTTATGTTCCAAAATATTTTGTATATGTTTCCAAATGTTTGTGTAGTGTTCCCAGTAACTCCAGGGTCCTTACGCTGCTGGCTCAACTGGAGAGGATGACTGGAAATGCTGTGGTGAGAGATACTGAAACAGCACGACAAGTCACTGCAAAGATACTTCATCTCATACAGACTCAGGGTGAGAATAAGCACACACCTTTGAGAAAATAATATTTATTCATTCTTTTGTGTAGACACAAAAAGTTATCTGTGTTGACTCTGCATACCTACTTTTTGGCTTCCTTGAAGGACTGAGTTTTATAGTAATTTCTGTTTTGTCCAAAGTGCCATTATTCCAGCCACTGAAACAGACTTTGCCTCATCATTTAGACAGACGTGCTGCATCATTTGGCACCAAAAGTGTTATTTGGCATATTTTGTATCAGTCTTGTTCAACCAATATACGAGGGCTGTCAATAAAGTATAGGTCCTTTTTATTTTTTTCAAAAACCATATGGATTTCATTCATATGTTTTTACATCAGACATACTTGAACCCTCGTGCGCATGCGTGAGTTTTTCCACGCCTGTCGGTGACGTCATTCGCCTGTGAGCACTCCTTGTGGGAGGAGTCATCCAGCCCCTCGTCGGAATTCCTTTGTCTGAGAAGTTGCTGAGAGACTGGCGCTTTGTTTGATCAAAATTTTTTCTAAACCTGTGAGACACATCGAAGTGGACATGGTTCGAAAAATTAAGCTGGTTTTCGGTGAAAATTTTAACGGCTGATGAGAGATTTTGTGGTGATTCTGTCGCTTTAAGGACTTCCCACGGAGCGAGATGTCATGCAGCACTCCCAGGCGCCGTTGTCAGCCTGTTTCAAGCTGAAAACCTCCACATTTCAAGCTCTATTGATCCAGGACATCGTGAGAGAACAGAGAAGTTTCAGAAGAAGTCGGTTTCAGCATTTTCTCCGGATATTCCACTGTTAAAGGAGATTTTTTTAATGAAAGACGTGCGGACGGGTCCGTGCGTCGGGACCTCCGTGTTGATAACCATTTGTAAAATCCAGGCGGCTTTTGATGGCTTTCAGTGGAGTGAGTATATGAGAAATTGTTTAACAGCTGGACATGTTCCAACTTGTCCTTAAGGCTTCCAACAGAGGTGTTTTTCCTGTGGCGGAGCGTCGCAGCGGCTGCGAGCCAACGCTGCAATCTGTCCGCACGTCTTTCATTAAAAAAATCTCCTTTAACAGTGGAATATCCGGATAAAATGCTGAAACCGACTTCTTCTGAAACTTCTCTGTTCTCTCACGACGTCCTGGATCAATAGAGCCTGAAATGTGGAGGTTTTCAGCTTGAAACAGGCTGACAACGGCGCCTGGGACCGCTGAGCGACGTCTCGCTCCGTGGGAAGTCCTTAAAGCGACAGTATCACCTCAAAATCTCTCATCAGCCGTTAAAATTTTCACTGAAAAGCAGCTTAATTTTTTTAACCGTGTCCACTTCGATGTGTCTCACAGGTTTAGAAAAAATTTTGATCAAACAAAGCGCCAGTCTCTCAGCAACTTCTCAGACAAAGCAATTCCGACGAGGGGCTGGACGACTCCTCCCACAAGGAGTGCTCACAGGCGAATGACGTCACCGACAGGCATGGAAAAACTCACGCATGTGCACGAGGGTTCAAGCATGTCTGACGTAAAAACATATGAATGAAATCCATATGGTTTTTGAAAAAAATAAAAAGGACCTATACTTTATTGACAGACCTCGTACATGACAATGTGATAACGTAGCAATGGATCACAGACTTGATTTGGGTTCCTGTGTGTGTGTGTGTGTGTGTGTGTGTGTGTGTGTGTGTGTGTGTGTGTGTGTGTGTGTGTGTGTGTGTGTGTGTGTGTGTGTGTGTGTGTGTGTGTGTGTATATGTTTAGCTCTGGCCAGCAGCTCTGGTGAGACATTCTGAATGGAAAGTAATGTAGAACTGCTATTAAATACTGCCTCAGTATACTTAAGAATAAAATACCAATTTAAAGTGTTGAAATTTGCATGTTTGCAAGTCAGGAATCATAGGAAAGTTAATATTATGGAATCACTGCTTCCGAAAGCTGTACATTATGTTTTGTTGTGACATTATTTTGAAACATTGCATTTCCACAGATTGATTACATGTGTAACAAAAAAGGATACAGGAATACTTGGGCCACCTGTTAGCTTGCATACTACAGTAAGTACTGATAATGTTTGGTGGTTGGGGTGCACTGGGGCCAACCAAGGACTCTTGGTCTTATGTCTTGGATTCTCTGGCCATGGCCTTCCGAATGCCCCCTGGCAGAGGTGGAAAACCTAGACTTCAGTGAGTAAAAGTACTGCCATATATTTCATCTATTTGTGTACCTAAAACAGGTGATTTCACTGATTAGCTCATCTACCTGCCTAAAAATTGAACAAATTAGAATCAGCTGGTTTTGTGAGTGAATGGAACAAATATGTGGTAGGACCTTTACTCACTGAAGCTGAGCATTTTCCACCACTGTCCCCTGGTGTTCCTGGTCAGTGTGGCTTCTCAGGGTTGTCTTTTGACAGTCCTGCTGTTGCCTTGTGATCCATGGGATGACAAGGAGCGGGTATTGGGCCTGGGGGACTGTTTGGTGTTTTGTCTGGGTGGTATGGGTCACCCTCCAGGTAGCTGGATTTTGTGTGTGATTGGGTGAACTGTTTTTTTTTTTTTTTTTTTTTCTGGTGGCTGGTCTGCATTCCCTGATTTACAGGTCCTTTCACTGTGCAGGTCAGATCTACTGGGCGGTGGGGGTGCTCTGTTTGTGGTGCGTATGGTGGCTGAGGACTCCCTCTGCGGACTTGGGGGCCCTACCTGCAGTTTGGGGGCTGTGTGGCAATCACGCAACACCTCACATTCATTCATATTATTTCACAACCCATTATATTGCTGACACTTTGCTAATAGGTTTATAGCGATGTCACGCATATTCATGTAACACACATGTAGTTAATATATCCTCTACCTCCCTATAAAACCTCATATTTGTTTGATCACCTCTTCTATTAAACATGGTTTGTTTTTCTTTTATTGTCTTTGTTAGCATCTTTATTTGTTGTTGCACACCATTTTGTCCTTGTTTGTCGCTGTTATTGTAATTGTAAATCTAATATAATTTTTTTTTTTTTTTTTTTTTTACTCAGCCCTTAAATCATCGGAAGTAACAAACAAAACAAAACAAAAAATGGCAAATCTCTGCTGCGGCATTAAAAATTGTACATATTTGGTATGAGCCAGCTGTGACTCATGCTTGCGTGATGTATATGAAGATAAACATATAAAAATTTAAGAGCTGAATTAAAAAAAAATCTGATCTCCTGCTTTTGCAGTTTTATTGTAGTGCTTGCAATGTGTTCATTGCATAAGTTATTTATTCCAATTATGGTAAAAACTCAGGTAAGTTTTCAGCAACCAGTAAGATTCTGTGGGCTCAGATTAAACCCACCAGGAAGAAGAAAAAGTTGTAATTCCTTGACTGGCCGGTTGAGGGTTGCTCCAAAAGTGAGCAGGTTCCCATTCAAATACACAACTTGTATGGGGTGAATTTTTTCTGATTTCTTAGTTTAAGGCATTTTAAGCCTTAAGGGTCTTTCATATTGCACGCAGCACACTCAAGTTATTGTGTCCGCAGGTGAAGGGCTTGTCAGAACGCACACGGCACACTGTGAATGCCACGAGCAGATGTGGAAAATGGGTGGAGTTTTGTTTGTGTTCTGAAGTCTCACAGTCACCATGTTTGTGAAGACTTGTGTGTTCCAGAAAAAAGAAATAGAAAGCAAAACACTCAGTCTGTGAGTCGTAACCCCTGCTCTGCTTTTTTCAGTGACAGTTTGTTTAATAATCCACGAGATGGCAGATGCAGCCCCTGAGCTGGTGCCAGGCAGCCGCCATCTTCCTTAGAGTTACTATGCTTAGTCAGTGTAGTGTTTTCAGATTTCTTTCAGCTTAGTCCAGAAATGATTGAATAATCTTACTTTCACCCTGGCTGGCGTGGCTGGTTCATTTAATTTATTTTATTTGAAATTTTTGTGGAGAAGCGCTATGTAAAAGCAGAATTACAGGTGGGTTAAGAGCAGTCTTTAATATTAATATCTTTAATATGATGCAAACACACAAAGCTCTTACTTTTACCCCTGATTATTTCCCATCTTTAACTTAACTTCATAATGGCAGGGGCTGCTCAGGGGCTGCGTCTGCCAGCGACCCATCAACTCAACTACGACTGGACTCAAAGTCAGACTGCCTGATATCTTCGCTTCACATTTGGAAAATGCCCAGTCAGTAGACAGTCTTGTGGATAGTTTAAACTCAGCGCTCAAAACTACACTCATGATTGCGCCACCTATATTAAAACCATGCCCCCCACCAAAATGCAGTAACCTTGGTTCAATGATTACTTGTGTGACCTCAAGCATAAGGCTAGAGGTCTAGAACGGAAATGGCGTAGTTCAAAATTAGAAGTGTCCCACCTCACGTGGTGTGATGGTATTTTAGACTATAAGCATGCACTATTGGGTACAACCCCAATTCCAGTGACGTTGGGATGTTGTGTAAAATGTAAATTAAAAACAGAATACATTGATTTGCAAATCCTCTTCAACCTATATTTAATTGAATACACCACAAAGACAAGATATTTAATATTCAGACTGAAAAACTTAATTGTTTTTGTGCAAATATTTGCTAATTTTGAAATGCTGCTTGCAAGACATTTCAAAAAAGCTGGGACAGTGGTATGTTTATCACTGTGTTACATCACCTTTCCGTCTAGCACTCAATAAGCTTTTGGGAACTGAGGACACTAATTGTTGAAGCTTTGTAGGTGGAATTCTTTCCCATTCCTGCTTGATGTACGACTTCAGTTGTTCAACAGTCCAGGGTCTCCGTTGTCATATTTTGCACTTCATAATGCACCACACATTTTCAATGGACGACAGGTCTGGACTGCAGGCAGGCCAGTCTAGTACCGGCACTCTTTTACTACGAAGCCACGCTGTTGTAACACATGCAGAATTTGGCTTGGCATTGTCTTGCTGAAATAAGCATGGACGTCCCTGAAAAGATGTTGCTTGGGTGGCAGCATGTGTTGCTCCAAAACCTGGATGTACCTTTCAGCATTGATGGTCCCATCACAGATGTGTAAGTTGCCCATGCCATGGGCACTAACACACCCCATACCATCACAGATGCTGGCTTTTGAACGTAGCACTGGTAACAATTTGGATGGCCTTTTCCTCTTTTATCCAGAGGACATGATGTCCCTGATTTCTAAAAACAATGTGAAATGTGGACTCATCAGACCACAGCACACTTTTCCACTTTGCGTATGCCCATTTCAAATGAGCTCAGGCCCAGAGAAGGCGGCTGCGTTTCTGAATGTTGCTAATGTATGGCTTTTGCTATGCATGGTAGAGTTTGAACTTGCAGTGTAGAAAGTTCTGCAGATTCTCTGAATCTTCTGATTGTATAATGGACTGTAGATGATGGAATGCCAAAATTACTTGCAATTGAACATTGAAAAACATTGTTCTTAAACTGTTGGTCTATTTTTTCACGCAGATGTTCACAAAGTGGTGATCCTTACCCCATCTTTGCTTGTGAACGGCTGAGACTTTTGGGTATGCTCCTTTTGTGCCCAATCATGAATGTCCTCACTTCCCAAACGCTTATTGAGTGTTGTTAGAAGGAATCAGAATCAGAATCGCCTTTATTGTCATTGTAATTTGCATTGCAACGAGATTTGAGTGCAACCCCAAAAAGTTGCTTTCCGTGATGCAGGTAATTTTTAGCCAAATAAAAGATAATAAAATTTAACAAATTATTCAGAGTATATGTACAACTAGATAAACATAAGATAAAATAAAATAAAATGTGCACCCAGTAAAATGTAAAACGAGAATTATATACAACTGTGGAATCATATTGCATGGGAATATTGCACATGGTTTACAGATATTGCACAAGAAACTTGAAGAGTGCAGATTAGAGTGGTTTGTTATTGTTCAGTACAGTGATTGCTCTGGGGAGAAAGCTGTCCCTGAGTCTGTCCTAGTTTTGATTGACCTATACCGTCGGCCGGAAGGTATTAGGTCAAACAGATGGTTGCTGGGGTGGGATGTGTCTTTGCAGATGCTGGCAGCTCTGCTGAGGTAGTGAGAGCTGACAATGTCCTCCAGGCTGGGCAGAAAGCAACCAGTGATCCCCTGGGCTGTTTTGATCACCCTCTGCAGCGCTCTCCTGTCTGCTGCTGAGCACCCCCCATACCATGCTGTGATGCAGTACGTCAGGATGCTCTCGATGGTGGCTCTGAAGAACAACACCAGCAGCTTCTCCTCCAGACTGTTTCTCCTGAGCACCCTCAGGAAGTGGAGTCGCTGCTGGGCTTTCTTCGCCACCACTGTGGTGTTGGCAGTCCAGGAGAGGCTGTCAGAGAGCTGCACTCCCAGGAACCTGATGGAGCTGACCCTTTCCACACAGTCCCCTTGGATGTAGATGCTGGGTCAGCCCTGCCCTTTCTGAAGTCCAGGATTATTTCTTTTGTTTTTGTGGTGGCAGGTTGTTTGCTGAGCACCATGCTGTCAGTTGATTGACCTTGTCCCTGTAAACACTCATCCCCCCTGGGATGAGCCCAATCACGGTGATATCATCCGCAAACTTTATGATGGTGTTTGTGGGATGGGTCGGAGAGCAATCGTGCGTGTAAATGGTGAGCGGGGGGGGGGGAGCGGCTCAGTACACAGCCTTGAGGGGAACCGGTGCTGAGTGTGATGGTGGAGGAAAGGTGGGGACCAAGTTTCACGGACTGTGGGCGGTTTGTGAAGAAGTCCTTCATCCACTGGCAGATGGGGGTGGAGATGCCCAGTTGTGTCAGTTTCTGGACCAGGATCTCCAGGATGACGTGGTTGTTCATGACCACAGGCGTAAGTGCAACAGGCCTATAGTCATTTATGCTCTCCACTGTTGACTGTTTTGGGACTGGAATGATGGTGGAAGATTTGAGGCAGAGTGGAATGATGGCCTGCGAAAGGGACAGGTTAAAGATGCAGGTGAAAACTCCAGCCAGTTGGTCAGCGCACGCTTTGAGTACCTTTCCAGGTACACCATTGGGGCCGGCCGCCTTCCTGGGGTTCACCGCCTTCAGAGTTTAACTGCAGTATACTGAATCAGTCACTCATTCAAGCTGACTGAAAGGTTTATACTTGTAATTGGAGATACTGTGGGAGGTGCTGCCAGACTATGGAGTGAGGGGTTCCCTTCTCAGGGCCATCCAATCTCTGTACTCGCAAAGCGAGAGCTGTGTTCGGGTGCTCGGCAGTAAGTCGGACTTGTTTCCGGTGGAGGTTGGCCTCCGCCAGGGCTGTGCCTTGTCACCAATCCTGTTTCTGGACATGGACAGGATATCGAGGTGTAGTCTCGGAGGAGGGTTTACGGTTTGGTGGGCTCAGGGTCTCATCACTGCTTTTCGCAGATTATATGGTGTCAGAGTTGAACCTGTTGAAAGGAAACACAACTCAAACATATCACAGACCACACAGAAACACTGAATTTCTTTTCTGTGCAGGCCTGCATGCCTATCTCGGCTTTCAGTGGCTTACCAGTTGAGTGAGTATAAGAGAAATTGTGGAGAGCTGGGCATGTCCCAACTTGTCCTCTGACACTCCAAAACGGAGGTGTTCTTTGTCTCGCTCCATCAGCGAATCCGTCGTGACGCACGAAGCCTCCGCGCGGCTTTCCATGACAAAATCTCTTGTTAAAAGTGAAATCTGACGGAAAATGGCTGATGTACAGCTCTTGTGATAACCAGAGAAATTGCACACGACGGTCCCAGATCCATACAGCCATCCGTTTAGAAATGATCTGGTGGTTTCTACCTGTCGATCACGGCACGGTGCGCCGTGCGCCATTGTGGGCCGTCCTTAAAGCGGTAGTAACACTCCTTAATCTCTGTGAAGCCCATAAAACTTTCACCGAAAGCCATCTGAATTTTCGAATGGTTTCCAGCTGCCTGTCTCTAACAGTTTCTGAAAAAATTCTGATGGAACAAAGCCTAAATCATTCCGCCATTTCCTCGCAATGAAAAAACGACGAGAGAGGTGGACCAATGCTCACTCAAAGCCTGCCCACAGGCGAATGACGCAACCGACAGGCGTGAAAAAACTCACGCATGCGCACGAAGGTTCAAGCTTGGCTGACGTAAAAACATATGAATCAAATCCATATATTTTTTGCATAAAATAAAAAGGTCGGATACTTTTCTAACAGACCTCGTATATGAAAAATCAGGATAGAGACATTATAATTGGTAACATATATTTACAACATTTTTCCACCCTGTTTATCAATTTTAATGTCTATATTCTCATTGTCACAGAGCCACCACTTCCATCACTGGATTTTCGGTAGTCTGATCATGTTTATAGAAACATCAAAGTCTTACACTCGGAGGAAGCAGTGTTTTCTGCAAATGTCACAACAATCATATTTTCTCACCTAAGTGGTGACAAGAATCAGGATCAGACTGCAACAGAGCCATGTAATCACGATCTAGCAACAAGCCATTTACTGTACTCGAAATCATTCGCTGAATTAATGATCGGGTGAGCGGGATTATGCAGCATACCATAACACTCAGCAGGCCCAGTATTACCATAATTGGGGTAAGCAATTTTAACAGGATTTGATACCACGGTCCAGAAAAGAACCATGAGGACCAACTATTATCTGTAATGAAATCCTTATTCACAGTGTTTCTTAACATTGTTAAATTCTGGATGGCCAGAACTATTGAACTTCCATCATCATCGTTGTCAGGGATGAACGTACAACCACTTTCTCCCACCATGGGACACACACCACCTGAGGCTGCAGTTAATTGATCCAAAACCATTCGATCTTGCATTTCCATGATCCTTAGAGCTGTCAACTATGCCCTTATGCTCCTAAGAGCCTCAACAGTGGAGTTCACAAAATAACTAAATCGATAATTTAGAGTCTCCACCCGTAACATCACCTTGCCCACACCCAACCAGGGGAAGAGTGACAGCAAGACTTTCTGGTCTGTAGACCACAGCTTCCCGCCCAGAGGCACATCTGTTCCCCATACAGAGTCGTGGGGAGCCAAGTCACAATTAAAGCGATGACTGGTCGAGAGGTGAGCGGCTACTACATAGGAATGCTGAGCCATGGTTATCAGGGGACATCTGCCTCTCCATCCCGCTGAGAGGGCTATGAAGGCGTTATGGGCACACAGCCAATACATGCTCACCTGAGCATCAGTTCCCATCGGGTCCGGTGTTTGGAAGTAACCTATGCATTTACCTCCGTGGGGAGCCTGGGTGTTGTTGAAGCTCCCATCCGACAGGCGAGTACACAGCCCCAAAATGATCCCACACAGCGGCTTAGCTATCTTTCCCAAATTGGTAATTGGACCAGAAAAGAAAGGCAGGTTGTTTGCATAACAGATGAGTCGAGCTCCGGGATCAAGGAAAAGAGTAGTATGTACAAGTGTATTGAGTGAACATTCTGCAGGCAAGAAATTTTTAAATGATATGTTTTTTTGGTGCCTTGGTGGTTATATAGGAGCCCGTATGTCGGTGAACTGATTGATTAAGTACCATGGGATCGATTGCTGATGCTAACACGTGGAAACAAAAGACTGACATTTAGAAGCGGCAGCAGTCTTATGCGTGGGTGTGCCGCAGAAACAGGCATCAGAGAACACACTTAACAGTTGTTCAAATTTACCTTGTTAGCCAAAAACTTAGAATATCTATACAACATCAAACAATCCACTCAAAACTCGATCGCGGGCTTACTTGCTTCTGGTCTGAATTTTCATGCTGTTTATATAATTTATCATACCACCAAACAGTAGATGCCACAATTATAGCAACAATCGTCAGTATTATCAATAAAGTGTGAACTTTACACCCCGCTCTGGCGGCAAATATTTCCATAGCTGGAACAGTATAAGTAATATATCTCTCCTTTTTTTTTTTTTTTTTTTTTTTTTACAGTTCTATGGCTTGGAGAGTAGATGTCTGCTTTCTTTGGTGAACAGTCAGGATTTCAGTTCAGCAGTTTCTGGTCTTGGGGACTGAAGGAATCAGGAACTCTTTTTATGTTGTTTCCCTTCAGATGTGATGCATGAATCTGTACTATATCAGTATATCAGTAGCATGCTGCAGTTGGAAGTACAATAATATGTTATGTACTTTGTCGTGTGTCCTGTTCTTAATGTTTCACACACACAGGTACACAGGAATGGAACAGGATTTCCTCGTGTTCTGTTCACAAGGAATTGGATGCGTCTGCTTCTCTTCCTGGTCTGGTCTCGTCTACTTCTTTTGCTCTATTTCAAGCTTGTTGTCCATCTACTTCTCATCTTGGCTTGTGTTGATAGAATTCTCCTCAGTTTTAGCTGGTTTCTTGTCTGCTTCAGGACCCTGGATGCGCTTGGGTTCCTTGTCTGGTTCAACTTTAGCTTTCTCTTTGTTCTCTGATCACACTCCGGTCACCCTTTCTTGGGCTGTTGTCTTGACAATACAGAGGGACAGACGTGCTTCCAGCCGTTGCTGGACCTATACAGGCCGTCAGCCGACACCTTTACACCTTGTCTCCTTCATCTAGTTCATTATCTTTCAGATATCTGTCTTTTTCAATGGGATAGATGCACCCAAGATGACCTGTCTGCAATTTTTACTGCAGTAGGGGTGGTCAGCAGCACTTGTAATGGACCTTCCCACTTTGGAGATGACCAGTTCTTTCTCCTAATGGCCTTTATCAGCACCCAATCACCAGTCTGGATCGAATTCTCGGTTTCCTGCACAGAAACAGGAGAACCTGGCTTTTTGTTGGCGTGTATTACGTCTTTGTGGGTCAACATTTGTCTCATATAATCAACTAATTCCTCATCTTCACTATCAGGCCCCGTTATTGCCTACAAATCTGGCAACCTGTAGGGCCTGCCATACAGGATTTCAAATGGAGTAAGACCAGTTTCTAAACTGGGTGTTATATGCATGTACAACTTTACTAAATCGAGGCAATAAATCCAATTTCTTCCTATTTCGTCCATGCACTTTTTTAGTCTATTCTTAATTGTGCCATTTGTCCTTTCCATTAAACCTGCACTTTGGGGTGATAAGCACAGTGTGTTTTTGCATTTATTCTCAAGTGATCTGTTAAATGCTGAATGATTTTGTTTACAAAATGTGAGCTGTTATCACTCTATAATATTTCTGGTATACCGTGTCTCGGTATTATATCTCTACAGAGAATCTTCGCCACTGTCAGAGCATCTGCATATTTAACAGGGAATATTTCTACCCATTTGCTGTATGCATCTATCAACACTAGGCAGTATTTCTTTCCCTCACATTGGTTTAATTCAACGAAGCCCATGTGTATTATTTGAAATGGATATTTAGGTGCTGGTAATTTCCCTTGTTTTGGCCTCTCATTTCCCTGTGGCTTGTGTTTTGCACAAATTAAACATGCTTTGCAGTAGTTTTTGCATATGCCTGAAACATGAATGTTAAAAAATGGTGATTACTGAACTCAATTCTGACACAGAAAGCTGAATTCTCTCTGTTCCGTCTTAGGCACAAACAGTTTGAGGAGGGTGACAAAGCTGGCAAAATGTTGGCCAGATACATTAAGATGAAAGAGGCCCAAAGTGCAATCCCAGCAATTAGATCACAGAATGGGACTCTGGTGTTTGAACCCAATGATATTAACAACACATTTAGGGACTTTTATATTGAACTCTACTCATCCGAAATACAAGCTGAGCCTCAGGCGACTCAACACTTCTTGTCTTCCCTCTCTTTGCCTTCTCTGGACCTGACGGTTTCACTGCAGAATTCTATATAACTTTTGCCAATGAGCTCTCT
The DNA here is from genome assembly GCF_902500255.1 of Thalassophryne amazonica. Taxonomy (NCBI): domain Eukaryota; kingdom Metazoa; phylum Chordata; class Actinopteri; order Batrachoidiformes; family Batrachoididae; genus Thalassophryne; species Thalassophryne amazonica. The sequence goes on from NC_047107.1 coordinate 64,033,985, forward strand.
TCTATGCTGTTAGAGATGTACGTTGAGGCACTGAACTGCGGGCATCTCCCACCAACATTGACTGAGGCTCTAATTACACTTATATTAAAGAGTGATAGGGACCCTTTAGAATGCAAAAAATTATAGGCCGATTAGCTTAATTAATTGAGACTGCAAGATACTCTCAAAAATTTTAGCAATGAGATTGGACAATGTAATAGCCAGCCTTATACACCCTGATCAAGTGGGATTTATTCGGTCCCGTAGCGCAGCAGATAATATTAGACGTTTAATTGATGTCATGTGGGTTATCCAGAATGATGTTGCTTTTGAAGGACTTGATCCAGCTGCGGCCCTCTCCCTAGATGCCGAAAAAGCATTTGATAGGGTAGAGTGGCATTACCTTTTAGCCACCCTAGAGGCCTTTGGGCTTGGTCAAATGTTCCTTTCCTGGATTAAGCTCCTATATAATGATCCCAAGGCCTCTGTAACAACAAACCGGGTTATCTCACGACCGTTCAAGCTCCATAGAGGCACACGTCAGGGCTGTCCTTTGAGCCCTCTGCTTTTTGCTTTGGCTTTAGAACCATTAGCAGCCTCTATTCGCAAAGACCCCCACTTTCCTGGTCTTCAAATTAATGGTAGCACTCATAAGATCATGTTATATGCCGATGATGCTCTGGTATTAGTCACGCAGCCACAGCAGTCCATACCCACACTCTTTAAAATGATTGATCAGTTTCCTAGTTTATCTGGCTATAGGGTTAATTGGACAAAATCAGAAGCTCTGCCCTTGACATCTTATTGCCTAAGACACTGTTTACATTAGGTGACTTTGCTTGGCCACAGTCTGGAATTAAATATCTTGGAATCCTATTTCCCCACTCACTCTCAGATTTAATTCGGGTTAACGTTGAGCCTTTATTGACCAGAATGTCAGCTGACATAGAAAGATGGTCCCCTCTCTTTTTGTCTCTCTGGGGCAAGGTTAATGTTATTAAGATGATTTGTGCACCAAGATTCAATTATCTTTTACAGACTCTCCCTGTGAAGATCCCACTGTGTTATGTTCGTCATTTTGACAGGTTATGTAAAACTTTTTTATGGAACAAAAAGCGTCCTAGATTGAAACTTAGGAGTTTACAGAAACAAACAGACAAAGGTGGACTCGGGGTTCTGAATCTGTTGTTTTATCATTATGCTTTTAGCCTTAGGTATTTGATTCACTGGGCTCTTCCTCCTGAAAGAGCACCCCTTGGTATTCTCTCGAAAGTTACCTATGTGGGTCCCTCCCCCCTCTGCACTTTGTTACCATAAGACTCCCCTCTAAATGTAGAACCCACCCCATTGTGTCCTTCTTGCAATATGTTTGGAAGAAGGTTGCCTTTTTATTGGGTTTTAACCCTAATCTCCATATGGCTGCCTCTATTTGGCATAACCCAAGTATGTGTATTGAAAAATCCCCATTTATCTGGGGCTCCTGGGTAGAGAGGGAGATCCTACTTTTGAGAGATCTGTATGAAGGGGGAACCTTTAAATCGTTCACAGACCTTCGTACACAATTTGGATTACCTCAAAATCAATTCTGGAGATACCTACAACTGCGACATTTGTTGTGCCACACCTTTGGATCGCTTACTTGTCCTCCTTATGATGTTGATTGGTTTACCCAAGTGCTGGAGGTGTTTGGAAAGGGTTTTAGGGCTTCGGTGTATTATTCAATACTTCTTGGGAGTTTGGAAAAGAGCCCCTCGACCCTTAAGTTAGCATGGGAAACGGATCTTTATACGCGTTTTACTGATGCTGAATGGGTTAGAGTTTTGCGAAATGGTAAAAAAGTGTCAAGGGACCTAAGGACACGTCTTGTACGATTTAAAATACTGAATAGGATTTACTGGACACCTTATAAATTGCACAGAGTGAAACTAGCTCAATCTCCCATTTGCTGGAAGTGCAGAGGAGGGGAGGGTACACTTATCCACATGATATGGAGCTGTCCTAAGAGCCAGGACTTTTGGGGGGAAGTTCATCAATATGTTATGCAGGTCATTAAACATGACGTACCCTTCTCCTAGAGATTATTTACACTGGGTGATACTTCTGTTCTCGACTCCCTTCCCTCCCATGATGCCGAGTGGGCACAGACGGCCCTGATGGTGGGCCGTAAACTTATAACTTCCCATTGGAAATCTTCCTCTGCCCCATCGGTGGCATTATGGCACAAGGAGCTGGGTAAACTAGCTGCTCTGGAGGGCCTTTCATTTAAACTTCTGGACAAAAAAGATAGTTTTCACTTGAAGTGGGACTCCTACCTTGCCAGTTTAAACAGGCGGGTGTAAAATGGCGAGACTGGCTACTCGTTATAGATTCTATCACTGGGTGTTTTTGTGTGTGTTTGTTCTCAGTTGTTTATTTATTTTTTTTTCTTTTCCTTCTATCCCATTCTGGGTTTTTTTTTTTTCTCTCTCTCTGTCATAGTGCAAATGTTCTCCTATATTGGATGTTGTAAATATCTTACACTTCTGTTTTATTTGGTTTTGTAAAAATCAATAAAGTTCAAAACATAAAAAAAAAAGGTGATTAACCAGTCTAAGCATCCCCCCTGTAGAGACATGGCATGGCCCATGACTCAAAATAGCAGCCCACTTAGAGACTTCGTGGCACGTCTGGTTTGCTTGAGGGTCAAGAATAAATGGCATCGTCATTTTGGTGCACATTGTGGCGCTACCAAAGAGCCTTTTCTGATGCTGAAGCATTATTTTGCATGTCTTTAAGAATTTGTCGATCTATGCTGTCGGTTGCAGAGAGCAGAACCGTCAGCGCCCCCTGTGCTGCAGATTTAGCAGTTTCATCTGCAAAACGATTTCCACAGGAAACAAAGTCCTGACTGGTTGTGTGCACAGCACACTTACAGATGGCAACAGCTGCGGGAAGCTGGACTGCTTGCAATAATGACAGCAATAGATCGCTATGTAGCACTGGTTTGCCTGACGAAGAAATCATGCCCCTATTTTTCCAATATTGTGCGAAAACATGGACTGTAGAGAATGCGTACTGACTATCAGTATACGAGGTCTGTCAATAAAGTATAGGTCCTTTTTATTTTTTTCAAAAACTATATGGATTTCATTCATATGTTTTTACGTCAGACATGCTTGAACCCTCGTGCGCATGCGTGAGTTTTTCCACGCCTGTCGGTGACGTCATTCGCCTGTGAGCACTCCTTGTGGGAGGAGTCGTCCAGCCCCTCGTCGGAATTCCTTTGTCTGAGAAGTTGCTGAGAGACTGGCGCTTTGTTTGATCAAAATTTTTTCTAAACCTGTGAGACACATCGAAGTGGACACAGTTCGAAAAATTAAGCTGGTTTTCAGTGAAAATTTTAACGGCTGATGAGAGATTTTGAGGTGATACTGTCGCTTTAAGGACTTCCCACGGTGCGAGACGTCGCTCAGCGCTCTCAGCCGCCGTCGTCAGCCTGTTCAAGCTGAAAACCTCCACATTTCAGGCTCTATTGATCCAGGACGTCGTGAGAGAACAGAGAAGTTTCAGAAGAAGTCGGTTTCAGCATTTTATCCGGATATTCCACTGTTAAAGGAGATTTTTTTAATGAAAGATGTGCGGACGGGTCCGCGCGTCGGCCGCGACGCTCCGCCACAGGAAAAACACCTCTGTTGGAAGCCTTAAGGACAAGTTGGAACATGTCCTGCTGTTAAACAATTTCTCATATACTCACTCCACTGAAAGGCATCAAAAGCCGCCTGGATTTTACAAATGGTTATCAACACAGAGGTGTTTTTCCTGTGCCGCCGCACCGCGTCGGCTGCGTCCCGACGCGCGGACCCGATTTTCTCTTTTATGTTATCGACCAATTCTGTTGTTGAGTCTGGCTGTAATTTTCTCGAGAAGTTAAACTTCCTTTGCCACATTTTTAGGTGTTTAGACGACCCTGGATATTTGATCTCCATCGATCTGTAATCATTAGACTGCGGCTGTGTGTCGTCTGTGCAGCAGGAACAACAATTTCCCATTTTAGCCATTCGTGGGGTTATCTCATAGGGAGATCTAAACGAACGGATTGTTTCCTTTTTTGCTGTCTGGTCACCGATCAACCTGAAAAGTGTTCCCACTTCGACCTCAGAGAGGTGGGTGCACCTTGCTTAAAGCCTCTTTTCAGGTTTGTGGGTTTTCAAACAGGTGTGGTGCAGTATAGAATGTTCACAACCTACTTCACAGACAGTGGCTTTATTTTTGGCTGCTGGTTAGACAGATGTCAGGCCACCCACAATTTAGTTGTGAGCACTCTCATCCATACAAAACACATTCATACAAACACATTGGCACCTCTTTTTACCGTGTATTAAAAATAAAAAAAAACTCCACCAACCATTTTTCAGTGTTCCAGTGGACAACACCGAGGGAACGTGTTTATCCCAGAATTTTACAGCCCACCCACCGAAGGTTTTACCGACCTGACAATGTACAGATTTTATGCACTGATCTGGCCCGTAAGATGACTTTTTTTCTCACGCCTTACAGCCAAAAGACATTTGTGACGATCTTACAGTCAGAACACAAATCAAAAGACATTACTAGGTTTTTTCACGCAGTAACTCCCAGTCACATGTCCAAGCTTGTACCAAAAAAACAGTTCTCACCAGTGGTCAGTCTCTGTTGCTGAAATTCGAATGCCTTCACCCTGATGAATCCTGACCCATCAGGGAGGAGTCCACCCCGGAAAGGGTCTTCAGTGGGATGTAGACCCGGCCACGGCCGTGGTCTGTCACGGAGTCCTCCCTCACGGGCTGACGACTCCCAGGTCTATTGCCATCCGGCCCTGAAGGACCAAGAAAATGTCAGAGTTGAACCTGTTGAAAGGAAACACAGCTCAAACATATCACAGAAAATGACCACACAGAAACACTGAATTTCTTTCCTGTGCAGGGAGAGCCGTTGGCGAGAACCCCTCCCTCACCGTTTCACCACTCAGCTCTGAAGGGCCCACCCCCAACCCTCCTGTTTTTATTGAGGCAAAGATAGATACAGAAAAATAACATAAAAACATCTTGGAGTCTCACAGTCTGTTCTCATACAGATATAACATTATTTTGTGAATTTTCATAGAGTCAAAACAAGACTGGCTCTGGCTAGCTTTCACAGGGTGTAATGTTCCTGTTCAAGGACAGTCAGCTAATTAAACGTACTACTGTACTCAGTAAGCAAGATTTACGCTCTCAGACATTTCTCAAGGCAGCAAGAGGGCATTTTACCGCGTGAAATGCTCAGTGGTTCATTTAGAAAGTAAAATCACACAAACGTACAATGTACGAGGGCTGTTAATAAAGTATAGGTCCTTTTTATTTTTTCAAAAACTATATGGATTTCATTCATATGTTTTTACGTCAGACATGCTTGAACTCTTGTGCGCATGCGTGAGTTTTTCCACGCCTGTCGGTGACGTCATTCGCCTGTGAGCACTCCTTGTGGGAGGAGTCGTCCAGCCCCTCGTCGGAATTCCTTAGTCTGAGAAGTTGCTGAGAGACTGGCGCTTTGTTTGATCAAAATTTTTTCTAAACCTGTGAGGCACATCGAAGTGGACACGGTTTGAAAAATTAAGCTGGTTTTCGGTGAAAATTTTAACGGCTGATGAGAGATTTTGATGTGATACTGTCGCTTTAAGGACTTCCCACGGAGCGGGACATCGCGCAGCGCTCCCAGGCGCCGTCGTCAGCCTGTTTCAAGCTGAAAACCTCCACATTTCAGGCTCTATTGGTCCAGGACGTCGTGAGAGAACAGAGAAGTTTCAGCATTTTATCCGGATATTCCACTGTTAAAGGAGATTTTTTTAATGAAAGACGTGCGGGCGGGTCCGCGCGTCGGGACGCAGCCGGCGCGGTGCGGTGGCACAGGAAAAACACCTCCGTGTTGATAACCATTTGTAAAATACAGGTGGCTTTTGATGGCTTTCAGTGGAGTGAGTATCTGAGAATTTGTTTAACAGCTGGGCATGTTCCAACTTGTCCTTAAGGCTTCCAACAAAGGTGTTTTTCCTGTGGCAGAGCTTCGCGGCAGCTGCGAGCCGACGCTGCAATCACAAATTACAAATACAGATTTACTTGTAAAACCCACCACACATTACAGTTACTCGTGTGTTATATACCGACCATCCACTGATGTCAGGAAACTAATTTTCCCATAATGCTTGTGTGTCTTTAAAAGCTAAAACCTTCAAAATTTGTCCACTACTTTAAAACTAAAGCATATTAGCTGATATTTTCACTTTGTAGAATGACAGAAGTGACTCTGATTTCAGTAACTTGTACGGAATTAGTTTTTTATAACTTTTTTTTATTGAGAACAACAAAAAGGGAACAAACTGGTACACAGTCACCCTTTCAGGGCACATCATTCAAGTATCTGCATATCTTAGCGAACAGTCGCTTATCAGTGTCCTTGTTGTCAGTTTATAGTGGTGGTGTCCTCTTCTCGTCTTCTGTAGTCAGTCCATTTCCCCCATTTGGTCTCGAATTACGCTTTTTGCAGTCTAAGTTTGTGTCTAAGTTTCTCCATTACAAAAATTTCTTCCACAGTGCACACCCACTGCCCCTCGGTCGGTGGCTCTGGTTTTTGCCAAGATCTCATAATTGTTTTTTTGCTTGCCGATAGTACCTTTACAAGATACTCATCCTTTTTTTGAATTATGTTTTGTGTTAAGTTCCCCAGGTAGAGTATCTTGAACATTTTTGGTATCTTGTAACCTATTATATTTTGTTGGCATTGCCATATTTTAAACCAATCCCCTTTTATCTTTTGGCAAGCCCAAAATATAGCACTGTTGTTGTGTAGATACCATTACTTTTTTGAGCTTTGGAGTTATGAAAAACCTAACCATACTTTTCCAATTGAATTCCCTCCATATCCTGGAGCTAGTGGATGTGCACTGTCTTACAAATACTGTGCCACTCCTCCTCTATTATTTATTCATTCAGTTCATTTTCCCACTTCTCTTTAATATAAAAAGAGGATGACTTATAACACAACATCAAAATTCTATATAGAACTGAGATTACTCTGCATTTTTCCCCTCTATTTGCTTTCCGAAATACCTCAATAATTTCATTGTTGGCGGCCGCTTTCATCTCTTTCTCATAATAATCCTTTATTTGCAGGTATTGATATTGGTCGTGTTCTTCTAGTCCAAACCTATCCCACAATTTTTCAAAGTTCTGTAGTTTGTCCTGATCCATCATTGTGCATATCGCTGTAATTCCTTTTTGTGACCATTGTTTAAACCCTGTGTCATATCTCCTCGGTATGAATCTATCATTGAATGCAAACCAGCTCAAAATCTGTTTTTCTTTCTCCATCTTATACCTTTCACAGACAGTGTTCCATATTTCAATTGTGTTAATGGTTACTGCATTGTTCTACTGCATTGTTGAGTTGTTCCTCGTCTCTTATTTTCACCCCTTTAATTTCTTCCTCCTGCCTAATCAGCTGGGCCAAAGGCTCGATAAACAGTGCAAAGAGACCTGGGGAAAAGCCACAGCCCTGTCTTGTCCCCCTTTCGAAATTGAATCATTTTTACAGACTGCCATTTACTTTAATCCTTGCTATGGGTTCTTAGTATATTGCTCTAATGCAGTCAACAGATTTTTCATTGAACCCAAATTTCCTCAGTATTTTGTAAAGAAACAACCAATTCACACTGTCAAAAGCCTTTTCGGTGTCGATGCTTACTAAAATTGCGCTTTCTTGGTTCGGTTGTATATTTTCTATAACATGTAACATCCTTCTGATATTGCCCTGTGCCTGTCTTTCTTTAATAATTCTAGTTTGGTCTTCATCAATTAGGTCTGGGAGAAATGTTTCCAGTCTTTTTGCAGTAATTGAAGTGTAAAGTTTATAGTCAACATTTAAAAATGATATGGGTCTATAGTTATGGTAATGCTCCCTATCTTTACCTTCCTTCGTGATTATGGAGATAATGGCCTCTTTCCATGAGGGAGGGATCTTACCTGTTGTAAGACTATAGTTGAAAGAATCCTGTAGTAGTGGAATTAACTCTTCCTTAAATGTTTTATAGAAGGAAGCTCCTAGTCCATCAGCTCCTGGTGATTTGCCTGATTTTGCTCGGCTCATCCCTTACCAAAAAATAGTACTGATAAGTATATAAAAAGTAAACTGGAAGTATACTTGAAACATATTGCATGTACTACTTTTTGGTAAGGGATTGCTTTTTTTAATCTCTTCCACTGTGATCTCAGAGGTCAATGTAGCATTCTGCTTTGTAGCTATTGCTGGTAAATCCAGATTTTCAAGAAACTCCACCATATGCTCTTCTACAAGAGTTGGTTGTGAGTATAATTAACTGTAATAATCTTCAAGTACCTTTCCTATTTTTTCTTGTTCATAAAGAATTTTATTAGTTACAGGATCCCTTATTTTATATATATTAGTCTATTCTTGTTGTTTCCTTAGATGTCTACCCATAGATTTAGTGGCCTTAGATCCTCTCTCATAGTAAGTCTGTTTGATGAACCTTGCTTTCTTCTCCACCTCTTCCAACAAGATATCATCTATTTTTTCCTTATTTCTTTCATCTGGTTAATTGTTTCTGAATCTTTTGGCTGTTTGTGTTGTTTTTCCAACTCTTTTAATTTTCCAGTTTGTTCATGACATGTTTCCATTCTGGTTCTTTTTACATACGCTGTATGTGAGATCAACCTCCCTCTAATTACTGGTTTCAGGGCATCCCATGGAATAGTTGGCTCTACCATCCCATTATCATTTTCCTTCCTATATATATAATACTTTCTCCTTTTAATTCCCTGACGAGGCCCTTGTTGTTCAGTATACCTTTGTTAAGCCTTCATATCGTATTCTTTCTTTTATTATTCATATTAATTTTTAGATAGACTGCATTATGATCTGAGATGTCAGCTACTGCTATCCTGCACTCCCTCACTTTGTGAACATCTCTCTTAGCCATTAAAAAATAATAACTTCCGGAATACATGTCATGTGGAGCTGAGTAGTGGTTATTGTCCCGATCAAGTGGGTGGAGTTCTCGCCATACATCAAGTAGATCCATATCTGACATTATTATCACTTTACCAGGGCATTGCCAGACCTGTAGTGTAGATTTACGTCGACACTATCTGGCTATACCCACCCGCTGTGCGTAAACAAATGACATCATAGCGCGTGCAACTGTCTGCAGAGGAAAAGATGAAAAGGTGAGAAGTGTGTGTTGGTCCCAATATGGATATTGGGACCAACACACTGTAGTCTCTGTCTCCCTGCTGGTGGGAGTAAGGGATAACCTTTTCTAAACAAAGGGCCCCCCTAGTTGTCTGGGATACACCTGAATTAGGCTTTCTCATTCAACTAGATAGACCCACAATTACTGGTTTAATAGCTCTTCCTGTAAATTCCCATTTAAAGTTAAATAAGTGTTATGTAAATGGAGGTACAAATGAGGTGCTCTGATTTAAGTAGCTAATCATTGAACCCTTTCTGTTACAGTAAATTTAGTGGAAAGAAAGGGAGAAAAAAGGGGGAGGAAAAATATATCTATTTTATATATGTTGTCTAACTTTGAATGGTGTGGGCAAAATAAAATGTGGGAGCTAAATTTTGTGAAGTTGTGGTGATCAAAATTACTCACCTAACCCTTGTTTATTCTTTAGTTTGTTAAATAAAATGAGAAAAAGGAGATGGTTTTTAACCATTTTAACCATTTTTTGGGTTCGCTATCTCTTTACCTCGTCACCTTTTGTCCATTGACCTGATTGTCCATCGTTTCTTCATCTCTTAAACTCTTGCTGCCTTTCCTTCATTCGGTTAGCTGCATTTAGGTACACATCTTTGAGTTCAGCAGCTCTTTTGTTTATCACCTGCCCCCCTCCGACGCGATGCCACGATCCCCGGATCCGCTCTTCCAGTGAGGGGCCGCCACTGCCCGAACTGCTGTGCTGTTCGCTGATCTCCAGCCCTCTTTTCCTCATGTCATGGGCTGCGTCTTCTGCATTGTTGTAAATCTTGAGCCCGTCTGACCAATGGATGCCTGTATCTCCTGGAATTTGGCCGACACCTGCCAAGAGAGGGATTGAATGGGCTCTCACCGGGCACACTCTGTCTTTCAGCCGCTGGTGTGCGCAAATAGTTGTAGCAACAGGTGTACGAGGCATTGGAGGCAGCTCCGATTTTACACGTGTTGCATACGATTCCTGCTTCATACTCAATTCATGTGCAATTCGACCACATTTGTGCTATGTGTGAAGGGGCCTTAAGTGATGTCTTTATGTGTAGTGAATAATTTCTTTGGAACAGTTAGAATAATGTTACTGGTAGGGTTAGGAATGTGTCATTCCTTGTTTTGCATTCATTCCTTCCTTCACAGTAACATGACGACTAATCCATCTTGATCCATGGGCAGAGTGGGAACGCTGCTGTCTGTGACTTTTTCAATCCTGACATATCAGCTGTTCCTTCCTCATTTACTGCTTGGCTGTCTGTCACACGCTTGTATGCAGCCTCAGCTTGAAATCTGTTTTGATCTTGATGTTGGTAAAGGGGGAGGTGGGAGTTCTGTGACCCTGGTTAGAGTAATCATACACCCTAGCATAGGCTTTGCTGTACTCTTGACTGTGTCGCAAGTTCTGTGTTTGGTCAGTTTGTACAACTTAGAGAGCACATGCCATGAGAAAGACGAGAGGAGGCATGATGAGGACTCTACTTCAGTTTTCTGTTGAAGTTGGTGCGATGAGGCCAAGAGGTGCTAAGTGCTAGGTTTGTAGTGTATTAACCTGTTAGCTCTCTGTTACCAAACTTTGTTAAGCTGTAAGTCACTTCGTAAGCATCTTAGATTTAATAGACTGTGAACCTGGGGGTGAAGAAAATGGATGATTTGTTCTATCAAAGTGTCAGTGAAGACTAAGACCACTGCTGTGAAATGGAGCACCATTACACCAGGGAATACTGTCAACCTGTGGTTTGCCAAGACACACCAGGTAGGAGCCAGTTCAACAAAAATAAGACATTAAAGTATGTAATATCTTGGAAAGCATGAGTTAAGAGATTTATTTTTTCATATGCTTGGAACAGTAATTAATATCTCTGATCTTTCAAAATGTTTTTGTATTACCATCTTAAATAGGTCACATGATGATAGTTGTCCAGTTAAATCAGCCATTCTGCTGGAGCCTTTGTAGTTCTTCAGTGATTCTAGCAATAATCACAGTCACTGAAAGAGGTATAATTGATAGCCTGTTAATAAAGTGGTCATAGGATATATATTTTCTTGTGCAAAATATTTCACTTTGAATTGCTTTTTATATAATTAGTTTTTAGTGGCAAGCATAATTGTAAGTGTATGTAAGAAAAAAATATTCTGACATTTTTGCAACATGGAGAAGTTGTTTCAATGTGGCATTACAAATTTCAAAGTGTTCCTTTACGCAAATCACTGTGAATGTTAGACTCCAAAATGAATACATATGGCCCCTCTCCAGATATTGTTAAATTAACTCTCTTAGTGTTAGATTAACCTGTATAGTATAACTGAACTCATAAAGATGAGAAACTTGATTTAACATTGTAACACGAGTGATAAATTACTTGAACACTAAGAAGCAAATCCTGTATAAGCTCCGAGGCCCATTGCTGCCGGTGTGTTTCTCCAGGTTTCATAGCATGAAGTGAATGAGAGTCTACAGCTCCCCCTGGATGAAACACCAAGATGGGTGGATAGATGTACGGGTGACACCTGGCCAAAGCCAGCACCCATTTATAGCTGGGTAGAGACATGACAGTTTCTTGTGTGGGTTTGTCTATTCAGATCACAACATAAGTAAGTAAAATCTAATTTTCCAAGCACATTGACAATAGTTGTAAGGTACAAACTCCCACAGTCATTTTTGTTGATTTTAGGAAGAAACCTCAAGCAGACCAGACTTAGTGGGTGACCATCTGCTTTAGTCATACCAACAATAACAAAATAACAATTAAAAGCACAGCAAAGAATTGTCAAATGTGCTTAGAAATGTTGCAGATAAGCACCCATATACTTAGAGTACAGTGGTAACTATAAACATGGAGAGAGTGTTGTGTGGGCCGCTGAAGAGGAGGTACTGCTGGCCCACCACCACCAGAGGGCGCCCTTTTCTGGAGTGCGAGCTCCAGGCACCAGAGGGCGCTGCCGCCTCACAGGAGCAGCCAGGGTGACAGCTGTCACTTATCGCCTACGACAGCTGTCACCAATCATCTGATCAGCAGGGGTATATCAGCAGGACGACATCTCCACCTCTTTGCCGAGATATCGCTCTACCTAGAAGGTACCGTACTCAGCCGACTGTGTTCTTTGACATTAACCCTTTGTTACTTTTGTGCATTAAATAGCAGACATTCTTCCAACGAGAGGTGGAGGTGGTTTTACCGCCATACGGGTTGCTGGGTGCAAACGCATCCACATTTAACTGTTTTTGTTCCTCGCCAGCAGTATCAGATCCGACACTCGGAGGCAGTGGCCACCTGGGAGTTCGGGACTTGGTGGCTCCAGTATTCCCGGGGTTCGGTAGTGGAGGAAATCGTGTGGTTCCGGTTCTGCTTTGGACAGACGTCTCTTATCTTCGAGCCTGCCCACGTGACACATTTTTGTGAATTGACTTCTTTGTCTATTGTTGTTATCCGTTGTGTTTGTTGTGCCTATTCACAACAGTAAAGTGTTGTTATTTGACTTCCTCCATTGTCCGTTCATTTGCGCCCCCTGTTGTGGGTCCGTGTTCCTACACTTTCACAACAGGATATCTCGGCCAACGTCATGGACCCCGAGGGGCGTCAACCGGCTGTTGAACGGCCAATGGAAGAGCAGGGCGCACAGGCGTCTGCAGGAGGAATGATCGGTGAGTTGCAGCGAATCCTCACCGCTTTTACGGCTTGGTTGGATCTAATGACCGAGCAGAACGTCCTCCTTAACCGCAGGGTGGAGGCTCTCGCCGCGTAGGTGGAAGCGCGCCCTCAGGGCGCTGCTGCGGCTCCCCCTCCTGTCGATCCTGTGCGCAACAGTGACGTTCCACAGGTCGTTCAACGACCCCTCCCACCTTCCCCTGAAGCATACATAAGCCCTCCAGAGCCGTACGGGGGTTGTGTGGAGACATGCGCGGACTTTCTTATGCAGTGTTCGCTCGTCTTCGCACAACGTCCCGTCATGTACGCGACTGATGCTAGTAAGATAGCTTATGTGATTAATCTGCTTCGCGGCAAGGCACGCGCTTGGGCTACAGCGCTCTGGGAGCAAAATTCACAGCTCCTTCTGACATATGATGGGTTTGTGAGGGAGTTCAGAACAGTGTTCGATCACCCAAATAGAGGAGAGACCGCTTCAGCCGTGCTGCTGTCAATGAGACAGGGGCGCCGGAGCGCAGCTGCTTATGCAGTCGACTTCCGCATCGCGGCTGCGAGGTCCAGCTGGAATAGCACTGCCCTCCGTGCCGCCTTCGTAAACGGACTGTCGTTGGTCCTGAAGGAGCACCTGGTGGCCAAGGACGAACCGCGGGATTTAGACGGGCTTATTGATCTCGTTATACGATTAGACAATCGGTTAGAAGAACGCCGTCGGGAACGAGACGAAGGGCGTGGCCGGGCACGCGCCGTCCCTCTCCCTTCCGGTTCCGACCAAGTTCCGCCCTCCCCACGCTCCACGGCCTCTACGCTCCGTGTGGTTACAGCTCCCCCTGCTGACGAAGCTATGGACACGAGCAGGGCCACATTTAGGCCACCAGATAGACAGAGGAGGCTGGTCCGCGGAGCGTGCTTTGTTTGTGGCTCAATAGAGCATCAAGTGAGGAACTGCCCCGAGCGGTTAAACACCAACGCCCGCCCTAGAAACTGGGTTAGGGGTGGGCCAAAACATTCACGTGGGACATACCCATATTGCCACACGACTCCCAGTTACAATCCTTTATGAGGATTTAACCCTGAAGGCCCCAGCACTGGTGGACACGGGCTCTGAAGGGAATCTGCGAGACAGCAGATGGGCCAGGGAGGCAGGGCTCCCTCTGGTGGCGCTTACCTCGCCTGTGCAGGTGCGGGCACTAGATGGCTCCCTACTCCCTCTAATCACACATAAGACACCACCAGTAACTCTGGTGGTGTCAGGAAACCACCGGGAGGAGATCGAGTTTTTTGTGACTCCTGCCACCTCCCGTGTGATTCTCGGGTTCCCGTGGATGTTAAAACACAATCCCCGGATCGATTGGCCGTCCGGGGTAGTGGTTCAGTGGAGCGAGACCTGCCATCAGGTATGTTTAGGTTCCTCGGTTCCTCCCGGTTCCCAGGCTAAGGAGGAGGTCAGAGTCCCGCCCAATCTTGGGACGGTGCCGGTGGAGTACCATGACCTTGTGGATGTGTTCAGTAAGGATCTGGCGCCCACCCTTCCCCCGCACCGTCCGTACGATTGTGCCATTGATTTGGTTCCAGCCGTTGAGTTCCCGTCCAGCAGGCTGTACAACCTCTCACGACCTGAGCGCGAATCAATGGAGACCTACATCCGGGACTCTTTAGCCGCCGGGTTGATCCGGAATTCCACCTCCCCGATGGGTGCAGGTTTCTTTTTTGTGGGTAAAAAAGACGGCGGACTTCGTCCATGCATTGATTATAGGGGGCTGAACGAAATCACGGTTCGTAATCGATACCCGTTGCCCTTGCTGGATTCAGTGTTCACGCCCCTGCATGGAGCCCAGATATTCACTAAGCTAGATCTTAGAAATGCGCATCACCTGGTTCGGATCCGGAAGGGAGACGAGTGGAAGACGGCATTTAACACCCCCTTAGGTCACTTTGAGTACCTGGTCATGCCGTTCGGCCTCACAAACGCCCCCGCGACGTTCCAAGCATTAGTTAATGATGTCTTGCGGGATTTCCTGCACCGATTCGACTTTGTATATCTAGACGATATACTCATCTTTTCTCCGGATCCTGAGACTCATGTCCGGCATGTACGTCAGGTCCTGCAGCGGTTGTTGGAGAACCGGCTGTTTGTGAAGGGCGAGAAGTGTGAGTTTCACCGCACCTCTTTGTCCTTCCTGGGGTTTATCATCTCCCCCAACTCCGTCGCTCCTGATCCGGCCAAGGTTGCGGCGGTGAGAGACTGGCCCCAACCCACAAGCCGTAGGAAGCTGCAACAGTTCCTCAGCTTTGCGAATTTCTACAGGAGGTTTATTAAGGGCTACAGTCAGGTAGTTAGCCCCCTGACAGCCCTGACCTCACCAAAAGTTCCCTTCACCTGGTCGGATCGGTGCGATGCCGCGTTCAAGGAGTTGAAACGGCGCTTCTCGTCTGCACCTGTTCTGGTGCAGCCCGATCCTAGTCGCCAGTTTGTGGTTGAGGTGGACGCCTCGGACTCAGGGATAGGAGCCGTGCTATCCCAGAGCGGAAAGGCCGATAAGGTCCTTCACCCGTGTGCCTATTTTTCCCGCAGGTTGACCCCGGCCGAACGGAACTATGACGTCGGCAATCGAGAACTCCTTGCGGTGAAAGAGGCTCTTGAAGAGTGGAGACATCTGTTGGAGGGAACGTCCGTGCCATTCACGGTTTTCACTGACCACCGGAACCTGGAGTATATCAGGACCGCCAAGCGGCTGAACCCCAGGCAAGCCCGCTGGTCACTGTTCTTCAGCCGTTTTGACTTCCGGATCACCTACCGTCCCGGGACCAAAAACCAGAGATCGGATGCCTTGTCCCGGGTACATGAAGACGAAGTCAAAACGGAGTTGTCGGATCCACCGGAACCTATCATCCCAGAGTCCGCTATCGTGGCCACCCTCACCTGGGACGTAGAGAAAACCGTCCGGGAGGCCCTGGCACGGAGCCTGGATCCCGGAACTGGGCCGAAGAACAAGCTTTACGTCCCACCAGAGGCCAGGGCTGCAGTCTTGGACTTCTGTCACGGCTCCAAGTTCTCCTGTCATCCAGGGGTGCATAGGACTGTGGCAGTTGTCCGGCAGCGCTTCAGGTGGGCGTCCCTGGAGGCCGACGTCCGGGATTATATCCAGGCCTGCACCACCTGCGCCAGGGG
This sequence comes from Thalassophryne amazonica, assembly GCF_902500255.1. Taxonomy (NCBI): domain Eukaryota; kingdom Metazoa; phylum Chordata; class Actinopteri; order Batrachoidiformes; family Batrachoididae; genus Thalassophryne; species Thalassophryne amazonica. The sequence goes on from NC_047107.1 coordinate 64,050,039, forward strand.
CAAGGCTGACCACCGCAGGGCATCGGGACTGCTCCAGCCGCTGCCTGTGCCTCATCGCCCCTGGTCCCACATCGGCCTGGATTTTGTCACGGGCCTCCCGCCGTCCCAGGGCAACACCACCATCCTCACGATAGTGGACCGATTCTCCAAGGCGGCCCACTTCGTGGCCCTCCCGAAGCTTCCGACTGCCCAGGAGACAGCGGACCTCCTGGTCCACCACGTCGTCCGACTGCATGGGATTCCAACAGACATCGTCTCCGATCGCAGTCCCCACTTCTCCTCGCAAGTCTGGAGGAGCTTCTGCCGGGAACTGGGGGCCACGGTGAGTCTCTCGTCCGGGTATCATCCTCAGATCAACAGGCAAGCAGAACGGGTCAATCAGGAGGTGGAACAGGCCCTGCGCTGCGTGACGGCCGCGCACCCGGCGGCCTGGAGTACCCATTTGGCCTGGATCGAGTATGCCCATAACAGCCAGGTGTCTTCAGCCACCGGCCTCTCCCCTTTTGAGGTGTGTCTGGGGTATCAGCCCCCGTTGTTTCCGGTGGTTGAGGGAGAGGTCGGTGTGCCCTCGGTCCAGGCCCACCTGCGCAAGTGCCGTCGGGTGTGGCGCGCCGCCCGTTCTACTTTGCTAAAGGCCCGGACGAGGGCAAAAGCCCATGCAGACCGTCCGCGGACCCCGGCCCCTGCGTATCGGCCAGGGCAGGAGGTGTGGTTGTCCACAAAGGACATTCCCCTGAAAGTGGACTCCCCCAAACTACAGGACCGTTACATCGGTCCCTTCAAAATCCTTAAGGTCATCAGTCCAGCCGCAGTGAGGCTTCAGCTTCCGGCCTCACTGCGGATCCATCCTGTTTTCCATGTGTCCCGGATAAAACCGCATCACACCTCACCCCTCTGTGCTCCGGATCCGGCGCTGCCTCCTGCCCGGATCATCGATGGCGAGCCGGCTTGGACTGTGCGCCGGCTCTTGGATGTCCGTAGGATGGGCCGGGGCTTCCAGTATTTGGTGGACTGGGAGGGGTACGGACCCGAAGAACGCTCCTGGGTGAAGAGGAGCTTCATCCTGGACCCGGCCCTCCTGGCCAATTTCTACCGCCGCCACCCGTACTGTCTGGAGTGCGGTCTCCAGGCACCAGAGGGCGCAGCCGCCTCACAGGAGCAGCCGGGGTGACAGCTGTCACTTATCGCCTACGACAGCTGTCACCAATCATCTGATCAGCAGGGGTATATCAGCAGGACGACATCTCCACCTCTTTGCCGAGATATCGCTCTACCTAGAAGGTACCGTACTCAGCCGACTGTGTTCTTTGACATTAACCCTTTGTTACTTTTGTGCATTAAATAGCAGACATTCTTCCAACGAGAGGTGGAGGTGGTTTTCCCGCCATACGGGTTGCTGGGTGCAAACGCACCCACATTTAACTGTTTTTGTTCCTCGCCAGCAGTACCAGATCCGACACGCGGAGGCAGTGGCCACCTGGGAGTTCGGGACTTGGCGGCTCCAGTATTCCCGGGGTTCGGTGGCGGAGGAAATCGTGTGGTTCCGGTTCTGCTTTGGACAGACGTCTCTTATCTTCGAGCCTGCCCACGTGACACATTTTTGTGAATTGACTTCTTTGTCTATTGTTGTTATCCGTTGTGTTTGTTGTGCTTATTCACAACAGTAAAGTGTTGTTATTTGACTTCCTCCATTGTCCGTTCATTTGCGCCCCCTGTTGTGGGTCCATGTTCCTACACTTTCACAACAGAGAGGACAGGTAGACTATTGGCTCAACAGTTACGACAGAGAACAGCCAATCAAACCATACCAGAAATAAAAAATGATCAAGGAATTAAATGTACAGACAATCTGGAAATAAACAGTAGTTTTTTTGAAATTTTATCAAACATTGTATAGCTGCCCAACTACAGCCAACAACTGAGATTTTGACATTTTTTTCAGTAAGGTTGATGTTCCTCAGCTGGAAGGAGACGCTGTAAACATGTTGGAGGAACCATTCTCCCACACTGAGATTGAAAAAGCGCTGAGGAGTATGCAATCAGCCAAGGCTCCGGGTCCCGACGGGTTTCCATCCGAATTCTATAAGAAGTTTGCACCTCAAATTGTCCCGCTACTAAAACTCACATTTGATGAATCATTCCAAACACATTCTTTGCCCCCAACTATGAAACAAGCTGTAATTCTTCTTATTCTTAAAAAAGACAAAGACCATTTAGATTGCAGTTCATACCGCCCAGTTTCATTATTGAATGTGGATACTAAAATTATTGCTAAAATCCTGGCCCTACATTTAGAAAAAGTTATGCCGTCCATCATCTCACCCAATCAAACTGGATTTATTAAGAATAGACATTCCTACTTTAATATTAGACGCTTATTAAATGTGATTTATTATTGACCCAATAATGATACACTTAAGGCTGTAGTTTTGCTGGATGCTGAAAAAGCGTTTGACCGGGTGAGATGGGACTTTCTTTTTTATACATTACAAAAATTTGGGTTTGGTAATAATTTCATTTCATGGGTTAAGGTATTATATTCCTCTCCCCTAGCAGCAGTTTGCACTAATAACAATTTATCTCAGTATTTTCAACTTCAGCGTGGGACAAGGCAGGGATGCCTGCTGTCACCACTTCTTTTCGCTCTGAAACGATTGAACCGCTCGCCATTGCGTTGAGACAGCGTACTGATATTTTAGGCATACATCGTGGGGTCACAGAACATAAGGTCTCACTATATGCTGATGATATGCTCCTGTTTATTTCTAATCCATCTGAATGTCTTCCAAAAGTTTTAGATTTACTTGAGGACTTTGGAGCAATATCTGGGTATAAAGTGAACTATGAAAAAAGTGAAGTGATGCCACTTGGTAAAAAGACTGGGAACATGTCAGCAATATTTGCCCCTTTTACACTTAGTTACAATAAGTTCAAATATCTAGGAATATGGATTACACAGAATCATAAAGACTTATATAAATGCAATTATCAAGTACTGCTTTCAAAGATGAAACAGGATTTTGAAAGATGGGAGTTGTTGCCCCTCTCGCTCGGTGGTAGAATAAACACTATTAAAATGACAGTCTTTCCCAAATTTTTATATTTATTCCAAAGTTTACCTATTTTTCTAACAAAATCTTTTTTCCCGAATATAAATCACCTAATATCCTCTTTTATTTGGAATAAGAAACCGCCAAGACTAAAGCAAAGTGTATTACAAAAACCTCGGAGCGCGGGTGGCATGGCGCTCCCAAACTTCTTATTTTATTATTGGGCCTCCAATATCAAGGCAATGTTGCACTGGATTCAAGGTAATGATGACCTACCATAATGGGCAGTATTGGAGAAAATGTCTGTTAAACGTGTCATTATGGTCCTTACTTTGTACGAGATTGTCGCTTTCAAGACCTATTTCCAACTTTACATCTAACCCACTTGTTATTCATTCACTCAAACTGTGGTACTAATTCAGAAGGCACTTTGAATTGTCTGAACTTTCTCTACTGGCGCCTCCTCAAAGACATTGCATGTTTCCAGCATCATTGACAGATGACGCATTCAACATATGGATGAACTGTGGAATAACCTTAATGTACAAACTCTACAGTGACAGTGTCTTCAGCTCTTTTGAACAACTGGTCTTTAAATTTGGCCTACCAAGGCCACATTTTTACAGGTACCTGCAGCTTAGAAATTTCATTTCATGTAATACAGCCTCCTTCCCATCCTGCCCTGCACCAACCCTTTTGGATGACATATTTAAGCTAAAACCAAATGCCAAACGCATCATAAGTACTTCATATGAACTGCTTAACAGATACAAGATGACTACATTACAGTCACTTAAGTGCAAATGGGAGTAAGAGTTAACTAAACAGATTTCTTACGAGACCTGGGGAAGCATTATTGAGAGAATTTTCTCTTCATCAATTTGTCTTAGGCATATTGTGATTCAATTCAAAGTGGTGCACCGCATCCACTGGTCTAAAACCAGACTAAGTAAGATTAGAGTCGGGCTTGACCCTACTTGTGATTGCTGTAAGCAAGAACCTGCCTCTCTATTGCACATTTTGGACTTGTTCAAAAATACAAAATTTTTGGAGCTGTATATTTGATGTATTCTCCAAGATAAGTGGTAAACCACTGGCTCCTTGCCCATTTGTTGGAATCTTCGGAGTAACTAATAGTTTACGGCTCAATGAGGCACAGGCTAATCTCGTGGCCTTCTGCACATTATTAGCCCGAAGGAGAATTTTGTTCAATTGGAAAGAGCCACAACCTCCTGTATTTGGACTTTGGGTTAAGGATGTCTTATATTACATTCAACTGAAGAAGATCAGATATACAACAAGAGGTGCAGTCCAAAAATTTTATAAAATCTGGTATCCCTTTATTACATTTTTTTCAAGCGATGGAAGCAAACCAAATTGCATGAAATGTAACGGGGGAATGACATGTCTGTGTGCTACATATGACATATGACTCGGTGGTATGGTTCTATTTCACTCCATTAATGTATCTTATTTCTGTGATTTAACTGTCCGGTTTTCTTTTTTTTTTCCTTCTTCATTTTATTATTTACGTATATATGCATATATACTATTATTATTTTATTTATTTATTTGTTTATACCATTCTTATACCTGTCTGGCACAGGGTTATATGTTGCAGGGTTTGTTTCGGGGTGGGGGGGCGTGAGTTGTTTAGGAAAAAAAATAAAAATGTCTGAAAAATTTTGTGTGGCATTGTTGTAAAAATATTTCCAATAAATAAACTTTGTTTAATTAAAAAAAAAAAAAAAGAGTATAGTGGTAACCACCACTGATGGTTCAAAAAACAGCCAAGAGGTGATGAGCAAAGCCCCTGTGAAATGGACAGTTGGTTGTTTTGATAACAGATGACTCATTAAAGAGTACATTCTCTAGTAGTATCATGATCTCCAACCAATAGGCATGAGCCAGATCTCAAAGGATATCAATGGATTTGAACCCCACTTGTCCAAATCCATGGATGCATATTGTCAGATTGAATGTACTGCTGATAATAAGCAAATATTTGAATAGTAACTTCATTTCATTTCCATTTATTTGTACAAGGACAGCATACAATTACATTATGCTCATCAAGCAGAGATGTTTGTACCAGATTGTAGCTACAACAGCTAATTTCCATCTGTAGTCCTTGAGGGTCAGGGGGATACACATAGGGCTATTAAATACATCACAAACAAACCTAGAAAATATATAATACTAAATTCATAAAATATATAATATTAAATTCATTCTTATGTCACTCATTTCTAAAATACTGTGCCATATCAAAACATTTAAAACAACCATTTATAATTCATCCCTGTCACTCATAACATGCAGCATCAAAACATCAAATTGTCAAGACATTCATAAATTCATCTAAACCTCTCAATTACTGTACAATATCAAAACACTTGTAAAAAATATTCAATTCAATTCAATCAATTTTTTTATATAGCGCCAAATCACAACAAACAGTTGCCCCAAGGCGCTTTATATTGTAAGGCAAGGCCATACAATAATTATGTAAAACCCCAACGGTCAAAACGACCCCCTGTGAGCAAGCACTTGGCTACAGTGTGAAGGAAAACTCCCTTTTAACAGGAAGAAACCTCCAGCAGAACCAGGCTCAGGGAGGGGCAGTCTTCTGCTGGGACTGGTTGGGGCTGAGGGAGAAAACCAGGAAAAAGACATGCTGTGGAGGGGAGCAGAGATCGATCACTAATGATTAAATGCAGAGTGGTGCATACAGAGCAAAAAGAGAAAGAAACAGTGCATCATGGGAACCCCCCAGCAGTCTACGTCTATAGCAGCATAACTAAGGGATGGTTCAGGGTCACCTGATCCAGCCCTAACTATAAGCTTTAGCAAAAATCTTAAAAGTAGAGAGGGTGTCTGTCTCCCTGATCTGAATTGGGAGCTGGTTCCACAGGAGAGGAGCCTGAAAGCTGAAGCTCTGCTCCCATTCTACTCTTACAAACCCTAGGAACTACAAGGTAAGCCTGCAGTCTGAGAGCGAAGCGCTCTATTGGGGTGATATGGTACTACGAGGTCCCTAAGATAAGATGGGACCTGATTATTCAAAACCTTATAAGTAAGAAGAAGAATTTTAAATTCTATTCTAGAATAACAGGAAGCCAATGAAGAGAGGCCAATATGGGTGAGATATGCTCTCTCCTTCTAGTCCCCGTCAGTACTCTAGCTGCAGCATTTTGAATTAACTGAAGGCTTTTAGGGAACTTTTAGGACACCTGATAATAATGAATTACAATAGTCCAGCCTAGAGGAAATAAATGCATGAATTAGTTTTTCAGCATCACTCTGAGACAAGACCTTTCTGATTTAGAGATATTGCGTAATGCAAAAAGCAGTCCTACATATTTGTTTAATATGCGCTTTGAATGACATATCCTGATCAAAAAATGACTCCAAGATTTCTCACAGTATTACTAGAGGTCAGGGTAATGCCATCCAGAGTAAGGATCTGGTTAGACACCATGTTTCTAAGATTTGGTGGGGCCAAGTACAATAACTTCAGTTTTATCTGAGTTAAAAGCAGGAAATTAGAGGGTCATCCATGTCTTTATGTCTGTAAGACAATCCTGCAGTTTAGCTAATTGGTGTGTGTCCTCTGGCTTCATGGATAGATAAAGCTGGGTATCATCTGCGTAACAATGAAAATTTAAGCAATACCGTCTAATAATACTGCCTAAGGGAAGCATGTATAAAGTGAATAAATTGGTCCTAGCACAGAACCTTGTGGAACTCCATAATTAACTTTAGTCTGTGAAGAAGATTCCCCATTTACATGAACAAATTGTAATCTATTAGACAAATGATTCAAACCACCGCAGCGCAGTGCCTTAATACCTATGGCATGCTCTAATCTCTGTAATAAAATTTTATGGTCAACAGTATCAAAAGCAGCACTGAGGTCTAACAGAACAAGCACAGAGATGAGTCCACTGTCCGAGGCCATAAGAAAGATCATTTGTAACCTTCACTAATGCTGTTTCTGTACTATGATGAATTCTAAAACCTGACTGAAACTCTTCAATAGACCATTCCTCTGCAGATGATCAGTTAGCTGTTTTACAACTACCCTTTCAAGAATTTTTGAGAGAAAAGGAAGGTTGGAGATTGGCCTATAGTTAGCTAAGATAGCTGGGTCAAGTGATGGCTTTTAAGTAATGGTTTAATTACTGCCACCTTAAAAGCCTGTGGTACATAGCCAACTAACAAGATAGATTGATCATATTTAAGATCGAAGCATTAAATAATGGTAGGGCTTCCTTGAGCAGCCTGGTAGGAATGGGGTCTAATAAACATGTTGATGGTTTGGATGAAGTAACTAATGAAAATAACTCAGACAGAACAATCGGAGAGAAAGAGTCTAACCAAATACCAAGCATCACTGAAAGCAGCCAAAGATAACGATACGTCTTTGGGATGGTTATGAGTATTTTTTCTCTAATAGTTAAAAATTTGTTAGCAAAGAAAGTCATGAAGTCATTACCAGTTAAAGTTAATGGAATACTCAGCTCAATAGAGCTCTGACTCTTTGTCAGCCTGGCTACAGTGCTGAAAAGAAACCTGGGGTTGTTCTTATTTTCTTCAATTGGTGATGAGTAGAAGATGTCCTAGCTTTACGGAGGGCTTTTTATAGAGCAACAGACTCTTTTTTCCAGGCTAAGTGAAGATCTTCTAAATTAGTGAGACGCCATTTCCTCTCCAACTTGCGGGTTATCTGCTTTAAGCTACGAGTTGTGAGTTATACCACGGAGTCAGACACTTCTGATTTAAAGCTCTCTTTTTCAGAGGAGCTACAGCATCCAAAGTTGTCTTCAATGAGGATGTAAAACTATTGACGAGATACTCTATTTCCTTACAGAGTTTAGGTAGCTACTCTGCACTGTGTTGTTATATGGCATTAGAGAACATAAAGAAGGAATCATATCCTTAAACCTAGTTACAGCGCTTTCTGAAAGACTTCTAGTGTAATGAAACTTATTCCCTACTGCTGGGTAGTCCATCAGAGTAAATGTAAATGTTATTAAGAAATGATCAGACAGAAGGGAGTTTTCAGGGAATACTGTTAAGTCTTCTATTTCCATACCATAAGTCAGAACAAGATCTAAGATATGATAAAGTGGTGGGTGGACTCATTTACTTTTTGAGCAAGCAATAGAGTCTAATAATAGATTAAATGCAGTGTTGAGGCTGTCATTCTCAGCATCTGTGTGGATGTTAAAATCGCCCACTATAATTATCTTATCTGAGCTAAGCACTAAGTCAGACAAAAGGTCTGAAAATTCACAGAGAAACTCACAGTAACGACCAGGTGGACGATAGATAATAACAAATAAAACTGGTTTTTGGGACTTCCAATTTGGATGGACAAGACTAAGAGACAAGCTTTCAATGAATTAAAGCTCTGTCTGGGTTTTTGATTAATTAATAAGCTGGAATGGAAGATTGCTGCTAATCCTCCGCCCCGGCCCGTGCTACGAGCATTCTGACAGTTAGTGTGACTCGGGGGTGTTGACTCATTTAAACTAACATATTCATCCTGCTGTAACCAGGTTTCTGTTAGGCAGAATAAATCAATATGTTGATCAATTATATATCATTTACCAACAGGGACTTAGAAGAGAGAGACCTAATGTTTAATAGACCACATTTAACTGTTTTAGTCTGTGGTGCAGTTGAAGGTGCTATATTATTTTTTCTTTTTGAATTTTATGCTTAAATAGATTTTGCTGGTTATTGGTAGTCTGGGAGCAGGCCCGTCTCTACAGGGATGGGGTAATGAGGGGGATGGCAGGGGGAGAGAAGCTGCAGAGAGGTGTGTAAGACTACACACTATTCACCCTTCATACAGTTCATCTCTCAATTTCTATATAGAATCAGAATACTTATTACACATGTTCAGTGTTACCTTTAGCAGTGCTATATATTTAGTGCCTACATCTTTGGTTTTGAAGAAGCCATGATTTTACCTTTACAGAAAATGTTCTTAAAGTCTGGTTGTGTTTTATTTCTTCTGATAATATATTCCACTTCTTTGTGGCTCTGTAAGAAAATGTCGATTGTGCAAATGCAGTCTTACATTTGGGAATGGTGCACTGCCTCCGAGTGGTTGCTCTTGTTACCCTTGTTGTATCAGAGGACAGGTGAATGAAGTTCTTGAGAGGTGGCGGAGCTTGATTATGAACTATTATATAACTCAGCATGTGATATTTGTAGTGAGTAGTTATTTTCTTCTATGCACAATGCCAGTTGTGTCTGTTTGTGAGAATGAGTGTTGATATTTTAAGGTAGAGCTCCAAGAAAGTCTCTAGCATGACTGATATGTTTTAGGTAGTTGTCAAACAACAGAATGTTGTGCATATGTATAGTTTGTGTGTGTGCATGCATGCATGCATGCATGCGCATGCATCCACATCTTTGTTGTTTCTGGCCTGTAATTGTCACCTGCTTGATATAAATCATAAAGGCTGAATCCATGACATCTCCCTTCTCATGAGGTGTTTGCACAATCATGATGTCATTTAATTAGTGGCGGTATGATGAAATAGGCACTGAAGCTTCAAATGTGTATCATTTAACTGTGCACATGGACTTTTTTTAAATGGGTACATTTCTCAAACAAAAATAAGTCCAACAGTATTCTTGGTAACTATGTTCACAGAGGTGGTATGGTGGCTTAGCACTGTTGTCTCACAGCAAGAAAAAGATGGGATCACTTCTCACCTGCTCCTTTCTGTGTGGAGTTTGAATGTTCTTTCTGTGCTTGCGTGGGTTCCCTTCAGGTGCTTTGGCTTCCTCACACATCCAAATACATGCAGGTTAGGTGTATTACAATCTGTAAATTGGCCATAGGTGTGCATAGTGTGACTGGGTTTGTCACCAACACAAAGATAAAGATCAACTTATTTATCCAGAAGGAAATTATTTGCCAGAGTACAGAAACAGTAAACAATGTTTAGTTAATAAATACACCATTCCAGAAAGTGATTGATTTCTATTTAATAGCTAACAATCAAAATTTTATTTGTTTTATTTTTTTAGAATAAGTACAAACAGATTTATGCAAAATGACTAGAAAATACATTGCACAAGATGTTTGACAATATTGCACATAAATCTGAATAGCTAAAAAAATCTTAATAACTCTGTCCATTATTATTCATCCTGCAGAAGAGGGAGGAATTCTAGAGCCTGATAGCCACAGGAAGGAAAGACCTCCTGTGATGTTCTGTGTTGCACCTCGGTGATCTGAAGCCCCTTTCACACCGGGGGTGCTCCTGGTTGCTCCCAGTTGCGCCGTGCGTCATTATGACGATGCCACGTGGAAGCAACTCAGTGCCAAGACGATACAGCTCGGCGCCACAACAGCGCGAGGGCGCAAAGGAGGAAGCAAGTCGGGCGCCAAAAAAATTAAACCTGTTTAATTTTTTTGGCGTCCTGTGCTCGGCGCAGAAAGGAAGTTGTTCCAGCGCAAGTCGGGGCAAAGAGACGTTACCCGACGTGACTCGAAGCCAATTTATGATTCCTGCTGTGTTACGTTGTTCCCGCAGTATAAATCACACACGATTGTTGTTATACCGTGCACTTAATGCAGTAAAAACTACATGCTGAAGAAAAAAAAAAAGCAGAATGATTGCCAGAAATATCCAGTAAAAAGTCCGGACATCTCTAGTCCACTCATGGACGCTCGTTCACACGCGTACATGTGAACAATTAAAAGAAAAAAAGTGTGGCTCCAGGCATTAGTTCCTTGTTCTCTGCTCAAACTCTCACATCACAGTTAAAAAGGGACAAAAAAGGACATAAGTCCCGAGACAGGACATGTTAACATCAAACAGAAATCCAGACATCTCCACCTTCACTTGAAGGTTCGTTCGCCCGCCCGCGTGTGCGCACGCATCTCGTGGTCAAAGGAGGAAAGAAAAAAAAAAATTGTCTGCAGGCAGTTAGTTCCTTTCTGTCCTCAAACTCTCTTATCACAGTTAAAAAAGGACATAAGTCCAGGACATGTCAACATCAAGTTGAACTCCAGACATCTCCACATTTGCTTTAAAGGACGGTTCATGCACGCGTGCGTGCACGCGCATCTCGCGGTCGAAGGAAAGAACAGACAGCAAAAACAGCTCACTATTTCCAAGGGCAGCGACGTGTGTACTGTGTTCAGAAAACAGACTGGATGAGAGGCAGAAAATTAGGCTATTTAAAGTTTAGAGTGAGGGGGAACAACTGGCAGCACCTGGCAGCCAAACTCGCAGCGCAACGAGACGTCATCAGGCGCAAGCCGACACAGTAATTAACCGGCAATTAACTCCAAACAGCGCGGTTTTTCGGCGTCGTCATGGCGCAGTAGGAAGCAACTGAGAGCAGCCCCGGTGTGAAAGGGGCTTTAGTCTACGACTGAAGGTTCACTGACAGGATGTCAGTGTGGCATAGAGGGGGTGGGAGGTGTTGTCCTGGATGCTGAGCAGCTTCCTCAGCTTCCTCCTCTCTAACACCTCCACCACAGACTCCAGCTCAACCCCCAGGACAGACCCAGCTCTCCTGATGAGCTTGTTGAGTCTGTTTATGTCAGCTGCCTTCAGCCTGCTGCCCAGCACAGTACAGTGTAGAAGATGACACTGGAGACCATCGAGTGATAAAACAGCTGTAACACACGAGGTCTGTTAGAAAAGTATCGGACCTTTTTATTTTTTTCAAAAACCTGATGGATTTGAATGAGCAAACCTTGAACCTTCGTGCGCATGCATGAACTTTTTCACGCCTGTCGATTGCGTCATTTGCTGGTAAGCAGCCTCTGTGTGGGACGTGTGTTGTGCGCTTGGCGGGTTTTCATTTCAAGGAAAAAGACCGAACAACTGGAGCAGCGCCGCATCAAATTTTGCCAGAAACTGGGCGACAGCCCCGGGCGCCTAAAGGCGACTTCTGCTCCTAACTGGCAATTAGGATGGGTTAAATGCAGTAAACACATTTCATTGTGTTCCTTTGTGCATATGACAATAAAATTCTTTTGAATCCTTTGAATCCTTGAATCCTTGAAACCATTCGGATGATTCAGACGGCTTTTGGTGACTTTTCAGTCGTGTGACTATCCGAGAAATTGTGGAAGAGGTGGGCATGTCACAACATGTCCTGTGAGATTTCAACACGGAGGCACTTTTGCGCCGCTGTCATTAGCAGTATGAATTTCACCGCCACTCTTTTCATGGCCACATCTTGTGTCACAGTGGAATGTGCCAAAAAAGTGCTGATGTCCACCTCTTTTGCAATTTCTCGGACAGTCACATGACGGTCCCGCATCACCACAGCGTTCACTTTGGAAATGACCTGGTCATTTCAGCATGTTGATGGCCGGCCGGAGCGTGGCTTGCTCTCCACCGTTGTGCGGACGTCTTTAAACTGGTTGTACCACTCCTTAATCTGTGTGATGCCCACAGGATCGTCACAGAAAGCCGTCTGAATCTTCCGAATGGTTTCCACCTGGCTGTTGCCCAGTTTCTGGCAAAATTTGATGCGGTGCTGCTCCAGTCGATCCGTCTTTTTCCTTGAAATGAAAATCCGCCGAGCGCACAACACACGTCCCACACAAAGGCTGCTTACCAGCAAATGACACAATCAACAGGTGTGAAAAAGTTCACGCATGCGCACGAAGGTTCAAGGTTTGCTCATGCAAGCACACGTGATTCAAATCCGTCAGGTTTTTGCAAAAAATAAAAAGGTCCAATATTTTTCTAGCAGACCTCGTATTTCTGCAGACATTGAAAGATCTGAGCCTCCTGAGGAAGTGCACTCAGCTCTGACCTTTCTTGTATACAGCATCTGTGTTTCCAGTCCAGTCCAGTTTGTTGTCTTTGTGGACACCCAGGTACTTGTAGTAGTCCATAAGTAAAACCCAATCTGCCTTGTGGGCACATTTTAACATGAACATGCTCTGATAGCTAAAACACCAAAAGACATTGCACATGTTCATAACTTTGTACCTACTAGGTGTCTGCTAGGAAGCTGAGGTCTCTCTCATCTTGCTAAGAAGGATGTGTTTCATTCTGTAATACATAAAGAAAATAAAATGTTCAGCTTTCTTACTGTACTTGTGAAACTACTATTAATGCTTGCCAGTTAGGTTTGTAAAGTATCTTTAAACTGTTAATGACAATAGTACTTCATGACATTACTGGGCTTTATGAAAGCATTTATTGCAGCTTTTGTTTTTGGGGATAAAATCGCTGTTTACCCTTTGCATTGGCAATGGCTGAGTGTCATATTGTTATTACCTGAGGCCAAAATATGGCCATCGGGTATTGCAAAGGCCTTGCATCCGCCCCTCTGTACTCAGCTAAAGTCCATTCCTATTACTACCAGGGTCTTCAAATTCACAGGGAGCATTCTTGGGACACACAAGTTCAAATATGGCTAACCATGACCCATTTTAAGAGGTCAAAAGTCACCTTCTGTTTCCTATTTTTATGCACGTATGGCTGAGGGTATTTTAGCATTGCTTTATATTTTTTATGTCATTGGTCATTTTCTTTATCTGTGTGTTACAGAGAAGAGTGGAAAAGAGGTGATGTCTAAAGGCTCCAGTGGCATGGATATCATCCTGGCTTCACTGAAGGTCAGATGTGCTTTGTATTACTGTGTAGTTACTGTAATTTTTCTTTATTTTAATTTAAAAGCAAAAAGGTTAATTCAGAATATACCAACATGCTTGACATGCTTGTCCCAGAAATGATATGACATTAGTAATTAAATCAGTTATTGAATATCACCAATTATAGAAAACTGGGATCCTATCTTCCACCCAGTGCAAAGGGGTTCACAGCGAAGCGCTACTGTCATTGGTAGTGTCCACCTGACACAGTTATCGTTTTCAAACCGAATGGACACATTCTTTAATTTTCTAGTCTGCTTTTCATATGGGCATAGACGTTTGGGCTAAATCTGAGGTATGATATGGTATGGCGCAGAGCTGAAAAATTTGTTTGATCGGGCACCATAAAGTGTTTGCATCAGAGATCACCAAAAACATGGTCTAAAGTTCAGTACAGTACATGTTTGGTATTTCAAGAGGGCCCAGGTTGAAAAATCCCAGAATACCACTTTAAATATTCATATGGCACTTACTATATAAAATAAAGTTGTTTTATTATTATTATTATTATTATTTCTTTAGGCATTAGAGGCTGTTGAAAGACTGTTGTTACATTGTTTGGTACATGCATCCGCCGCATAACTACATGACCATGGCTGAATCTATGGATAACACTACAGCAAATGCCTTGAACATGCCCAAAGAAGGGTGGTTAAAGCCCCAGATGTGTCCCAGATGTGACAGTCGTAAAAAAAAAAGAGAATGTTAGTAGAGAACATTGGTAATCCTGTACACACTGTGTGCACATTTTATTCACGGCTTCATTTGTGGACATCATTCAGTATTACAACAATAAAAATAGCATGTGTGAAAACAAGAATTCCGGCTGACCGCCAGAGGGTAGTGCTTGAGCACCTGGATTATTCCATGCGCACATGCGCAGAGGTCGAGTCTTATACCAATAAAGTCACGCCAGTAGGTGTGACCTTGGTGATGTCAGCGACAGTATATGAGTGCATGTTACCCAGCATGCAGTTCTTTTGGAATCTTTCGCCTAGTCATCCGGAATTCATAGAACCAGTTACATACGTAACTCTTGTTCTATTTCATTCCTCCTGGCCGCCAAAGGGCTGTGCTTTAGCACCTGGATGACTTTATACCAACAAGGTCACGAGGAGTGTGCACTTACCAAACCTCAAAGGTGCACTTACCAACCTCAGCTGCAGATCGAGGAGGTGGATAATTTGGCCGTCGCCACAGGGTGAGGAGCAGCTATATTAACTCTATAGAAGCGGGCAAAAGTACAGGATGAAGCCCATGTTGCTGCAGTACAGATGTTAGTTAGTGTCACACCTTTCAGGGCAGCCCAGGAGGTGGATATGCCTCGAGTTGAATGACATTTCACTGGAGGAGGTTGACGGTCGCCGTTCCTTTAAGCTTGCTATATAGTATTAACAACCCACTGCGACAATCTTTGCTTGGACAAGGCGCAGCCCTTCTTGGGGCCCCATAGTAGACAAACAGAGCATCACTTTTGCGAAACGCAGCTGTCAATTCAGTATAACGTCTAAGTGCATGAACAGGGCACAACAGAATAGAATTAGCTTCTGCAGTAATTTGTGGGGTAAAGACAGCCAAGGTTAGCATGGAAGGGTAAAACAGTCTTTGGTAAAAAGAAGGGTTTTGGCCATAGAATAACCCCTGACCCATCAGAATTCCAGCGCACGCAGTTGCCAGCAATTGAAAAGGCATGGAGCTCGCCAACGCGCTCTGCGGATGAAATAGCAAGCAGGAATGCAGTCTTAATTGACAACCGGCTGACGTCACTGGTACTCAGTGGCTCAAACGGTAACGAGCATAAACCCTCAAGAACTAATTGAAGATCCCAGGATGGCACACGCGCAGTCCTCAGAGGCTGAACTCGAAGAGCACCTCTTAAAAAGCGACATATCAGGGGGTGCGATCCTATTGATTGACCATCTACCATAATGTGGTGAGCAGAGATAGCAGCAACATAAACTTTAATTGTAGAGACAGAAAGGCCGCTGTGAAACGATTGAAGATCAGCACTGGCACAGGACAACAGTCAGGGTCCACCCCTTTGTACTGCCCGTTGGTGCAGTACACAAGGGGTGCACGGGCATTCAGTATAGTCTGCACGACAGCTTGATCACAAGAGTTCAACATGGAGTCTGTCCCTTCAGGGACCACACATACAGTTGAAGACTCTCTGGGTGAGGATGCTAAATGTTCCCGTCCAACTGTGACAAAAGGTCCCTCCTCTGTGGGAGAGGCCACGACTGTCTGCTGAGGAGCGTCAGAATCATGGGGAACCATGTCCTGCCCGGCCAGGATGTCAACCTTATCAGACAAGATCAAGTCATGGGAACACTTCTTCGCCGTAGCAGTAAGGGGCTCAGCATATGGTTGCTTACGTGAGTGTGGTGCCAGGACATCTCTGGTTCAAGCCTGGACAGTCTAGTCAGTCTGTCAGTCAATGGCATAGAAACACAGTTGAAGCAAGCATCGCCTGTGAGTGCTTGTTTCAAGTGTCCATATCCGAGACAGGATGGGCATAAAGTATGGCCATCTTCTGGGCTCAGAGGCAAGAGACAGCTACTGCACACATGCACCAACACAGTAGACATTAGCTTGTGAGGGTGTAGCAGTAAGAGAGACACAAAATTGGGGGTGCAATGAGCAAGAGAGCTCACAGCGTCCCAGACTCTCACCCAGGTGTTAATTGTAAGAACAGTAGTGAGCGGTGGCACTCACAGCCCCACAAACTGACACCTAGATGTTACAGTTGTAAGCCACCAAATGCCAAAGTAGCTGTGAGCTACTGTGGAAAGGTACACACAGAACAGCGGGCAAGCAGAGCCTGTGAAAACAACTGCTGTAGGAAAAGAGTGAAAAACTCTCGCAACCAGCAGGGAAGTCGGAGAATACTTCACAATTACATGTAAAACAATGCCACAGGAGCACAGACACTCACAGCACAGCGTCCAAACTCAGCACGTGGAACACTGCTGCAGAGGAACAAAACCACTTGTAGCTGTGTCACTTTCCAAGTACAGCGGTGTCAGTGTTCAAGCACAGCAGCAGCATCAGTGTTCAAGCGCAGCAGCAGCAGCCATTACCAAGCGCCACAGCGTCAAGTTGCAGGTGCCACAGCATCAGTTTGCAAGCACAACAGCATCAATTTACAAGAAAGTGTCAGCAAGGTGCACGTTTGGAACAGCATGACCAGCAGCGGAAAAAACAGCGTCCAAACTCATAACAGTGTAATTTCACAGGAGCAGAGCGACGCAGGCACGTGGGCGCGAATGGCGCAGTGAAAAAACAGAGCTGACGGTGTGTAATAAACACAGATTGATGAATTAACATGTATAAACAGAGCTAGTGGTGTGTAATAAGGGGAGGTGATGGTCTAGTGGTTAATGCATTGGGCTTGAGACCAGAGGATCCTCTGTTCAAATCCCAGCCTGACCAGAAAATCACTAAGGGGCCTTGGGCAAGGTCCTTAATCCCGTAGTTGCTCCTGGTGTGTAGTGGGCGCCTTGCATGGCAGCACCCTGACATCGGGGTGAATGTGAGGCATCGATGTGTAAACTGCTTTGAGCGTCTGATGCAGGTGTAAAAGAGCTATATAAGTGCAGTCCATTTACCATTTAATAAACACAGACTGCCAAATTAACATTCAAAAAAACAGCCAGGGTGTGTAACAGTAGCGGAAAACTACATTTAATGTCGAATTGAAACGTAGTTCACAGAAATAATCGCTATGTTTGAGGGAGAAAGCTGGAAAGACAGCGAAGCTTTCCATGAAGGAGCGTTCTCAGCCTGATTGTAGAGCTCTAGACAAAATTCAGCATTCTATTCATTCATTGAAAACATTCAAGCATACTGCTCCAGTTGTAATGAAAAGAAAATACCAGCTCATTATTTTTCAGGTGTTTAGAAACAGTTAAAGGTGCACTGTAAGCACCTGAGCTTGACTTCACCTCTTGGACTTTGTCCCTGTGATCGGAGGTCTCAGCTTGTCCTTGTCTCTTCCCAGCAGATCTTTCAGCAGACACCTCCTGAATTTATCATTAACTAAAGTATCCATATCAGAGGGGCTGTCGGTGTTGGCTCTGGAGGGAGTCAGTCTTCCTTAGCCTGCACTCCAGAGAGTTGCTCCTCTGATGTGTTTTGGATGAATATACACTTAAAGCTTGGCCCTCCAAGCTGACAGTGGAGGTAGCAATTCACTTGTAGACATGAAGATGCACATTCAGAATTTAACAGTTTCAGTATCAGATTTCAGATTCAGTAGCTACAGCTTGCCTCATTGTATTCAGCCACAGTTGTTTGATTAATCGGTGTGTTTGATTTGAAATTAGACCACCCAAATAGAACAGACAGCATCAAAGTTTGTAACAAAAAAGTCAAAGTCACTACATACAGTAGTGTTCAATAAGACCAAGCATTCATGATATGCACACTCTTAAGGCTATGAAATTGGGCTATTAGTAAAAAAAAAAAAAAAAAAAAGTAGAAAAGGGGGTGTTCACAATAATAGTAGCATCTGCTGTTGACGCTACAAACTCAAAACTATTATGTTCAAACTGCTTTTTTAGCAATCCTGTGAATCACTAAACTAGTATTTAGTTGGATAACCACAGTTTTTCATGATTTCTTCACATCTGCGAGGCATTAATTTTGTTGGTTTGGAACCAAGATGTTGCTGGTTTACTAGTGTGCTAGGGGTCATTGTCTTGTTGAAACACCCATTTCAAGGGCATGTCCTCTTCAGCATAAGGCAGCATGACCTGTTCAAGTATTTTGACATATCCAAACTGATCCATGATACCTGGTATGTGATATATCGGCCCAACACCATAGTAGGAGTAACATGCCCATATCATGATGTTTGCACCACCATGCTTCACTGTCTTCACTGTGAACTGTGGCTTGAATTCAGAGTTTGGGGATCGTCTCACAAATTGTTTGTGGCCCTTGGATCCAAAAAGAACAATTTTACTCTCATCAGTCCACAGAATATTCCTCCATTTCTCTTTAGGCCAGTTGATGTGTTCTTTGGCAAATTGTAACGTCTTCTGCACATGTCTTTTATTTAACAGAGGGACTTTGCAGGGGATTCTTGCAAATAAATTAGCTTCACACAGGCGTCTTCTAACTGTCACAGCACTTACAGGTAACTCCAGACTGTCTTTGATCATCCTGGAGCTGATCAGTGGGTGAGCCTTTGCCATTCTGGTTATTCTTCTATCCATTTTGATGGTTGTTTTCCGTTTTCTTCCATGCGTCTCTGTTTTTTTTTGTCCATTTTAAAGCATTGGAGATCATTGTAAATGAACAGCCTATAATTTTTTGCACCTGCGTATAAGTTTTCCCCTGTCCATTCAACTTTTTAATCAAACTACGCTGTTCTTCTGAACAATGTCTTGAACGTCCCATTGTCCTCAGGCTTTCAAAGAGAAAAGCATGTTTCAGGTGCTGGCTTCATCCTTAAATAGGGGACATCTGATTCACACCTGTTTGTTCCACAAAATTAACGAAATCACTGACTGAATGCCACACTACTATTATTGTGAACACCCCCTTTTCTACATTTTTTTTTTTTTTTTACTAATAGCCCAATTTCATAGCCTTAAGAGTGTGCATATCATGAATGCTTGGTCTTGTTGGATTTACTACTAGAATCTACTGAATCCACTGGTACCTTGTTTCCCATGTAACAATAACAAACATACTCAAAACCTGGATTAATCTTTTTAGTCACATAGCACTACTATTATTCTGAACACTACTGTAGATGTGTTTTTCAATATAAAGTTGTGTGTGTGGGGGGGGGGGGTATGTACAGTATGTGCTCCTGTTTGTTTTTTAAAAAAATGTACTGTGTATGACCTTACAGAACACTCAGGATGTCCAGACCACTCAAAACATTCTCTGCATTCTCACTGAGTTACTGACTGTGGGTAAGTAGAATTTACATCTTTTTATCTGTCTGCAAAACAGTTAATATGAAATTCAATCAGGAATTGTGAAGAAGTGACAAGAATGAGAAGTCAACAACTAGATGTGTTTTGTACTATCCTTGGGAACATCTGGAATGACTATGATAACGAATGGTAACTTGGGGAGAGAAAGATGAGGAGTATCACTTGCACTGTGAGGGAACAACGCCTATGACATTTTGGCCATGTGGCGTGTTTCTCTGGAATGATCCAGCACACTGGTGTGAGGATTTCAGTAGCTGGTGAAGGCCAAGAGGGTGCCCACCATTCACCTGGCTATGGCACATAGATTGTTACCTTTGTGGTGGGGATGAACTTATTTTCTGTCTGGGTGATGGCCATCAAGATCACAAATAGATTCTGTGTGGTACATGTGGCACCAGCAAAAAACTGCCAGACCCGACCTAACAAGAATAGCTGTTCCTTTCTTTAGTCATGACTTATTGGGTAGGTAACTGTTCTTTCTGAAACAAATAATCTTATAAAGTTTTTATTTATTTATTTATTTATTTATTTTGTGGGGGTAGGGTGTGTTATTAATTGTTTTAACATAATCATTGGGGGGCGATAGTGAGTTGGCTAGAGAGTAGACGTGTTTCTTCGGAGCTCCTCGAGGCACTTAGCTTAAACTCTACAAAAGTTATATTTGCCTGAGTTCTTACCTCCGCCACATTTTGATCATTGTTTATCTCCTAGATACTTTAACCATAACCACACTTTAACTGAATGTCCAGTAAACGTGTGGTAAGTGCACGCCAGAAGGAAGGCGCTAACACTAATGCTAGTGGTACAGCTAGCAACTTAAAACTCAGCTCACCGAGTGATGATGACAAGGAGCTCCCTCTTATGTGGAAGAACATCGAAACGAGCATCCTTCGTTCTATCAGTGTCCGTTTTGATGACTTTGAACAGAAAATCCAGGGTCTCGTCGCCGGTCAACTTGAACTAATCGAGAAAATGGACGACATGGAAAACCAGGCCGCAGACCACGCGCAACGCATCCAGAGTCTGTAAATAGCGATGGACGAGTTGCGGCAGGAAAACAAATCTCTCCACTCTAAGCTTTCTGATCTAGAGGGGCGATCTAGACGCAATAATATTAAAATAGTTGGCATTGGTGAAGGAGAAGAAAAGGGGAGACCAACCGATTTTGTATCCCACTTGATTCCCAAATTACTCGGAGTGGAGAACTTTGACAAGCCAGTGGTGATTGACAGGACACATCGCTTGCTCTAGCCGAAACCAGCAGAAGGCTCAAAACCTCGCATCCTCATCGCGTGTGTGCACTATGCCCAGGACAAAGAAAAGATTCTTCGGATATGCTGACAACGCTCCCTGGAATATGGTGGAAAGCTTGTTTTCATCTTTCCCGACTATACATCTGAGGTCATGGAGAAACGGCGGCGCTTTAAGGAGGTGCTACGCGCGCTGAGGGAGAAAAACATTCAGCATTATCTCCTGCTCGGCTTCACGTGCACCATCAAGAGCAGGTAAAAGTGTTTGGCAGTCCTGCTGAAGCAAAATGCTTCATGGACAAAGAACTAAAGTAGACGGAGGACAACAACGTTAACACAAGTAACCATGTTGATACTTTAATGATGGCAAAATGTCCTTTTCTGTGCGTCTCAGGAGTGCCGTAAAATAGATCAGGCTATTCAGCTCAGTTTTTGTTTGGCCAGTGGCCTCATGTTAGTATGAAGGTGGCCCAGCTTCATTTGGGGAACTACGGGCAGGTATGTGGTTCATACACACACATGTTCAGTGTGCATATTTTATTTTTTGTTTGTTGTTCTTATGTTTTTTGTATATTTTCAGCTACCAGATGTGTTTAAGTACTGCAACTGTACTCTGTTTTATATTACGTTCAGTCAACATATATGAACAATCCAACTAATTCATTGTCCTTGGTGACGTGGAATGTCAGAGGATTGGGCAACCCTATTAAATGGGGAAAGGTTTTTGCTCATTTGAAGCTATTAAAAGCCGATATTGTTTTCTTGCAAGAAACGCATGTTAATGCCACATAACATAAAAAACTAAACTAAACTAAGCTAATTGGACTTCTCAAGTGTATCCCTCCCCGTTTACATCCAAAGCTAGAGGTGTAGCCATTCTTTTTCAAAAATCTGTACCTTTTAACTTTCAGTCTAGTGTAACAGATCCTTATGGTCGTTTTATTATTGTAAAGGGGGATATCAATTGTTTCCCAGTGACCCTAGTCAATTTATATGGACCAAATTCAGATGATCCAGCCTTTTTTTGTAGTTTTTGATATAATACCAGATGATGTCACTTACAATCTGCTTATCAGAGGTGATTTCAACTGTTATTTGGACCCCTATTTGGCTAGATTTTCAAGAACCCCTCCACCTCACATTCTCTCAGTACTAACACTCAATAACTTAATCAATGAATGGTTAGGACATTTGGAGGTTACAGCATCCAACTGTGCACGATTATTCATTCCATTCCCATGTCCATGAGTCGTACACACGCATAGATTACTTCTTGGTTGATTCCAGACTCATTTCTGATATTTCATGTAGTAAATACCATAACATAATAATCTCTGATCACAGTCCAGTTAGCATTAACCTTCAACTGAATTTTCCTAAGCAAACTTATAGTTGGCGTTTTAACTCTCTATTGCTTGCAGAGCCAGGCTTCCACACATATATCAATGACCAGATTTCTCTATTTCTCGAGACTAACGATAATGGTGAGGTCAACGATTCAACACTGTGGGAAACTCTTAAAGTCTACATTAGAGGACAAATAATATCTTTTGAGGCAAGACGCAAAAAGGTAAAATATGGCAGACTAAAAGAAATTGAGGGAGAGATCAAATATTGTAAAATATTGTAATTTATATTGTAAAGCAAAAGCCATACAATAATTACAGAAAAACCCCAACGGTTAAAACGACCCCCTATGAGCAAGCACTTGGCGACAGTGGGAAGGAAAAACTCCCTTTTAACAGGAAGAAACCTCCAGCAGAACCAGGCTCAGGGAGGGGCAGTCTTCTGCTGGGACTGGTTGGGGCTGAGGGGAGAGAATCAGGAAAAAGACATCAAAGAAATCATTATCAAGACAATTAAAAGGTGAGCAAGCAAACCACTTCATCTATAAAGTTAGATCTAGTTCTGGATCAATTTTGACGGATTTACAGGATATTAATGACTGCTTTAGAGACTTTTATTCCAATATTTATTCATCAAAAACTAATGCTACAAAGGAAGATATTGAAGCCTTCCTTTCCTCTCTTCATTTTCCACATCTAAAAGCTACCAAGTGGGACTAATTGGACTCAGATTGTGCTTCTAGTGAACTGTTGGAGGCCATAAACTCATTTCCTTCTGGAAAGGCTCTTGGGCCTGACGGGTTTGGCCCAGAGTTTTATAAGGCCTTTGGAAGCAAGTTGGTCCCGCTGTTATTAAGAATGATATGTCACACTTTTGCCAATAAGCTATTGCCATCATCTCTTTGCGAGGCAAATGTTTGTGTCCTGTTGAAGAAGGGAAAGGATGATGCTGACCTGAGCAGCTATAGACCCATCGCTCTATTAAATTATGATCTAAAAATAATTCCAAAAATTTTAGCAACAAGATTAGGAAAATGCATAGAGCATATTTTACATCCCGATCAAAGAGGGTTTATCCCCGGTAGATATTCATTTTGCAATGTTCGGAAGATCCTGAACATGCTGTATTCAGATAAAAATAAAATTAATGGTGCTGCCATACTGTCTTTAGACGCACAAAAGGCCTTTGATACAGTAGAGTGGCCCTATCTTCTCAGAGCACTTGAAAAATTTGGTCTAGGTAATATCTTTATTCAGTGGGTCAAGATCTTGTACACTGATCTCAGATCCTCAATTCTTACTAATGGAATCAAGTCTAAACAATTTTCTCTGGGAAGAGGAGTGAGGCAGTGTGATCCGCTGTCCCCCCTGCTTTTTAACATTGCACTGGAACCATTGGCCATAGGGATTCGCGAACATCCGAATATTAAAGGTATTAAGTTGGGCGATATTGAGACTCATGTAACTCTCTATGCAGATGATCTGCTTATTTGTTTATCTGATCCAAAAACGTCTATTTCTATCCTCTTGGACTATGTCAACTCATTCGGTCATATATCTGGGTATATTATAAATTGGGGAAAGAGTGAGCTTATGGGGATAAACTGCCTAAAGTATTTGTGGATTCTGTTCCTTTCAGCATAATAAATCATCATTTCAATTACCTGGGGTTAAAATTAGCTAAAGATCCCAACAATCTATTTAAGGCAAATTTTTCTGATTCAGTGGACAAGCTTAAAAGTCATATTGAGGCCTGGAGAATCTTACCACTAGGATAGGACGAGTCAATGCAGTTAAAGTGGTTACTCTACCAAGATTCTTATACTTGTTTCATAACTTGCCCATTTATCATCCTTTTTTTTTTTAAATGGACTCTATCATCCTGCCTTTTGTCTGGGGATTTAAATCTCATAGGATATCTAAGGCTCATCTGTATAAATCAATGGATAAAGGAGGCCTTGGTCTCCCAATCTTTAAACATTATTATTGGGCCGCCAATTCCAGGGCCCTCACCTATTTGAAACAAGGGAGCCCCATCAACCGAGAGGGGCGAGGTGCCGTCCCCTCTTGGTTACAACTTGAGGCTCCCAAGGCCGATAACATTTCACTACATACACTTCTATTTTCGCGTGTCACACTGGAAAATTTGAACCAGCAAAACTTTGTTTTGAGAAATTCTGTGCATATCTTGCGTCAGATTAAAATGGGAAATCAACTCCCTAAAGACTGTATCTATGCTCAGATTTGCAACAATTCCCTCTTTAAACCTGGGCAGATGGATGCTGCATTCAACATTTGGAGAGAGAGGGGCATTTCATCTTTTGCCGATCTGTATATAGATGGTCATTTTCCCTCATTTGCCCAACTACATTCATTCATTCACCTCCAACTGCTTAGTCCAATTAAAGGTTGCGGGGGGCTGGAGCCTATCCCAGCAGTCATAGAGCGTGAGGCGGGGTAAACCGGGGCAGGGGACAGGACGCTAGTCTGTCGCAGGGCCACAAACAGACAAACAAGCACAGACACACACACACACACACACACACACACACACACACACACACACACACACACACCTACGGACAATTTAAAGACTCCAGTCCACCTAACCCGCATGTCTTTGGATGTGGGAGGAAACCAGAGCACCCGGAGGAAACCCACACACACACACAGGGAGAACATGCAAACTCCACACAGAAAGGCCATGGAAATTGAACCCACGACCTTCTCACTGTGAGGCAACAGTGCTAACCACTAAGCCACTGTGCTGCCTGCCCAACTACATCATAAGTATAATATTCCAAATTCGAATTTATTTCGCTATCTACAAATTAGGCACTATATGAAACAAACATTTAAACCCTTTGAATTTATTCCAAACACACATTCATTTTATGAGAATCTAAGGCTTTGTCCCAACTCTAAACATTTGATTTCCAGGTTTGTTGATAGTTTCACCATTCATGTTTCCACAGAACAAATGCGTGTATCCTGGGCTAAAGATCTCATTTCAGAAGTACCATATGAATTATGGGATGAAGCCATGTCAAAGGTTCACTCCTGTTCCATTAACAGTCGCTACAGACTTATCCAGTACAAAGTAATTCACAGATTATATTATTCAAAGACAAAACTAAGCAAAATGTTTCCCAATGTGTCTACTCAATGTGATAAATGTCTTTCTGTTGAAGGAACACTAGCACATCTGTTTTGGTTTTGCCCCAGAGTATTTGGGTTTTGGTCTGCAATTTTTCATTGGTTTTCTAAATGCTATTCTAGAGATATTAAACAAGATCACCATATTGCAATATTTGGATGTTCTTCTTGGGATACACAACTGATTTATGGTCAGCATAAAACTCGGAATGGTAGTTGCCAAAAAACTTATCCTGATGACCTGGAAATCTACCAACCTTCCAGATTTTGAACATTGGCTTAGAGAAATGGTCTTAGCGATACAGATGGAACATCTTCGCTTGGATAATACGAACAGACAACACAGACATGCTGCAATATGGGGACCTTTCCTGGCTCAATTCCAGATTATTGCTCATGGATAAAAGTTTCTGACTGTGTAAATTTGATATAGATCTTGTCAGTTGTATGTTCATACCACTTTGCTGTCTCTGGTCTGGCAGTTTGCTGGTTTTGGTTGTTGCTTTTTGTTTATTGTTACTGTTCCCTGTGTCTTCATAAAGATGGAAATTGAAAAAACATAATTTAAAAAAAAGGAAACATAATCATTGATTGACCAATTGGGGTTTTTCTGATTAGGATGATTTTGGGGTGCTGAATCCGAATCTGAGTTCAGATCACATCACATTTTTTTTTTTTTTCAATCTGTATGTTCTGTATTAAGCAAAAGTTACTCAATCACTCACGACTTTGATGCCACTAGTCATGCACAAAAGCAGCTTCAAAAGCATAGTTTTTAAACCTGGTTTGTGAAATGTGAACAAAGAGCCATAATATCATTTATGATGCCGAAGAGGTGTGAGAGGCTGCAGCTTTTCCTTCAATGCTTGATACGAGAAGTAGCCACGAAGTTCGAAAAATAGCAGTTTCCAGACAAAGTAGTAAGGTTAAGAAATGTCATTTTTAAACATATGTTTGACTGTAACAGCATTAGTTTCTTAACAGGATTGTTTGTTATTGTGTGACGGGTTCAGCAATTTACAGTTTAGTGAAGACTTTGTGAAGACTTTGCCCTGATTCTTCTTTATGCTAAAATAGTTAACATGTCTGCAACTTCCAAACAAAGGAAGTATTGCAGTGACCCAGATATTTTCTGTTATTTGTGGTTGCTTCTCTTTACCACCTCAAAGATGTTACATCAGTACTTCTATCAAAAGAGTGTACCTTGCTTATTCCAGAGTACACTTGGTGACCAGGACAAAAATTGGCTATTCACCACGTTTACACAATTTGTGTCGAAACACTGAGATCCTGGTCTCAAGGAAAGAATGCTAATCTCAAATTTGGTGTGCCAGTGGTTTGGAGAGATCCGAAAAAAAAAACACTGAGATGACTGCTACATCTGGCTTGTAAACGTCAAGGGATTTAATAAGAAAAACAACACTTGCCCATGCCATGGGTAATAACACATCTCCATAACATCACAGATGCTGGCTTTTGAACTTTGCGCTGGTAACAATCTGGATGGTCTTTTTCCTCTTTTGTCCGGAGGACATGATTTCCAAAAACAATTTGAAATGTGGACTCATCAAACCACAGCACACTTTTCCACTTTGCATCTGTCCATTTCAAATGAGCTCGGACCCAGAGAAGGCGGCAGCGTTTCTGAATGTTGTTAATGTATTGCATTCGCTTTGCATGGTAGTGTTTTAATTTGCACTTGTAGATGTACCGACGAACTGTGTTAACTGACAATGGTTTTCTGAAATGTTCCTAAGCCCACGCGGTAAGATCCTTTACACAATGATGTCGGTTTTTAATGCAGTGCCGTCTGAGGGATTGAAGGTCACGGGCATTCAATGCTGGTTTTTGACCTTGCCGCTTACATGTAGAAAGTTCTCCAGATTTTCTGAATCTTCTGATTATATTATGGACTGTAGAATCCCTAAATTCCTTGCAATTGAACGTTCAGAAACATTGTTCTTAAACTGTTGGACTATTTTTTTTCACGCAGTTGTTCACAAAGTAGTGACCCTTGCCCCATCTTTGCTTGTGAACGGCTGAGCCTTTTGGGGATGCTCCTTTTATACCCAATCATGACACTCACCTGTTTCCAATTAACCTGTTCTCCTGTGGAATGTTCCAAACAGGTGTTCTTTGAGCATTCATCAACTGTCCCAGTCTTTTGTTGCCCCTGTCCCAACTTTTTCGAAATGTGTTGCATGCATCCATTTCAAAATGAGCAAAAACAAAAAAGTCTATCAGTTTGAACATTAAATATCTTGTCTTTGTGGTGTATTCAGTCGAGTATAGGTTGAAGAGGATTTTCAAATCATTGTATTCTGTTTTTATTTACATTTCACACAATGACCCAACTTCATTGGGTCGTTGTATGAAATGTAAATAAAATAATCTAGCATGGTAATAACCTTTAATACATTAGCCTGAAACGAAAAAAAAAAAAAAAAAAAACCTACAAGTTAGTCTTGGCCCGCAGAGCACGACAGCTTTGCTGCTCATAGGGGGTCGTTTTGACCGTTGGGTTTTCATAATTATTGTATGGCCTTGCCTTGCAATGTGGAGCGCCTTGGGGCAACTGTTTGTTGTGATTTGGCGCTATATAAGAAAAAAGTTGATTGATTGATTGATTGCCACCGATTCTGTCTCATCAGATTCTCCTGCATCGTCTTGCTCTCCTTCTTCGTCATCTTCCGCTATCACAGGCTTATACTCATTCTCCTCATCTGAAAGCTCTAAATCTGAATTTCCCTCAATTATCCGGTACAGAATCCTCTCCGCTTCACTTCTTGCTCCTACAACAATGTGCAGTCATTAAATACATTAAAATATTCCTGGTGTCCACTACAGTTGACATTCATAAATTGACTGTTATATCAACACAGAAATAATGAAACAGTTTTTAGATGCAATGATAGCATCATTTACATGTTAATGAACAAGAATATATATACTTTTTATGATAAAAAGAGAGAGAAAAAAGAATATTTGTGTTACCCCTTAGCTTTCCATAAAATGTGGTTGTTGGTATGGCGGCCATCTTGATAGAGAAAAAAATAAAGTTCCAAGCATGTAAGCCCATCACATGACACATCGCTGGAAAGCCCAGGATGTCCTCTACAGAATACTATAGAGCCTTAAAGGTTTACTCCAAATACTTAAGGAAGATAGAGGTGAACAAAATGTCCATTATAGAGGACATAAATTAATGGGCCGGGTCTCAGGAGGATATCTCATAAACATTATGTGATTGGCAAAACCTAATATGAGATTTGGATTCAACTCCCCAAAATTACCCAAAATCTACTGAAAAACTCCATGCAACAAAAATCGTGGTGTTTAGAGAGCACAACTCGGCCCATCACTAATTCAGAACTAATTTTGTTTTCTCACCAAAAGACTATAGCAAATGTAATTATAGAGACAGTTAACATTGTATATGCTATTAAGAGCAGCAAATACTAAGTGCAGGGTTGTAGCTAGAGCCATTTTAGTGATGGGTAAATTTCGTGATCACGGCTCATGGCTGAGGGTCCAGGGTATAGGGTACCCTATAGCTATTGGGTTTTATACCCCTAAAGGTTATTGGCAAGCCCTATTTTAAAGTAGACCTGCATTGAAATAAATGCAGTCAGATCTTTGGACCAAAAAATGACTTATATTTACACATAAGATCCTTCTGAATGTAGTAAAGTAAATCTGCAAGCCCAGATCTGTCATTCAACAGAGAAATCTTCATTTAAAAATGACAAATTTACAGCTAAAATTTAGCCCTCCGCAAAACTGTCATCACATCCGGGACGCTGCCGAGACATCAGGTAAAAGACCCTATTCTAGCATGCATTGCGCGCGCCAACTCTAATTTGTGGATTTACATCAGTTTGCATCTGCACCTTTTTCTTGTCTTATACAGAAGGATCTACTTTTTTTAAAACTTCATATTGTCTTGCGGCACATTTGGTGAGTACACATTTCTTTTATTTGTGCTTGAAAATTATTTTGGGGAACTTTTTTATACGCCCGTTTGATTGAGTGGTGTCGCATTGAAAATCTACTGTCTTTCGCCTCCGGTGTTACCGTCGCGGGGTACGGAGGCGGGACCCGCAAAGAATCCAAGTCATTAAAAAGATATAAACCTCTCTCAGCGGCCACGGAGCTCTGCGGCATTACCGAGACGTGCGGCGCTGCAGAAAGTCTGTCCTTGCAGCTACAGGTGTCACCGGCCGCTCCGCATCAAAACAGCGAGCGTAGTCTCTGGACTTTTGCCAAGTTGGCTGCACCTCCATTCAATAGACGGGGACGTGGTGCCGGCTGCACAGCAGACACAGGGGCGATGTGAGTGGCCCGCTTCGGCATTTACCGAGCACGCAGACTCAGTAAGCGCAGCGGAGGCAGAGAGCGAGGCGTCGGGGAAGAGCGTCGCCCGCTGTTGATGTTGCCGCTGATCTGAGCATGCAGAGCTGTATCTCACATTCATTGCAGCTTACTTTTGATGCTGAAACCAGGATGTATATAACAGTAACATTACTAACCGATAAAATCAATTTCAATGCAGGCTCGGACTGAAGGCGGGAGCGCTCCGTCTTCTGCCAGACATCACTGCAATGACCCAGATGTACAAACAGTTTTCGCGGAGGGCCAAATTTTAGCTGCAAATTTGTCATTTTTAAATGAAGATTTCGCCGCTGAATTACAAATTTGGGCTTGCAGATTTATTTTACTGCATTCATAAGGGTCTTATAAATACATATCAGTTATTTCTTTCTGAGATCTGACCACATTTATTTCAGTGCAGGTCTACTTTAACTAATTTTGAGTGGTTTTAGGTGCATTAAAAGCAAGATTAATAGACAAAAAAAATTACATTTATGTTGTAATATTTGTAATACCAGAGTTTTTTTTTTTTTTAAATGTTTCTGTTAAAGTCTAAGTTAATAAAATAAATAAAATTGAAAATGTCATGAATAACGCTGAAAAGGTGAAAAACACTTTATGAGCATATAGCATTTGCTGTCTTCTTCAAAAATGACACACTGTACCTTTTAATCCAGTGAAGCAGGCAGTTTTTCAATCATGACCATTTTTGTTTGTTTGTTTTTCAACATTTTTGAGTGGGATCGCATTACTTTTTTTAACAATATAACCAGTAATTGTCATGTTTGAACAAGAGCTAAACATGGACTGATTTGATTTAAACGCTCCACAGGGAGTGTAACATTAGGAATTTACAGCAAGCCATGGAGCAGGTGATTAGAGACCCTGCAAGGCTTATGACAAATGTGGATGTGGAATTCATTAGCTTAGTGTGGAAATTAGTGCAGAAAATCCACTATGGTATAGTGCAGTTTATCTGCCAGGGAGAGAAATTCAACAAGTTGAGACTGTGGCCTGCTTCCGTAGACATGTCCATAAAATCATAGAGAGATATGCTTTGCAAACTTAATACCCATTACTACATTGGATGATGCTGAAATTGAGGATGGCAGTGGTTGTTCCAGCAATATCAAAAATTTCGTGTTTGCTACCTACAGCTCACGTGGAATGTCTCAAACCTAAACCTACTTATAGGCATCTTATATATGCTAC
Source organism: Thalassophryne amazonica (assembly GCF_902500255.1). Classification (NCBI taxonomy): domain Eukaryota; kingdom Metazoa; phylum Chordata; class Actinopteri; order Batrachoidiformes; family Batrachoididae; genus Thalassophryne; species Thalassophryne amazonica. Next base: position 64,081,032 of record NC_047107.1, read on the forward strand.
TCTGGAACCACCCCTAAACCCAAACAGTTTAACTGTCAACACCACTGAGGTCCTTAGACTGGGTCTCATTAACATAAGAACACTGTCCTCAAAATCATTGTTGATCAATGATCTAATTATTGATCATCACTTAGATATGATTGGGCTATGTGAAACCTGGCTTAAACCTACAGCTGTCCTCCCCTTAAATGAGGCCTGCCCACCAGCATATACATTTAGTCACGTCCCTCGTGATGTGAAGCAAGGCGGGGGTGTTGCTCTTATTTATAAATCTAGGATTAGCTTATTAGCTGTTGGGGGTTACAAATATAACTCGTTTGAGCATCTGATTCTCCGCTCTGCTCAGGATATTACACATTGCCAAGGTCAGAAGAATAAAAATCAGTCGTATTACTTTGTCACTGTATATAGGCCTCCTGGCCCATATTCTGAATTCTTAGATGAATTTGGTGCATTCATCTCTAACTTGTCAACTAGTATATATAACATTCTGACCATTGGTGACTTTAACAATCATATAAATAAGCCTTCTGATCCCCTCTGCAAATCATTTATGGAAATTGTGGATGCGTTAGGATTTTGGCAATGCATTCAGGACTCGACTCACATTAGTTGAAATGCCCTGGATTTGGTTCTCGCATGTGGTATTGCTGTCACGAATATTGGCATCATGTCTCTTACATCAGTGGTCTCTGATCACTCAGTTATTAAGTTTACAGTTTTGCTGCCGTGTTTAGTGGAACAACAACCTTATGTCACTACGGCTATGCATCAACTCCTCAACTAAGACTGAACTCGAAGCTAGACTCACTGATGTCGTAGCTTCATATTTGGCAAATACCTAATCAGTAGACAGTCTTGTGGATAGTTTAAACTCAGTGCTCAAAACTACGCTCGACATGATTGTCCCACCTTTGTTAAAGCCACGCTCCCCCAAAACACAGTCACCTTGGTTAAACGATTGCCTGCGTGACCTCAAGCATAAGGCTAGAGGTCTAGAATGGAAATGGCGTAGTTCAAAATTAGAAGTATTCCACCTTGCGTGGCGTGATGCTATCTTAGACTATAAGCATGCAATACTGGCTACAAAGCGGACCTATTATGCTGATTTGATCAACAAGCACAAGCATAACTCAAAGTTCTTGTTCAACACGGTGGCAACACTTATTCATGGACAACGACCTGTAGTTTGCTCTCCTTTTACAGCACAAGATTTCCTGGATTACTTTGAGAAGAAAATAGAAGACATTAGGTTAAACATATCCCAGCATGCCTTAACCCAGCCACTACACCCTACTATTGAGGTGGGCGCCATTACTGAGGTATTACCTAGATTTACAGAATTTGAGAGTTTCTCTCTAGGCATGCTGATGAAACTCGTAATGTCAACAAAAAGCACAACTTGTTTATTTGATCCTATTCCAACAAAACTGTTTAAGGACCTGTGGCCCACTCTTGGGCCGACTGTACTGGAAATGATTAATCTTTCTTTAACTTCTGGATCTGTTCCTAAATGTTTCAAATCTGCTGTGATTAAACCATTACTTAAGAAACCTAATCTTGACCATAGTGTATTGAAAAACTATCGGCCGATATCAGATCTATCATTTTGCTCTAAAATTCTGGAAAAAGTGGTGTCAGGGCAGCTCGTGGACTATCTTACTGAAAATAATCTCTTTGAACCACTGCAGTCTGCTTTTAGAAAATATCATTCCACAGAGACGGCTCTCAGTAAAGTGGTGAATGATCTTCTGCTTTGGATTCGAACACCACTATGGTTCTTGTGCTGTTAGATCTCAGTGCTGCATTTGATACCGTGGATCATCATATTCTACTTGATAGGCTGGAAAATCATTTTGGGATTACTGGGAGTGCCCTTGCATGGTTGACGTCATACTTGACCAGTCATTCTCACCATGTTTTGTACAGTAACATTTCCTCTAACCTTAGTGACATGAAATTTAGGGTTCCACAGGGGTCCATCTTAGGCCCCCTGCTTTTCTCCCTTTATATAGCACCCCTTGGGCACATATTGCGACACTTTGGGATTACCTTTCACTGCTCTGCTGATGATACGCAGTTATACATGCCGATAACTGCTGGTAATCTCATTCATATAAAATCCTTAGAAGATTGCCTTGCATCAGTGAGAAGCTGGATGTCAAGAAATTTCCTACTTTTAAATTCTGATAAAACTGAAATGATGGTTCTTGGTCCAGTGAGACATCTGCATCAATTTGTCCAGTTAACCCTTAGTGTAGACTCGTGTGTCATACTTCACACTGACAAAGTGAGGAACCTTGGGGTAATTTTTGATCCTACATTGTCCTTTGACCTCCACATTAGAAATATTACAAGGATTGCTTTCTTCCACCTGTGAAATATAGCGAAGATTCATCCCATCCTGTCTATCACTGATGCTGAGACCCTGATCCATGGGTTTATCTCTTCTAGATTGGACTACTACAATGTTCTATTTTCTGGTTTACCGCAGTCCAGCATTAGGGCTCTCTAATTGGTTCAGCCAGAAATGCTGCAACCAGACTTTTGACACGAAGCAGAAAGTTCGACCACATTACACCCATTTTGGCATCCCTTCACTGGCTTCCTGTCCGAGTGAGAACAGATTTTCAGGTTCTGCTACTAGTCTATAAAATTGTTCATGGACTGGCACCTCCCTACCTAGCTGACCTAATTAAATCTTATGTACCAGCCCGGGCTTTGCATTCTCAGGGTGCAGGACTACTTTGTGTCTCAAACTTATTCCAGAAAGTACTAAGAGGGTGCAAATTTTCATTGCAACCACCAACTCCACCAGGTGATTTCACTGAATAACATCACTTTGAGCAGATGGAATCAGTTAATCAGACCACTGCCCTAGCTGAATAAGAAGAGCTTTCTCTTATTGTGCCCCTGTTCTGTGGAATGAGCTCCCTGTGTTAATAAACAGATTCTGTGGAGACTTTCAAGTCCAGACTTAAGACGCACTTATTTTCTCTTTCGCATGGCTTAGTATAGTTACTGGCATAGTATAGTTCTACTCTTTTAATTCATTTTATTACGAAACGGCATGTGCCGCGGCCTCAACTTTACCTAAATTCTGGGTCTTTTCGTGAAGCTTAGGGCTAGTGGCCGGCGATCACCTTAGTGTTTCCTGTTTTTCTTGTTGTTTATTGCTGACAAATTATACTGTATTTATACTGTATACTGTATTCTGATGCCTGATTTCTGTTTTTTCTCTCTGTTTAAGGTGCAGCTCCATCCAGAGATGGATGTGGTATTTGTGCTGGAGACCTTTCTGTCCTGTGCACCCACAGCATTTCCTGTATATTTCTTTTGTGAATTGTTCTGTAATTTAAGTCTGTAGCATGGCCCAAGCAGAGGGTCACCCCTTTGAGTCTGGTCTGCTTGAGGTTTCTTCCTCAGAGGGAGTTTTTCCTTACCACTGCTGCTCTGGGGGTTAATAAGGTTAGACCTTACTTGTGTGAAGCGCTTTGAGGCAACTCTGTTGTGATTTGATGCTATATAAATGAAAATTAAAAAAAACATTGGATGAACAAATTTTTGAATCAGTTTTTCACTTTCCAGTTTCACTGAGGCTTGTAAATGGTAAACAGTTTGTAAACAGTGCCAATGAAAACTATGTGAAAATGAGTGAAACACTCCTCCTACTCTCCCTCTCCTTATGTCTCTCTCTCTCTCTTTCCACCCTCTACTCCCCCCACCTCCTGCTCTCTCTCTCTCTCTCTCTCTCTCTCTCTCTCTCTCTCTCTCTCTCTCTCTCTCTCTCTCTCTCTCTCTCTCTCCCCCCCTCCCCCCCTCCCCCTTGCTGTTTTTCTGTGAGCTTTTTGGAAATAGGGAGCCTTTTAAACTGTAAAATAAACCATTCATTTCTGAATATATCAGCTTCTACGGACACAGAAGGAACTCTAGATGGTACAGTAGTGTTCAGAATAATAGTAGTGCTATGTAACTAAAAAGATTAATCCAGGTTTTGAGTATATTTCTTATTGTTACATGGGAAACAAGGTACCAGTAGATTCAGTAGATTGTCACAAATCCAACACGACCAAGCATTCATGATATGCACACTCTTAAGGCTATGAAATTGGGCTATTAGTAAAAAAAAGTAGAAAAGGGGGTGTTCACAATAATAGTAGCATCTGCTGTTGACGCTACAAACTCAAAACTATTATGTTCAAACTGGTTTTTTAGCAATCCTGTGAATCATTAAAGTATTTAGTGAGTCACTAACTAGTATTAACTAGTATTTAGTTGGATAACCACAGTTTTTCATGATTTCTTCACATCTGCGAGGCATTAATTTTGTTGGTTTGGAACCAAGATTTTGCTGGTTTACTAGTGTGCTTGGGGTCATTGTCTTGTTGAAACACCCATTTCAAGGGCGTGTCCTCTTCAGCATAAGGCAGCATGACCTCTTCAAGTATTTTGACATATCCAAACTGATCCATGATACCTGGTATGCGATATATCGGCCCAACACCATAGTAGGAGAAACATGCCCATATCATGATGCTTACACCACCATGCTTCACTGTCTTCACTGTGAACTGTGGCTTGAATTCAGAGTTTGGGGGTCGTCTCACAAACTGTCTGCGGCCCTTGGACCCAAAAAGAACAATTTTACTCTCATCAGTCCACAAAATATTCCTCCATTTCTCTTTAGGCCAGTTGATGTGTTCTTTGGCAAATTGTAACCTCTTTTGCACGTCTTTTATTTAACAGAGGGACTTTGCGGGGGATTCTTGCAAATAAGTTAGCTTCACACAGGCATCTTCTAACTGTCACAGCACTTACAGGTAACTCCAGACTGCCTTTGATCATCCTGGAGCTGATCAGTGGGTGAGCCTTTGCCATTCTGGTTATTCTTCTATCAATTTTGATGGTTGTTTTCTGTTTTCTTCCACGTGTCTCTGTTTTTTTGTCCATTTTAAAGCATTGGAGATCATTGTAGATGAACAGCCTATAATTTTTTGCACCTGCGTATAAGTTTTCCCCTCTCCAATTAACTTTTTAATCAAACTACGCTGTTCTTCTGAACAATGTCTTGAACGTCCCATTTTCCTCAGGCTTTCAAAGAGAAAAGCATGTTCAACAGGTGCTGGCTTCATCCTTAAATAGTGGACACCTGATTCACACCTGTTTGTTCCACAAAATTGATGAACTCACTGACTGAATGCCACACTACTATTATTGTGAACACCCCCTTTTCTACTTTTTTTTTTTACTAATACCCCAATTTCATAGCCTTAAGAGTGTGCATATCATGAATGCTTCGTCTTGTTGGATTTGTGAGAATTTACTGAATCTACTGGTACCTTGTTTCCCATGTAACAATAAGAAATATACTCAAAACCTGGATTAATCTTTTAGTCACATAGCACTACTATTATTCTGAACACTACTGTACATTTTTCAGCAACATTTCAGTTCTTTTTTTTTTTTTTTTTTTAATTCCGTACTGGGTGGGACAGCCAATTGGAACCCGAGAGCCGGGTGGAAATTTGCAGTGCTGGGTGGTGCCACGTGGCGCCACCTACCATAGCTAGAACCCTGATTAAGCGTACTGAGCTTTTAAAGCTAAGAGATTAAGTCTTACCATTTCTCTCTGGTTATGTAGTTATCCAGCATTGACATCTGCTCATGAATTGGTGAAATTGATGCAGGGGATACAGGGAGTAGCTCAGATATGAATTTCCATCACTTCTAATATTTATAATAAGCTGCTGCAATGTCTTGGTGTTTTATGATGTTGTGACAGCTTTACTAAATATTTGCTGTGCAAATTATGGTGGTTTTAAGAGGGTTGTGACAAGTATAAATGCCAAAAATAGTTGCAGTCATTGTTATTCTTTATTATTATTCTTTATTGTTGTTGGTCATTTGGCTGCTCCCGGTTTGTGTTCGGGGTCACCACAGCGGACACAGCCTGATCCGCATTGGTAACTGGCACAAGGTTTACGCCGGATGCCCTTCCTGACGCAACTCCACTTTTACCTGGAGAAACACACACAGCCGCTGGTGTTCCAAAGAGGTCTCCCATCCAAGTACTAACCAGATCCTGCTCTGCTTAGCTTCTGAGATCTGACGGGATCAGGTGACACAAAGCAGACCGGCTGCATTGTTATTCTTATTTCATTGTTATGCATAATGAATTAAAAATTAAAGGGAAGTTGTTCCAGTGAGACATTTTATTTAAAGAAATTGTCTTTATATCAGGATAATTTTTTTTCTCCCTTATATAGGCATTTGTATTAGTTGGGCTCTACTATTGCGTACACACGACAGGTGATTTTGCTGCCATATTTTACAGCTTTACTGCTTTGAAACAACCACAAAAATAATGTTGTTACTTGATTAAATTTTAAGTGGAGATGGTCACATTCTCTACTGCATTGTGTGTGTCATCACTTTTTGTCTTGCTCTACCTGAAACATTCTCATGCTGCAGCCAGGAGATACATGCATCCAAGCTCCTGTGATGAAGCCAAGCTCCATGGTGCTCTGGCAGTGTTGACTGGTTGACTTTACATGCTACTCATTCCATTTCAGACCATCTCCATACACTTTCTGTTTAATCTGCATTTTAATCAGCCAATGTTGATTATGGAAAAATGTAATTATTCGACCCGAGTAATTGACACACTGATTAATTGGTCAGTCATTAATTGTAACGATCAGTTACAACCATGAGAAAAGCTAAGTCTTTGATAGCAACAATACAAGGTCTGTTAGAAAAGTATTGGACCTTTTTATTTTTTGCAAAAACCTGATGGATTTGAATGACGTGTGCTTGCATGAGCCAACCTTGAACCTTCGTGCGCATGCGTGAACTTTTTCATGCCTGTCGATTGTGTCAGTTGCTGCCAAGCATCCTTTGTGTGAGGTTGTGTGTAGTTCTTCTCGGCGGATTTTCATTGCAAGGAAAATGGCGGAATGACTGGAGCAGCGCTACTGCATCAAATTTTGCCGGAAACTGGGCGACAGCCAGGTGGAAACCATTCGGGAGATTCAGACGGTTTTCGGTGGCTTTTCAGTCATGTGACTATCCGAGAAATTGCGGAAGAGGTGGGCATCATTTTTCGGAGTCCAGCATGTCCTGTGAGACTTCAACATGAAGGTGCTTTTGCTCCGCCGTCAGCAGCTTCGGCACAAATTTTACCGCCATTCTTTTCATGGCCAGATCTTCTGTCACAGTGGAATGTGCTGAAAAAGTGCTGATGTCCACCTCTTCCGCAATTTCTCGGACAGTCACACAATGGTCCCGCATCACCACAGCATTCACTTTGGAAATGACCTGGTCATTTCAGCATGATGATGGCCAACCAAAGCGTGGCTCGCTCTCCACCGTTGTGCGGCCGTCTTTAAACTGGTTGTACCACTCCTTAATCTGTGTGATGCCCATAGGATCGTCACCGAAAGCCGTCTGAATCTTCCGAATGGTTTCCACCTGGCTGTTGCCCAGTTTCTGGCAAAATTTGATGCAGTGCTGCTCCAGTCGTTCCGCCATTTTCCTTGCAATGAAAATCCGCCGAGAGCATGACACACGTCCTCACACAAAGGCTGCTTACCAGCAACTGATGCAATCGACAGGTGTGAAAAAGTTCACTCATGCGAAGGTTCAAGGTTGGCTCATGCAAGCACACGTGATTCAAATCCGTCAGGTTTTTGAAAAAAATAAAAAAGGTCCGATACTTTTCTAACAGACCTCGTATATATATTTTTGGCACTGTAATACATGGTGAAATGGCAGCAAAATATCAAAGTTTTGCTGGAATGAATCTGGTAGGTATGAGGGAGTGTGAGAATGGCTACTAACAATAATCCTTACCAGAAATCTCAGATTAACTGCAGTTAACTTATTTTATTTTATTTATTTTGAATATTACATCTTATTTAGTTTTTCCTATTTCTGTTTTAGGCAAGGGTCGTAGAGTGGGAGTATTTGTATCCAAAGGAGGAACAGGCATTTTATTCCAGATTCTGATCAACTACAGTAAGCAGTTGCCCCTCAGTGAAGAACTCATGATGCAGCTTCATTCATTACTTGCCAAGATCGGCTCAAAAGGTAGTCACACATTCTTACAAGTACACCAGTACAAACATCCGGCTGGCAAATGTTTATTTTTTAATCATTTTTGTCTTCTTTTCATGATATTTATGAGTACATGCTGAAAAAAGTTCTCAAAAGTTTATGAATATGAACCTTTATGCCATAATAGTGGAAACAAATGAAAATTTTTGTACATAAGGAACCAAGTCAGCCATCACTTGATAGGGCTTTTGCTTTCTGAAGCTGGAGTTTTCCACCTCTGGTTACATACATATAAAAAATTTTGTACATTTTATACATATCCAATCCATTTTATACATATCCAATCCATTATTTGCTGCGTATGTTTTTCTGTTGTGTTGACACTGACAGGAACTCCATTTCCACAACAATTACATATTTCTGGTTATTGAGAGAATGGTCTATTGATCTGCAACCCATTGCAACAGTAGCCACATTTGGTGTCACAGATAGAAAATGTTTGATAACATAAACATTTGATAATATAAAATTGCTTTTATGACTTGCTCAACGAAGAATACTGTTCCATTGGAAATCAATATATCCACCTAAAGCACAGAGTATGTGGTTTGACACAATTATCTAACAAAATGTTTACAGTTAGAGAAGATTAAATACTCACTTAGGGGGTCCATAGAAAAATTCCTTTCCATCTCTGATCCAGTTTTGACATATTTAGGAAAACTTAAAATTTGGACAGAGAGAAGAAAAATTTAAGTAAAAAAAGCCTAGTGGGAAGGAGGTTCAGGATTGGTCTATACAGAGAATTTCTACCATATAAACATCAACCCCGCATAGACAGGATTAAAGATGAACAGAAAGAAGGCATGAAGCTCTGTGCTTTTCTGGAAGCAGATTTCTTATAAATGCTATAAGAAAATGATAAATATTATAAGAATGGATTGACAATTAATTGTGTTGCATGGTGGTTAACCCTCCGGCCCTGTCTGATGGTCAAAACATCCTTACCCAGTTCCAGTTTGTTTTGAGTTTGCATGATCTTTCCTTGTCTGCCTGGGTTTCCTCTGGGTACTCTGGTTTCCTTCCACCATTATTAAAAAATAAAATATAAAAATGCTTGTTAGTTTTGTGCTCCTTGCACAGCCAGTGACCAGGGTAGTGTGTGAAGATCAGCAGTTGGTCCCAGTCACCACTCAGTGGCTGCCTACTGCTGCTTGTGTGATCAGATTGTTTTGAATAATTTATACTTTATTAATCTCCTTAAGGGATTAATAAAGTATAAATTATTATAATAAAATTCTTAATTATTATACAAACGCAACTTTGTTGTGGCACACTGACCTTTGAACTGACCTTTAATTTTCTTTCAGATAGAAAGTTTGGAGTGAAGGCGCGTTTAAGTGGTGCTATGAATGTCACAGTCAGTTTGATGAAACACAGCTTCCACAATTTCAAACTCCTCCTACCTGCCTGCAGGTTCTCAGGGTTTACTCGAGTAACTGTAAGTAAAGAAAGTATGAACTTCATTCTCTTTTATCTGAAATTCAAAACAGCTTACTGTCAAAAATAATGTAGTAATTTTGAATGTCAAAGCTCTGGAAATGCTCTAAATATAGTGCGGGTGCTATATATGTTACTGTACTTGTTGCCTGTCGCTAGTCTTATTTACTTTCACCTCATTTATATGTCTGTTTATTCATAGTGGCAAATTGCATTTCCTTGGGCAAGAATGGTGTGGTAGAACTTATTTTCAAGATTATTACACCATATAACAAGAAGAACGCCAGCTTAATCAAGTAAGCAGCATAATTACTATATAACTAGTATAATATACATTAACAACTATTGGCTACATCTCTGCTTTCTAACATCTTGACTGATGAGCCAGTGTAACAGACAACGGTCTTGTTTTAATTTACAGGGTAGCCCTGGATGCACTTGGAACACTTCTTAAATCTAGTGAGTAATTTTTTTGTTTCCATTGATTTGTTGACTGTTTGAATAACTTTTTCATAGCTCCACTCCATAGCTCCATAGATTTCATAGCTCCATTCCGTTCTCTAGATTCAGCTTCAAACATGAGTTCTTTTCAAATTTCATAAGACAAATCAATTGTATTAGCATTCCATAATTTACATTTCTTTTTGTGAATCTGCCCTAAAATGCTTTTACATTGAACCCATCCTTCTTAAGAACCCTGTCAGATTATGTTTTGTGTCATCTTCTTAAAAAAAAAAAAAAAAGTCAACATATATACACAGAGGTAATCATCAGTGTTTTCTCACCTCCTTTGACTTTCCTCTCCAGAAACAAATGCTCGCTGTGCAGTGGATGGTGAATTCGTGCAAGTCTTGTTATCACTGTATCTGGATTGGCATCACAATGACACTCGTCATCGTTACACCTTGATTCGCAAAGGGCTGCTTATTTGCCTTAGAAACATCACCAACATCAAGCTTGGCAGAAAGGCATTTATAGATGCCAATGGCATGAAGATACTTTACAACTCCTCCACTGTGAGTGAGAATGGCCACATAGCAAACAAATAAAAACACACTTTGTGTGAACATGCAAACACATAAACACAGATGCTGTATCTGACTTGGAATTTGCCTTCTCCTCTCTTTAGGAATGTCTTCCAGTTCGGACTCTGGATCCTCTAGTCAATACTTCAACGCTCATCATGAGGAAGTGCTTTCCTAAGAACCGTCTGCCTTTGTCCACTATAAAATCTTCCTTCCATTACCAGCTGCCTTATGTGCCTGCTGCAGGGCCTGTGGCACAGTTGCAGAATCTGCAGCCCGGAGGTGAGACAACAAGCACACGGCTCATCACAGGGTGTGTTCTCAGCTTTCCTGGATGATTGTACTGTACAAATACATACTCTACACTTTGAAGCTCAGTCATCATTACTTCTCTTTATCTGATAGGGCTTTAGACTAAATCATTGCACATGTATTTTTTAATGGTCAATTTTGGATAAATTAGACATAAGTCACCAAATAAGTTAGTGTTCTCGCTCCTTCACTTTAAAAGTGTGGTGCTAACAGACTGAACAGAGAATAATGGCTGCTGTTGCTTCACTACACTGATGCAGTGCATATTTCAAAAGCAATTTAATACTCTCCTTTGCTTTAAGTACACAAGCCTAATTTTTATTCACACAAATCATCAACAGTGCACATTAGTCTTGCTCTGTTTCATACAGAGGTAATAGGCAGCCCTCAGTGTGGCCACAGTGAGATTTTTAAAAAGATGTTTCACACCTATTTCCTTCTAAATTTACTTCCTAAATTTTGCATGTTAAATCAGTATGGACACCCCTCTTGAATTGTGCTCCTCACCCTGAATCATTGGTGCCAATAATGCACACATATTGGTTACCAGTCGTTAATAAAAGCTACAGAGGATGAAGTAGTTTCTCCTCCATCACACGGTGATTTGTGACCAATTGGCCTGTGAAAAGGAACAACAAAACACTAGTGGATAGTGGCAAGAGTTGTTGACTAGAGAGAGAAAACTTTGCACATCAAACAAACGCATGCGTAGGAGATAAGGGACAAGCCCAGCTAAACGTGAAAATGAAAAGGTCCCACACTCCGTCTAACTTGCTGTAGAAAAATTTATTCAGGACTGTATCACCAACGTTTCGGCACTGTGGCCTTCATCAGGCAAATGAAGACTGAGCTCCAGGTAGCCATCTTAAAAAGGGTGGGGCTAGCACCCAAGGGTGCCAGTTAAATGCAGTGCACCAAAATACAAATATCCATGAAAAAGTCAAAGTACAGAACAAGTACAGACATAATTATAAAAGAAAAGTGTTTGGATACATAATGATACTGTATATACGTTACAAGGCTATAGAGTAAAACTGGTGCACAAATATACGTACATATCTCCATATAAATAACATTCAAAAATAGCACATCACATCAGGACAAAGTTAATACATTATTTACAGAAAAATACTCAGATTAAAATCATCATTTAGGCCTTTCGGAGTCAAAGTTTGGAGGGTATGAATCCAAAATGCCTCCCTCTGTTTGAGCAGTCAATCATGATCCCCTCCTTGTGGTGGAGGGGGCACCCGCTCAATGCCACAGAACCGTAGGGCACTTATATCATGCCTGTGGTCATTGAAGTGTACCGCTACAGGGTAGTCTCTGTCATTCCGCCTGATGGAACTCTTGTGCTCACTGATTCTTTGTTTTAATTTTCTTGTGGTCTTGCCTACATAAGCTAGGCCACAAGGGCATCTAAGCAAGTAAATGACATGAGTAGATGCACATGTAATTATACTTCCAATTGGGAACTTTTTTCCAGTGTGAGGATGTAAAAAGTGATCAGTTTTGATAGTATTGTTACACTGAGCACAGTTCCCACAATGGTAATTTCCATTTGGAAGAGGATTAAGTAAATTCTGAGAGGACATTTTAGATTTGGTTGTATAATTGGCTTGTACCAAATAATCTTTAAGATTTTTTCCACGTTAATAAACAAAGAGTCGAGGGTCCTTAAAGATTGATGAGATTTGTGGATCAGCTTTTAAAACGTGCCAATGCTTTAAAAAAATTGATTTAAGAGTGTGCATGGGTAGAATATTGTGTGATGCAGGTTACAGAAAAGTTCTTTTGTTTCTTGGTGCTTTTCTTTAATAGATCTACACGGGACTTATGTAGAGCCCGCTCATATGTATCATCAACCCAAGACTCTGGATATCCACGTTGCAGAAATCTCTCCCTCATGTCAGTGGCTTGTTCAGTAAAATCATCAGTGGAGTGACAGATTCTTCTGAGACGGTAGAATTGACTTATAGGTAAGCCTTTCTTAAGGGGAGTAGGGTGAAAACTGATGGCAAATGATGCCCTTGTGGCCTAGCTTATGTAGGCAAGACCACAAGAAAATTAAAACAAAGAATCAGTGAGCACAAGAGTTCCATCAGGCGGAATGACAGAGACTACCCTGTAGCGGTACACTTCAGTGACCACAGGCATGATATAAGTGCCCTACAGTTCTGTGGCATTGAGCGGGTGCCCCCTCCACCACGAGGAGGGGATCATGATCAACTGCTCAAACAGAGGGAGGCATTTTGGATTCATACCCTCCAAACCTTCATCATCATCATCATCATCATCTATTTTATTTGAGCAGAGGATAAGAAATACAGAAAACAGAAAAAAAAAAAAAAAACAATTTAACAATAACATAAAAAACAAAAAAACTGAATTTACTATTAACTCAGGACATTGAATCTGCTCAAAAAGGAGTGGAAGGAAGAAAACTTATTTAATCCCACCCCTTTATTCAAATTTAACATAAAGTGCATAGCTGCTTCCCGTCAATTAGATAGAAAATTAAGAAAATAATACATTTTAAATACTTGTAAATTCCCACAATAGATACCAACAGCAGCAAGAAAACAATACCAGTATAATAAACAAGCGACAAGCACATACCAACAATGGTAAGAAATCAACGATACCAGTTACGGCAAAGAAAACAAACATATGATGCTCATACCAACAATGGTAAGAAAACAACAATACCAATTACGGTAAGAAAGCAACATATAAAAAACATACCAACAATGATAAGAGACAACAATACCAATTATGATGAAGAACCAAACATATGAAAGAAAGAAACATATAATGCACAAACCAACAATTGTGATACAGAGTCATGAGCCATGAATGTAAAATGGCTTTTATTGTTAAGTGTCAATCATTCTATACCGATCCCAGACCCTCTGTTTATAATGTGACTTGAATTCATGAATGTTTTGGCATTGCTTGAGTCTGACGTCCAAACCATTCCATAACTTTGCTCCACATACAGACACACAAAAAATTTTCCGAGTGGTTCTAACTTTTAATAATGTGAATTTGGCAAAACCTCTAAGATTATGAACACACTCTTTAACTGAGAAGAACTTTAGAATGTTACTTGGCAGTGATTTGTTAAATACCTTAAATAAATCTGTAATGTAGAATATTTTACAAGATCATGAAATTTAAGCAATTTTGATTGCATAAAAGATTATTGCTATGTTCTAAAAATCCAACTTTATGTATGATCCTTATTGCTCGTTTTTGTAGTATAAATAGTGGTTGTGTTGAACATTGATAGTTGTTACCCCACACTTCAACACAATATGTTAAGTATGGGAGAACTAAAGAACAGTATAATGTACGGAGTGCATTATGATCAAGAAATTGCTTTACCTTATTCATAATAGAGAGGCTTTTTGAAATTTTCATTTTTATGTGTCTGATGTGGGCTTTCCATGTTAATTTACTGTCTATTATTACTCCTAAAAATTTGTTTTCAGCTGAGTTTTCAATTTGGACACTGTCTATACATATTTGTAATTTAGATTTAACCTTATAATTACCAAATATCATTGCTTTTGTTTTATTTAAATTTAATGATAATTTGTTACTGTCCATCCATTTTTTTATTTTACTTAGTTCGTCATTTACAGTATTTATAAGTTCATTGTAATTATCACTACTGTAGAATATATTTGTATCATCAGCGAATAATATTAGTTTCAGTGATCTAGATGCATTAAAAATGTCATTAATATACATATTAAACAATTTCGGACCCAACACTGCCCCCTGGGGGACACCACAAGCAATGCCAAGACATTCAGATTTGTAATTTCCCATTTCCACGTATTGGACCCTATCTGTAAGATAACTTTTTATCCAATTTCCTGCAACTCCTCTGATACCATAATTCTCTAATTTGTTGATTAAAATTGAATGGTTAATTGTATCAAATGCTTTTTTAAGATCAATGAATATTCCAACAGCATATCTTTTTCTGTCCAATGCATTAGTAATTTCTTCTATTGCCTCAGTAACAGCCATTGAAGTGGTTCTTTTCTTTTTAAAGCCATATTGACCTTCGTTTATTAACTGATATTTTTCTATGAATTTTTCCAAACGAGAGTCAAACAATTTTTCTAGGATTTTTGAAAACTGTGGGAGTAAAGAAATTGGTCTATAATTGGTAAAAATATGTTTGTTGTCATTTTTGTACAGTGGTATAACTTTTGCAATTTTTATTTTTTCCGGAACACATCCAGTTTGGAATGACAAATTACAGATATAGGTCAGAGGTTTTGAAATGTTGTTGATGACTTTTTTGACTAATACCATGTTTATATCGTGACAGTCTGTAGACAGTTTGTTTCTGCATTTATTAACAATGTCTTTTATTTCCTGTTCATTTGTTGCTGAAAGAAAAATTGAATTTATGTTTCTTTTTATAGTTTCATTAGACTGCTGAATTCCTGGATTTGGGATTTCAGCTGCCAAATCAGGGCCAACATGTACAAAAAATTTATTAAAACCATTCACTATATTATTCATGTTGTAATCATGAACAATAACCAACAAACAAACCTTGACTCCGAAAGGCCAAAATAATGATTTTAATCTGAGTATTTTTCTGTAAATAATGTATTAACTTTGTCCTGATGTGATGTGCTATTATTGAATGTTATTTATATGGAGATATGTATATTTGTGCACCAGTTTTACTCTATAGCCTGGTAACGTATATACAGTATCATTATGTATCCAAACACTTTTCTTTTATAATTATGTCTGTACTTGTTCTGTACTTTGACTTTTTCAAGGATATTTGTATTTTGGTGCACTGTGCATTTAACTGACACCCTTGGGTGCTAGCCCCACCCTTTTTAAGATGGCTACCTGATGAAGGCCACAGTGCCGAAACGTTGGTGATACAGTCCTGAATAAATTTTTCTACAGCAAGTTAGACGGAGTGCGGGACCTTTTCATTTTCAAGAGTTGTTGACTAAAAAGAACATGAAGTGGACAGATGGAGGACGAAGTGGTGTAGGCTTTGTGAAGACAAAAGCTTTTTTTTACATGGAGAAGGGACGAGACGCAATAGCAGGACCAAACATATGACATTAGCAGTAGTTACCTGCAGACATATCACACCTGAAGTTCCAAACCAGCGGAAACCTATCCCTCTGTTGAATAAATAGGCACATATTGAGGCATGCCCAAGTTTAGATGATCATAACAGTTGGTTGGAAGTGAAAGCTTGAAGGTTTCACTTAAGGTAAGATCACGAGAACCGATACTTTGGTATCAAGTTGATACCATACTTCTGAAAATGTGACTGCAAGTTTTTTCTGCATCCTTGTCAGTGCCTAGGGCATTTTAAGACAGGGTTGCTGACCAAAATCTGTACAATCATGTTTAAAGGGTGATCAGACTTATTTGACATGTGTCCAAATGTTTTTCTCACAGTGCGCTGTCCAGAATTGTGCCTATACATATTTACATAGATATTTAAAATGTCACCATTTTTGCCAGTAAATATGTGTACTGTACTTATTTGTTTTGGTTTCTTTGCATGTATGGATCACTTCGGTTGTAAGTGGCACCTGGTGAAAATTTCTTGTCCGTAGGACCTTTAGAAATACGAGGTCTGTTAGAAAAGTATCCGACCTTTTTATTTTTTCCAAAAACCATATGGATTTGAATCACGTGTGATTGCATCAGCCAAGCTTGAACCTGGATATCAGCACTTTTTCGGCACATTCCACTGTTACAGGAGTTTTTTCATGGAAAGAAAAGCGGAGGGACGCGCCACGGAGCCGTTCATTACGCGGCACAAAACCACCTCCGTGTTGGTCTCACAGGACGGCTTTCAGGTGGATTTCAGACGGCTGTCGGTTGCTTTTCAGTCGTGTGATTATCCGAGAAATTGAGCATGAGCTGGACATGCCCCAACATGTCCTGTGAGGCTTCATCATGGCGTTGCTTTGTGCTGATATCCACGCCTTCTGCCTTTTTGTGAAAGTCAGACGACGTCCCGGATCAACAAAGCCTTCACGTTGGAAATGATCTGGTTGTTTCAGCGGGGTTTGAGCCTGTCGATCGGCGCTCGGAGCGCGGCGCGCTCTCAGCAGTTGTGGGCGGTCTTTAAATCGTCTGGATCACTCCTTAATCTGTGTAATCCCCATAAAATCGTCCCTGAAAGCCATATTAATTTTCTGAACGGTGTCCACCTGGAGGTCTCTCACAGTTTCTGGCAAAAAATTGATGCAGCAAAGCTCCAAATCGTTCCGACATTTATTGGCAATAAAAAAACGACAAGAGGGGTGGACCAGTGCTCACACAAAGCCAGCTCACAGGCGAATGACGCAACCGACAGGCATGAAAAAACTCACGCATGCGCACGAAGGTTCAAGCTTGGCTGATGCAATCACACGTGATTCAAATCCCTATGTTTTTGAAAAAAATAAAAAGGTTGGATACTTTTCTAACAGACCTCGTATATGTACTGAGAAAAATGGTAACGTGTTCAATACTTATTTTACCTACTGTATGTTTCTTCTTAGGGTATGACTGGCTTTAATGCCATACTTTTGATGCCTTCAGTGTGAGAACATAAACCAAACACTGGAGTGTGACTCTGCTACCATTGCCATGACTTTTTTTTTTAACTGGAGTCAAGCTAACCAGTGACTGTTAGCCAAAAGTGACTCGTGCCACATCACCCATGCAGTCAAGAAGCAGCATTGTGGCACTGAGGAAGAAGTGAGTCCTACAGTATATAGGCCCCAAGGCCTGTTGGTGCCCATGCTTATGTCCGGATTCCATAATTTCGAACAGATGAGAGTCTGAGATTCCCCTGGACACAGTGCCAGTGTGGCGCAGATTACTTCCTCAGCCAACCTATTTACAGCTAGGTGGACTCACACGATGTAATTAAGTGTCTTGCCCAAGGGCAGAGACAGGTAGCATGAACAGGATTTGAACCCAGTTCTACATATTGGCGGGCTAGCTCCTTATTCACTCAGCTCGACATTGAGGCATTGTGGAACTTTTGTTATAAGATTTGAGGTATAGTGGAAATCAAAATAGGTAAATTCATTCTTAAAAAAATTGCATGTCAACTACGAGGTCTGTCAATAAAGTAACGGTCCTTTTTATTTTTTTCAAAAACTATATGGATTTCATTCACATGTTTTTACGTCAGACAAGCTTGAACCCTCGTGTGCATGCGTGAGTTTTTCCACGCCTGTCGGTTACGTCATTCGCCTGTGAGCACGCCTTGTGTAAGGAGTGGTCCCGTCCCTCATTGGATTTTCATTGTCTGGAAATGGCGGAATGATTTGGACGTTTTTTCCATCAGAATTTTTTTAGAAGCTGTTAGAGACTGGCACCTGGAAACCATTTGAAAAATTTATCTGGCTTTCAGTGAAAATTTTACGGGCTTCACAGAGAATAAGGACTGTTACTACAGCTTTAAGGACAGCTTTAAGGACGCTCGGCGCGCCGTGCTCCGTTCCACCATCGAGCAGCACAAACCACCGGATCATTTCTAAGCTGATGGCTCTGTGGATATGAGACCGTCATGTGCACTTTCTCTGGTTATCACAAGAGCTGGACATCAGCCATTTTTGGCAGATTTCACTTTTAACAAGAGATTTTGTCATGGAAAGCCACGCAGAGGCTTTGTGCGTAACGACCGATTCGCTGATCGAGCGAGACAACGGAACACCTCCGTTTCGGCGTGTCAGAGGACAAGTTAGGACATGCCCAGCTCTCCACAATTTCTCTGATACTTACTGGACTGGTAAGCATTGAAAGCCGAGATAGGCATGATTACATCAGCTAATTGCGTCAGCCTGAACTCCGTTGTGGTGGTGCACAAAATCACAATACTTGTGTACTTGAATGTATATCTACAACTGCAAATTAAGTAATAAAGGTAAAGTACAACTTTTCTTTTTTCCTGTCAGTTAAGCAACATCAGTGGTGCTTTGGCGTAAATGTAGCAAAAATAAATAAGCTTTGCGTAAGCGCAGTACAAAACAGTACATGGAAATAACTAGTCTTTGTCGTTGTGCTTTTCAGTGGATGATGTAGTGGATGTAAGCGATGATAATGAGGAAACAGATGCAGACACAGAGAATGATACTGAAGAGGAAGAAAAGGACCTTCACACGATGGTAATTCTTGATACTCAAACATATTCCATAGGGAATTACTGTGACATCTACAGTGAGGCAAATAAGTATTTGATCCACTGTCGAGTTTTCCCCACTTCTAAAGAATGGAGAGGTCTGTAATTTTTATTGTAGGTACACTTCAACTGGGAGAGACTAAATCTAAAAAAAAAATATTTAGAAAATCATATTCTGTTATTTTTAAATATTTAATTTGCATTTTATTACATGAAATAAGTTGTCGATACAATAGAAAAACAAACCTTAATATTTGATCCAGAAACCTTTGTTTACAATTACAGAGGTCAGACATTTCCTGTAGTTCTTGACCAAGTTTGCACATTGCAGCAGGGATGCTGGTCCACTCCTCCATACAGATCTTCTCCAGATCTTTCATGTTTGGAGTTTCAGCTCCCTCCAAAGATTTTCTATTGAGTTCAGGTCTGGAGACTGGCCAGGCCACTCCAGGACCTTGAAATGCTTCTTACAGAGCCCCTCCTTAGTTGCCCTGGCTGTGTGTTTTAGGTCATTGTCATGCTGGAAGACCCAGCGTGTGTGGACAGGTGTCTTTTATACAGATAAGCGCCTTGGGGCAACTGTTTGTTGTGATTTGGCGCTATATAAATAAAATTATTATTATTATTATTATCAGATAGTAAGTTCAAATAGGTGCCATTAATACAAGTAAAGCATGCAGAATAGGAGGGCTTCTTAAAGAAGAACCAACAGGTGTGTGAGAGCCAGAATTCTTTCTGGTTGGTAGGTGATCAAATACTTAATTCATACAAAAAAAGCAAATTAATTATTTAAAAATAATACAGACAGTGTCATTTATTTATTTATTTATTTTTAGATTGTTTCTCTCACAGTTGAAATGTACCTATGATTAAAAATTACAGACCGCTCCATTCTTTGGCGGTGGGAAAACTTTTTTGAAGGGTTGTAATAAATTAAGCAAAGCTTGTATAATGAGTTGGAATGGTGTGTGATCCCAGAATGTTTTTAGAACCTTAGACCTCAACAGTTTTTAAAAGAGGAACTCGACCCTTTTTATTTCCTGTTAATTATGGAATTTCTTAATGTTAATTTACTGTCTTAATGTATGTATAAATTGTTTTGGTTCATGTTATCACATACACATTATTAATCTTATTTTATTTTTACTTCTATTTTGTCATTTGATTTTTAAATGGACTACAATGGAAATAAGTGCTTTCACTTTCTTGTGTCATCCATGTATTTTTAATGTATTTACATTATAATATTTACTTACATTTAACCTACTAAATAAAATCACTAACGACACTCACACCACACTTTTAATATCAAGATGACTTTCCGTCCTCTGCTTGAATGGTGTGTGAGTTTGAGCTGAATGTTGCTATGTGGTTTACATTCTTCTAGATCTCACTTCCAGAGTATATTCCAGATCACCTCCAACATTGAATCAGTTATTTCCTGGAACATCAGACTTAATTGAAATCCATTCATTACTTAGTTTAGTTTAGTTATTCTGCTAATGGTCAAACAAACTAACAAACAGACAAGCACCGGTGAAAGCATTACCTCTTTGGCAGAGGTAAAAAGCTGCAGCTCAGGTTGATTCTAGATGAACCAACAAGGTTATCCTTGTCTTTGCTCCTATTTCTGCACTCCTTTTTCTGAATGTGGAAATGTTCTTAACATGTTGAAGTAATGTATGCCTTTTTCTTCCCTCTGTCTCTCTGTATTGTTTCTGTCAGAATGATGACATAGAGAAAGACCTGAACAAGCTGTATCCCACACAAAGCCTTTGCTGTTCATTTGAGGATTTGATGGTCTATGAAAGGTTCTTCCTGGAACTGTCAGAAGACTTTCAGGTCTGTATTACCTCAACTCCTGCATCAACAATGTTTATATGGACTCGCATAGCTGGAGAACATTTTTCCCTCTTTGACGAAGGAGAGTGGCAGTGGTCAGCTTTGTTCAGCTGAGCTCCTCAGCAGATGGTTTAGTTAAGATAAGATAAAACTTTATTGATCTCACAGAGGAGAAATTCACATGTTACGTCAGCTCTTAAAAACCACACAAGATGGGTGCAAGTAGAGGAAAATGTTCGTGTGCAAGGATAAGCAATAATAATAATACTTGTAACAGTACAAGACATAAGAAAATGAGATAGAACTAGAATATGTATACATCTATCTATCTATCTATCTCTCTCTCTCTCGCTATATATATATATATATGTACGTACATATATAAGTACATATGCATGTGATAAGGTGACATTAGTGCAGGGATTTGTAAACGGGTTGTTATTGCACATGATTTGTGGACATATTAATATGGCATGGGATTTGTGGACATATTATTGCATGTGGTTATTTCACAGTGTTATTGTACAGTCTGACAGCAGAAGGGAGGAACGACCTGCGGTATTGTTCCTTCTTGCACTGAGGGTGCCTCAGTCTGTCACTGAATGAGCTGGTCAGCTCCACTACAGTCCGGTGCAGAGGGTGAGAGGAGTTGTCCATGATGGATTTGAACTTGGTTAACACCCTCCTCTCAGCCACCTCCTCCAGAGAGTCCAGAGGACAGCCCAGGGCAGAGCTGGATTTCCTAACCAGCTTATTCAGTCTCTTTCTGTCCCGCTCTGTGCTGCCCGGGGCCCAACAGACGACAGCATAGAGGAGAGTTGAGGCTACAACAGAGTTGTAGAAGGTCTTAAGCAGAGGCCTGCCCACTCCAAAGGATCTCTGTCTCCTCAGGATGTGGAGGCGACTCTGGCCTTTTTTGTACAGGGTGTCGGTGTTGTGAGTCCAGTCCAGTTTGCTGTTGAGGTGAACACCCAGGTATATGAAAACTGTCCACAGTCTTTATGTCCTCCCCCTGGATGTTCACCGGTGGGTGAGGTGGTGGTTTCCCCCTGAAGTCGATCACCATCTCCTTCGTCTTACTGGTGTTGAGACACAAGTGGTTGCGCTCACACCTGTCCACGAAGTCTGTGATGACCGACCGGTACTCTAGCTCGTTCCCCTGAGACACACGACCCACAATGGCAGAGTCATCAGAGAACTTCTGGAGGTGGCAGCTTTCTGTGTTCTAGGTGAAGTCTGAGGTGTAGAGGGTGAAGAGGCCTGGGGGGGGGGCCCCCGGTGCTGCACCTTACCACCTCAGACTGACAGCCGCACGCACTGCGGGTGGTCAGTGAGGTAGTCCATGGTCCAGGCGGCGAGATGTCCATCCACACCTGCGTCCTCCAGCTTCTTCCCCCGCAGCAGCACCGGTCTGATGGTGTTGAAAGCGCTAGAGAAATCAAAGAACATGACTCTCACAGCGCTCCTGCTGGTCTCCAGGTGGTTGAGCACTCGCTGCAGTAGGTAGATGACAGCGTCATCTACCCCGATGTTGGGCCTGTAGGCGAACTGCAGTGGGTCCAGGATGTCGCTCACCACGGTGTGGAGGTGAGACAGGATGAGCCATTACATGGTCTTCATGAGGTGGAAGGTCAGGGCAACTGGTCTGTAGTGGGCCGGTTCCTTGGCGTGCGGTGTTTTGGGAACCGGGACCACACAGGAGGTCTTCCACGGGGTGGGGACCACCTCCAGGCTGAGGCTCATGTTGAAGATGTAGCTGAGGACCTCACAGAGCTCATCTGCACAGGTCCTCAGCAGCCTCAGGGAGATCCCATCAGGTCCTGCTGCTTTCCTCTGCTTCAGCTGCAGGATCTGGCCTCTCACCTCAGTTGGAGTTACAGTGAGGGGGGAGGGAGGGGGAAGCTGAGGTGTGAGCTGAGGTGGGCTGGTGCTGAATACATTCCCGGGAGGAGGGACAAGGTCTGGGGTCCACGTCATTCAACATGAAATCAAACCAGGTTCACACATTCTTTGTCAGGCATTGACATTGACATTAAGCTTTTTAGTGTACTTGTCCATAGGACAAGTAACCCTGGCAGTTTACTTGTCCTATAGGAAAAGCTGGTTGTCCGGACAAGCAAGCGCTGCAGGCACTAGGGGTGTCTGGGGGCATGCTACTCTGGAAGTACTGAAATTACACTTTTTCATAAATTGCTTCTCTCCTGTGTGGGTGGTAAAATTCAAATTTCAATGGTTTTAGATGCATTGAAAGCAAGAATAATAGACTAATAGATAAAAAATTACACTTATGTTGTAATATCAAAGTTCTTTTTTGTATTTTTCTGTCTATGTTAAGAAAATAAATAACATTGAAAAGTTTAAAAACACATTAATATTTGATGGACATAGCATTTGCTCTCTTCTTTAAAAATGACACACTATACCTTTAGTCCAGTAAGAGTCCAGGCAGAGTTTTTCTGTCATGTTGACAGTTTAGCCTTTTTTTCTCAACATTTTTGAGTGGAATTGCATACTTATTTAAAAAAAAAAAACAATATAACCCCTAATTGTCTTGTTTGAACAAGAGCTAAGTCTGGACTGATTTGATTGTCAAATCAGAATCAAATTGATTGCCAAGTAAGTTCTCACATACAAGTAATTTGATCGGGTGTCTTTAGTGCATAAACAACAATAATAAAAAGAAAATGAAAAAATAATTCTAGAAGAAGTAAAGGAGTAAATTTGCTCTTTTAATGATGAAATCATGGATTAAAAACTGAATCAGTTTTTCACACTTTACTGTTTCACTGAGGCTGTGTGGTGAACATGATCATTTCTTAAAATTGCTTCGCTGCTTTTTACAGTGTGTAGCGTTGTGGGGGGCGGAGCGGGCAGTTCAGCACAAACAGCCTGGCTGGATTTTAGAAAACTAACTGAGAGCAGGGCAGAGTGTGATGGCGCTGTCATAACACTGATGGCGCGCCGCCGTTGTTCCATTGTCTAGGAGAACCCGGTGATATCATGTTTTCCGATTGTCGGGAAAAACCGAAGACGCTTTCTCACGAGATGCGAGAGAAGACGTGATGTAAATAGGAAAACAAAAAGGCAGCAGTCAGGTATTTTGGTTCTGAGTGATGAAAATAAAGAATTTGAACGTTTTAAACCAAAAAAAATGCAACTTGTCCAGTCGACAATGATTTAGAGCTATTGCTTGTCCAATGCCATTTTGTCCCGGACAATCAGACAAGCATTAATGTCGATGGTAGTTAGTGTTTGAAACTGAAACAGTACGACTACATCTGTGAGATGTCTTGTAAATCACTTCAGAGGAGTTATCTGGTTACAACAACAGCATTTTTAGATTTAGAAGTGTTTATTTTTTACTATTACATAATATGTGAGAAACGCTAGCTTTACACCAAAATGCAACCGTTTCTGAGTGTTTTCCGCCATGTTGAATTAGCAACCAGAGAGAGACCAGCCAGCAGACATCACTGTGCCTCTTTGCTCTGATTGGCTGTCACTGTGTACCTCCCAGCATCCCTCAAGTCGGGAGAAGCCCCCATGTGATCTATGATGTCGCCTCCATAGACACTATGGGTCGCTGCCATAAGTAATTCATGGTAGTCTGTTCTTTTGAAATTTTCCCCTTCAGGGGAACTTTTTTCCCTTGGCAATGCAAATTCTGATCATATTGTGAATGTCATATTATGAATCCTGTGTTTAAAGGCTACTAAATAAAATTATAGTGGTGCCAAAAAATATATATATTTTTATGCCGTAAATCTTAAAAAACTTAGTGGTATTATACCTTTAATGTCTTATGACTGACGGCACAAAAAAAATCCAATACGCCAATGTTTTCATAATTATTTATTCATTGTGAACAATCGGCTCATTTACCATTTCATTTCACAGAAAATATACACTTCTAAGTCCTCATCAGTAAAACCATCTGCTAAGGTGATTGGTTGCAAATAAAACTTGCACAGGCTTGGCTCTTCATGGTACATTGTTGCTCACGACTGCTATAAAAAAAGAACAAAAAACATGAAACCATTTGAATAATTAAAACAATCATTAATTTTCTCTGAAATGTTTACATTCTTTTTTGTAAACCTGCAGTCATATGAGACAACAAGAGCAATCAGAGATTTCCGACGTCCGCCAATCCGTATCTGGATCACGTCCAAAATTTAATGGAGTCTTCCATGCCCTAATATCTATCTGTGATGCAAATTTTTTGAGAATCCCTGAAGTAGTTTTGTCGTAATCCTCCAAAGCCTGTGTAAAGTGAAATCTTGATCCAGAAATCACCGGATCACCTCCAAAATTTAATGGAGTCTTCCATGCCCTAATGTCTATCTGTGGTAAAAATTTGTTGAGAATCCATGAAGAAGTTTTGACAGTCTTTCAAAAACTGTACAAATTGAATCTTGATCCAGAATCCGGATTTGGATACAGATCACCTCCAAAATTTAATGGAGTCTTCCTTGGCCTAATATGTATCTGTGATGCAAATTTTGTGAGAATCCTTGAAGCAGTTTTGACGTAATCCTTCAAAGCCTATATAAAGTGAATCTTGATCCAGAATTCGGATCCAGATCCAGATCACCTCCAATATTTAATGGATTCTTCCGTGGCCTAATATGCATCCGTGTTGAAAATTTTGTCAAAATCCATGCAGTAGTTTTGATGTAATCCTTCAAAGCCTATATAAATTAAACTTGATCCAGAATCTGAATCTGAATCACCTCCGAAACATCCATCTATTCAGTAGTTTTGACGTAAGCCTGCTAACAGATATCGATGACTTTATTACACCCTTGGCAGACATAATTATGTTTTTTTTTTTAGTCAGCACAGTGGCTTAGTGGTTAGCAGTGTTGCCTCACAGCAAGAAGGTCATGGGTTCGATTCCCTTTCTGTGTGGAGTTTGCATGTTCTCCCCGTGTTTGCGAGGGTTTCCTCTGGGTGCTCTGGCTTTCTCCCGCATTTGAAGACATGCAGGTTAGGTAAACTGGAAACTTTGTAACTGTCCAGGTCTTCCTTGCAAAAGAGGTCTTGATCTCAGTAAAGGTTAAATTAGTAACAGAATTGTTCATTTGACTACTCCAATTATTAACAATAATCCTTAAGTTCATAATTGTTAGTTTGTCCTATTACCTATGGCCTCTGAAAATGAAGGGACAATGTGTAAAAGTGGCTGTAATTCTTAAATGATTAATGTGATAGTTATTAAATTCTATGAAAATCTGCACTTCAATCACATCTTGATTGTTTCATTTAAAGTCCATTGTGGTGGTGTAGAGGCAAAATTACAAAAAAAAGTGTCTCTGTCCAGATCCTACATACCTGACTGTACATTTAGAAATTTTACAATGACAGCTGGTCACGTTATCAATATATTTTATTCCTACAGGTGTATAACTTTGAGAGCTCTAAGGCCGCATCTACTACATCGTCATTGTACTTCCCAGCATCAGCCTCAGCTCAGCCAATCATAGTGCCCACAGTTCAAGCCCTGTCCCCAAAGCATGTCCCTATACTCTTTACACAGCGTGATTTCAGCCATACCAAAGAGCAGTGCACCCAGCCTCCTCCCTCCTCCACTTCACCTCTCTCTACTCCTCTGCCACCTCTAGACCTGGGAAATATTCACCTCAACAAGGACCAAGACACAAAAGAACACCACATTCCTCCCTTAGATCAATGTATGTCCTCCCACAGCAGAAATATGGAACAGGAACTAGCACACGTGTTGCAGTGTGTCTCTCTAGAAGAGGAGGACCCTCTGAATGCAGACAAAGCAGAAAGAGAAGTTAAACAAGAAAGAGCTCCAGTCACAGCTGCAAGACACATACAGTCTCCTCTCCTCTTGGGGAGCATTGGTACATGCCGTTTTGGAGGAGGAGGTGGCAGTGCACGGGGTTCAGACTGTGGTTCAGAGGGCGGTGAAGATGAGGGAGGGGAAGGAACCTTTCTGGAGGTACCAGACACAGCCCTACTTCTCCCGTTGCATGACCCTGACCTCTATGTGGAGATGGTGAAGGGAACTCATTCAGTACCACAGTATGCTGAAGTGGCTTACCCAGACTACTTTGGCCATGTAGCACCAACATTTAGTGAGCCCCTTCTCGAGAGGGTTTATGGTGTACAGAGGTGAGGCATTTATAACATTTCTGCTGTTCTGATAGAATAATTTATCCTGTTTGATAAATTTCTTTTTTGGGGGGGGCTTGCATTTGAGGGAATTGGATCTTGGGGGAAGAGGGGTGTGAGTTAAACTTTTGATGCTATCAATGGAAATTGTGCAGGTACTATATGTGAAAGCGTCTGAATCAGTTATATATTGCCACATTTTAAAGTATTGCTTGGCACCTCTTATTTCCTAATCATTTAGTATCCCTTGATCACAGAATGTGAACCACATATGTTTACACAGTGTAGTATGAAAGGTGAAGGTTGGATGAAAAAGCTTTGTTGAATTATTTAAATAAGTTCTTTGAAAAATGGTTCAATGCATTGTATTCTTTTTTCAGTCATCTGTGTTGAATTTGGATTGTCTGTGCGCTTTTACTATTACAGGTCTAAGATATTCCAGGATATCGAGAGATTAATTCATCCCAATGATGTTTTGGACAAAGTAGTTTATGACCTGGACATACCCAAGTGAGTTCCTTCCACTGATTGTAAACTATTTTATCTTCGTTGAGGTCCTCCTTCATTAACAAAATATATTTTATTTCTGAGAAATTTTGAGACATTCATAAAGCTTGTCAAGAATATTATTTATTTATTTAGGCTTTGAATGTTTGACAATTCTATGTTGTTCACTTTGCTATTGTTACGGGCCAAAGCAGTCTTAGTGCAGCAGATAACAGAATATTTACAGAGGAATCCTTCAAATGGTGATACAAACACCAAAGTTGGCACAAATACTCGTTAAACATTACTCTTTTGAAAAAACTGAGTATCCACTTGAATTTTCAATAGGCGGCCAGGTAGGGGTCAATTTAAGAATTACACAGGGGTCGAAATTTAAAAATGTTCCAATCATATTGAAAGCTATATTATTTACATTATTACATTATTTGTCTGAACATACATATTCCAGAAAGGCGTAGTTTGGGCTATCTATGACTGAATGTTATGGAGTTATGGGGTAAAAGCAGCAAGAATGGTAACAAAGGTCAGCTTTAGTTTGTACAGGGGTCAGAAGTTAAAGTTGCTCCAAATATTGTAAAAAGTGGTACAAATTATTGGTTGAGTTAATAGGGTTTTTAAAAGGAATAGTTTGCACCATGTGTCATGCTTAGTTATCACGTTACAGGGTAACATATGTCACATGCTATAGAATCCAATGGACATCGACATTGTTTGACCTTTACCTTGCAGACCAAGCATTTAACAGTCAAAATTAATTAATCCTATTAGTTCAACCATTCATTTGTGCCACTTTTATTACCAAAATTGGAGCAACTTTAACTTCGAAGCCCTGTACAAACTGAAATTGACCTTTGTCACCATTCGTAATGTTTTTACCCCAAACTGCTTAACGTTCACTCATAGATAGTCCAACCTATACCTTTTTGGAGTGTTTATGTTCAGATAAATGATGTGGTATAGTTTTCAATATGATTGGAACATTTTTAAATTTTGACCCTTGTGTACTTCTTCAATTGACCCCTACCTGGCCGCCTATTGAAAATTCAACTGAATACTCAGTTTTTGTTTTTGTTTTTTTTTCTTTTTTTTCTTCAAAAGAGTAATGTTTAAGGAATATGCATGCCAATTTTGGTGCTTGTTTCCAGAAATTAACAATTGTTACAGTTTTCTGCTCCACTATCTGAGTTTGGTCGGCTTAAGGTTTCTTCCTCAAAAATGTCAGAGGGAGGTTTTTTCCTTTCCATTGTTTCCTACATGCCTGCTCAAAGGGGTTGGTAAGGTTAGACCTTACCCTTGTGAAGTACCTTGGGGTGACTTTTGTTGTAATTTGTTTCTGAATAAATACATTGAATTGAATTACCTCTTGTGTACTTTAATTTTATTGTTTCAGCTGCCCTGTAATCAAAGACGATGGCGAGTCTCTAAAGTTCAATTCTCAGTTTGAGTCTGGCAACCTCAGGAAGGCAGTTCAAGTCAGGAAGTGAGTATTTTTTGTTGACATACCTTTCATGTTTTCAAGTTTCATTGATTAAAACATAATGCAATGCAACATTCAAAAGGGGGGTAGTCATAGTTTTCTTACCCATTCCAGCCTATTACTTACCGATTACTTATTTTCTAATTTGACCAAAGTAATTTGAAAAGTGAGCACTGTGTTGGCTTCCATTTGTAGGCTTCCATTTGTATTGCCTTATAATGTTCGACTTCACACTTGCCATTCATGGAATGGTGTTTGTCCAGGTATGAGTATGACCTTCTCCTAAACTCAGACATCAACAGTAATCACTACCACCAATGGTTCTACTTTGAGGTGAGCGGTATGCGTACTGGAACTACCTACCGCTTCAACATGATCAACTGTGAGAAGTCCAACAGCCAATTCAACTACGGTGAGATGTACAGCAATATTAACATGTAACAACAACAAAACAACCAAAGATCCATTTTTGAAAAGGAGAACAAATACAGCCTCCTCTGTGGCTTGCAAATATCTGACAGACCTATGGAAATATTGGTTCACTTTTGTTTTACTTTTCATCTCTATGAAGTTTTTGTTTGTTTGTTTGTTTGTTTGTAGTTGGAGTTGGGGTAGTGCGAATTTTCTCACCTGTTGTTTTTTTTTTATTTAGTCATAGTCTTAGTTGTATGTCAAATGTCCTTCTTAGTTTGTCATATTTAGTCATTCACATATTATTTTTAGTCATGTGTTAGTTGACTGGGTCTGTTAATTTTAGTCTAGTTTTAGTAAAAAAAAGAAAAAGGAACTGAATATATTTGTCTCATTTCAGTTTAAACATTTTAGTTTTTTGAATAAAAAGCTGATTATTTCCGATTACCATTTCAGTCAATATCGTGTTTCACACATCTGAAATAACGAATGTTATCATTACCTGACAAAATACACTTGTTGAATGATTGAAGGTTTGTGGTGTTTCCCCCAATATTTAAAATCTGCAAGGCTTGCCGTGAGATACATTTAGATAGTCGGTTTTCTTGTAAATCCACAGCACTGTAGGGGTGCAGGTCTTTTGAAATTAAACATTTGTTGGATCTAGTTGTTTTATTTGCATGTTCAGAACAGAAATTTGTTGAAGCAAAGCAAAATAAAATACATTAATCAAGACTTCTAATGTTTTTATCTATTGTAAGAGCCACAACTTGAGCCAATTTAATTTAAATATCATGCCCACTTTGTATTTCATTATTAAAATGAGCACTAAGGTGGGGATGGAGGGCATGCAGGCAGTTTTGAAATGGATGCCTTTTGACTTCGAGTGGGTCTGTATAAGGTCAGTATCCTGATACCGACATGAGCTAGAACACTCATCGGGTTGAGCATATACCATTAGCATACTTTCTCCGCATCAAGTTAATTGTCTTCCCTGTGTCTTGTGTGCCTGTTTGGATGGTGGTGTGAAGGCATGCAAGTGCTGATGTACTCTGTGCAGGAGGCGATCAATGGCAGACCTCACTGGGTCAGAACTGGAACAGATATATGTTACTACAAGTAGGTATAATGCATCATATGATTATGTGTTGAGGGTCATAATAAAACAACAAAAAAATTATTTACATCCCACTTTTAAGTGGACAACTTGGTGGGCTTTTCAACATCAAAAGCCATTAAAACACAAATCTTAAAAACACAAAATTAGCTAAAAGTACAAAGAAAATAAGCAGACGTAGGAACAAAAAGTAAATGTGTATACACCAATAATATAACCTACACAATTTTAAGAAAATAAATTAGGCTTGTATTATAATTATATGCAACAGACAAAAGTGTGTTTTAGCTCAGATTTAAAATGTTCTACTGAATTTGACCATCTAACATCTGCAGGTTATTTTATGACATAGAAGCATAACAAGTAAGCTCAACAGCCTGCCGACTTATCAGCTTTTGACACACAGACTAGGTGTTCGTCCTGAGACAGGCCACAGGGAAGCACATAAAGATTGAAAAATTCCATGAGGATACCATTCACCATGTTATATATCAACAACATAAAATCTGCTCTCACATTCACAAAAGGGAGGATAATGCAGCTGAGATGTGTTAAAATTTCGAAGTTCTTGTTAAGTATGACAGTTGTTGAGTCATCTGAAGATACAGTTGTGGTCCAAAGTTTACATACACTCATCATGGGCATGAATGTCACGGTAATTTTGCCCTTTTAATGATGTCTTTGAACTGTTCTTTTGCCAGTGTGGATTGATTATACAAGCATACACCATTAATGACTTAAAAAATTTGAATTGGGTACACAAGTTTGAATTTATTTTGCATCTACTCTAATCTACACAGGGTTAAAATTATACATACAGGCTCAAATATATACAAACGTACATTCACTTAAATCTTTTATTAAGTGATGCTAAAGGTTCCACAGTGTCTTTTAATGTGACAAGGCCAAGGCCTGATCACTCCTCCTTCATTATCATGATAGCCTACAACTGGACATTTCTCTTTGCCAACATAAAAATGATGTGTTTGACAGCACTCATACTCTCAGAACAATGGGAAAGTCCAAAGAACTCAGGGAGGTCTAAGAAGGAGAACTGTAGATTTAAATAAGTTCAGAAGGTCTCTTGGAGCCATTTCTAAACAACTGCAGCTTCCAAGATCATCAGTTCAACAACTGTATGAAAGTAGAAGTTATTTGGCTGTGTCACCACTTTGCCAGAATCTGGAAGAAGACCCAGACTGCCACCCACAGATGAGAGGAAATTTGTTAGGATGTTCATTAACAACCCAGGAACCACCAAGGCTCAGGCCTGCCACTATTGCAAACTGCTGAAACACCAGCATCACTGTCCACAGTGAAGCGAGTTTTACATTGCCATGGACTGAGAGTGTGCTAACCAAGAAAGGAGCCACTACTCCAGAATCGACACCTTCAAGCCAGACTGAAATTTGTAGCTGCCCACATGAACAAGTCAAATGCCTTCTGGAGAAATGTTTTATGGTCAGGCGAGACAAAGATTGAGCTGTTTGGCCGCAATGGCAAGAGGTATGTTTGAAAGAATAATAGCTATGTTGTGTGTGTGCATTTGTTGGTCATGTTTGTGTTTTATGTTTATGGGATTGTATTTAGTTCTCTGTCTTGTTTCTGTTGGTTCACTTGTGTTCATTGTCTGCTGTCCGCATCCCTGTCTGTGTTCAACGTGTGTCCTTCTGTGTCTTTCACTTGTGTGTGTCCTCCTTGTGGGTTGTTCCTCTTCCTCCCCATTGTCTCTGCCGTTGGTTTTGCATTTGGGGTTTTGTTTCCATTTTGGTCCTTGTCCTTTGACTCCCCTTAGTGACCATTCCTGGTGTGTCTGTTTCTAGGTCCATGTGAGCTTTGTGTCCATGGTTGTCTTTGGCTATTTTGTCACTGTCTGCAATTTGGTTTCCTTTGTTGTGCTGTCTTATTCCTGGAATTAGTTTGACCCCAGTAATAAGAATGAATACATTCATTCATTCATCATGGTTTTTGTATCTTTATTAAATATAGTTTGTCATCCTGGGTTTTTTTTTTTTTTTTTTTTTGTGATCTGACTGTTCTTGTTTGTTGAGTTAACTTCTTCCTGTGTTTTCTTCCCCAGCTGGGTTGATTATTTTTCCATCATCTGTCTTCAGTTTGTGTCATCACTCCAGTGTGTATTTAAGTCTGAGTTTGCCCCTGTGTTTTTACTGGTTCCTTTACATTGGTGGTCTCACATTGTTTCCTCCTGCATTTGTAAGTACCCTGAGAATTATTTATCACCTCATGTTGCTGCTGTATTTATTTTTTTT
The DNA here is from genome assembly GCF_902500255.1 of Thalassophryne amazonica. NCBI lineage: Eukaryota > Metazoa > Chordata > Actinopteri > Batrachoidiformes > Batrachoididae > Thalassophryne > Thalassophryne amazonica. Next base: position 64,113,877 of record NC_047107.1, read on the forward strand.
GTGTATTGAAGTTTTCCTGGTATACTCTGTGACTGGAACCCTTTGGCAAGTTTGTGTTTGGACTCTGTACCCTTGTTCCTCCATGTCACTTGTTTGGACTGTTTTGGTCATTTTGTGGAACATTAAATCGCCTTGTTTGCAATTTACCATCTGCTTCCTTGGTGCCTGCATTTTGGGTTAAATTTTGACTTTGTTAAAACCACAACAGGTTAGGTTTTCAGTATAATGAAGAAGGAGGACTACCTCCAAATTCTTCAAGGTCACTCCAGATCAACAGCGAGATGATTGAAACTTGGCCACAGTTGGGTATTTCAACAGGACAATCATCCCAAACACACATCAAAACCGGTTATAGGTTGGATAAAACACACTAACATTAACCTTCTGGAATGTTCTCCCAAAGCCCCGACCTAAACTGTATTGAAAATTTGTGGGCTATGTTTAAAAGCTGGGTCCATGCCAGGAAACAAACCAGTTCAGATGAAGTCTACCAATTTTGCCAAGAAGAGTGGTCAAATATCCAGCCAGAATTATGCTGGAAGCTTGTTGATAGCCACCAAAAGCATCTGGTCGAGGTGCAGCTTGCTAAGGGATATTTAACCAAATATGAGTGGGAGAGTATGTATATATTTGAGCCTATATGTATAATTTAGACCTTGTGTGGATTCGAGAACATTCAAAATAAATGCAAACTTTTGCATCCAATTCTTGTTTTTTCATGTCATTAATGATGTACGTTCCCTTGACCCTTAATTGGAGTAAGTGGGTATAGAACATGAATGAATGAATAATGTATGTTGTGCAGTCATTTCACTCTGACAAAAGAACAGTTCAAAGACATCTTTAAAGCCCCAAATTGCCATGACATTCATGCCCATGATGAGTGTATATAAATTTGCAACCACAACTGTATTTTATGCTCTTATGTGGTGAACCAGAAAATAATACATGATAGGAATGAATTATGAGAGAAACAAATACTTAATCAGTGTTTTGACATGAGCTAAGGACATGATGGATTTTATTATTGCAATGTCATGCACATGGAAGAGACACCCCTCTAATATGATGTCAAAAGACAATGATGAATCAGAAATTGCACACTTTTTTATGCTTTTGTCTGTTAAACAACGTGCATGCAAAGTCTTTAAAGGTCCAGTATGAGGTGATGACAGATGATGCTCTTCTTCCCTGAAGTCCACATGGGGACAGATCAGATTTTGTGGCAATTAACATGCCGCCCCTCATCTTTAGGCATTGCTCATGTGCGCCATATAGGCTGCAAGCTTTAATGTGCTACCTTGACAAGCATTTTAACCATGTGATGAGAGTATGTAACAATACTAATGTGAATGCACTTAATACTAAGATTTTGTAGACTTCTCTTGGGAGGGAAAGAATTATAAAAATGTGAAATGTTTTGTGTGTGTCCCATGTTGCACAACATTTGCTTCTTAAATGTTCCTCCTTTGTATAGGAACCACTTTGCTCGGAGTTCCATGGCAACTGGCGGTCAGAAGGGGAAGTCTTATTATACACTGACTTTCAGCACGAACTTCAGCCATAAGGATGATGTCTGCTACTTTGCATATCACTACCCATATACGTACTCTACTCTTAAGGTAGTATTACAGTACCACTGTTTGCTGTAGTGTGAAGAACATTAGCTATAAATCATATGTAACTTCCTTCAGGTTTATAGTCAATTTCTTACTGCTATTTTATCCACAATCTACAATATTTTCTGTTTGTCATTAGTTTGCTTCTGTGAAAACTTTAATGGTCACATACTTACTACAGAATAATACCCTGTTATACTACGGCACTGACTGTTCAGTTGTTATGCTAGTGCTTGAGTGTGCATGTATGGGAGGAGGGCATAGACATTATAAAGAGGAGATGCCGCATCAACCGTTGCTGCCTATTAGCGCTGACAAGCGCTGGGGCCGCCATCTTAGACCGGTCATCCGGCCCGCTCCACTCAGTGCTGTTTGGCAGGTGCAGCACATTTAATCCATCATAACTTTCTGAATACTAAACTGATTTTTTTTTTCTGCAAACGTCATACATGTAGCTATGATACAGGACAAATGGTTTGGTGTATTTTAATCAATCAATCAATCAATTTTTTTTATATAGCGCCAAATCACAACAAACAGTTGCCCCAAGGCGCTTTATATTGTAAGGCAAGGCCATACAATAATTATGTAAAACCCCAACGGTCAAAACGACCCCCTGTGAGCAAGCACTTGGCTACAGTGGGAAGGAAAAACTCCCTTTTAACAGGAAGAAACCTCCAGCAGAACCAGGCTCAGGGAGGGGCAGTCTTCTGCTGGGACTGGTTGGGGCTGAGGGAGAGAACCAGGAAAAAGACATGCTGTGGAGGGGAGCAGAGATCGATCACTAATGATTAAATGCAGAGTGGTGCATACAGAGCAAAAAGAGAAAGAAACAGTGCATCATGGGAACCCCCCAGCAGTCTACGTCTATAGCAGCATAACTAAGGGATGGTTCCGGGTCACCTGATCCAGCCCTAACTATAAGCTTTAGCAAAAAGGAAAGTTTTAAGCCTAATCTTAAAAGTAGAGAGGGTGTCTGTCTCCCTGATCTGAATTGGGAGCTGGTTCCACAGGAGAGGAGCCTGAAAGCTGAAGGCTCTGCCTCCCATTCTACTCTTACAAACCCTAGGAACTACAAGTAAGCCTGCAGTCTGAGAGCGAAGCGCTCTATTGGGGTGATATGGTACTACGAGGTCCCTAAGATAAGATGGGACCTGATTATTCAGAACCTTATAAGTAAGAAGAAGAATTTTAAATTCTATTCTAGAATTAACAGGAAGCCAATGAAGAGAGGCCAATATGGGTGAGATATGCTCTCTCCTTCTAGTCCCCGTCAGTACTCTAGCTGCAGCATTTTGAATTAACTGAAGGCTTTTTAGGGAACTTTTAGGACAACCTGATAATAATGAATTACAATAGTCCAGCCTAGAGGAAATAAATGCATGAATTAGTTTTTCAGCATCACTCTGAGACAAGACCTTTCTGATTTTAGAGATATTGCGTAAATGCAAAAAAGCAGTCCTACATATTTGTTTAATATGCGCTTTGAATGACATATCCTGATCAAAAATGACTCCAAGATTCCTCACAGTATTACTAGAGGTCAGGGTAATGCCATCCAGAGTAAGGATCTGGTTAGACACCATGTGTCATTTTTTAGTGTTCATAGTGGGATTAACAGTAATAGAATGTTCTGATATAGCCGAGACTGTAGAGAGGTATTTTGCAAACACTGTAAACACATACATTATACATATATACGCACACTAATATATGATTGAGAAGCAGATAATGGCAGTGAAGTCAACTATTTTAGTAATTTGAAGAGACAATATATGATTAGGCTGTGTGTGTGTGTATGAACAAAATGCTGACTAATGAAAACATTATATTTCTATATAAAACATAACATAATAGATATGTTATATATCAGAGAAAATGAAAATGGTTGTCCATTCGGCTGCTCCTGTTTTTTTGTGTTCGGGGTTGCCGCAGCGGATACAACCAGATCCGCATTGATATTTGGCACAGGTTTTACGCCGGATGCTCTTCCTGACGCAACTCCAGCATTACCTGGAGAAACACACACAGCCGCTGCTGTTCCAAAGATGTCTCTCATCCAAGTGCTAACCAGGTCCCGCACTGCTTAGCTTCTGAGATCTGACGGGATCAGGCTTACACAGAGCAGATCAGCTGCTCATCAGAGAAAATGAATATATATATATATATATATATATATATATATTTAAAACTCAGCCACATGGGGTGTGCAGCCAGTACATTCTGAGTGCCGGTCCCAAGCCCGGATAAATGAGGAGGGTTGCGTCAGGAAGGGCATCTGGTGTAAAACAAGCCAACCCAACTATGCAGACTTAAGAATCAAATTTCCGTACCGGATCGGTCGCGGCCCGGGTTAACAACGTCCGCCACCGGTGCTTTTGCCCAACAGGGTGCCGGTGGAAATTGGGCTTCTGCTGGGCGAAGACGACGAAGAAGAGGAAGTGAACGTTTCCACAAACAGCAGGAGAAGAAGAAAACTGGAAGGGTGGAAATGAGAGTGGGGACTTTGAATGTAGGTAGTATGACTGGTAAAGGGAGAGAGCTGGCTGATATGATGGAGAGGAGAAAGGTAGACATATTGTGTGTGTAAGAGACCAAGTGGAAGGGAAGTAAGAGCAGGAGCATTGGCGGTGGGTACAAGTTGTTGTACCATGGTGAGGACAGGAAGAGAAATGGTGTTGGGGTCATTTTAAAGGAAGAGTATGTTAAAAGTGTGTTGGAGGTTAAGCAAGTGTCTGACAGGGCGATGAGTGTGAAGTTGGAAATTGAAGGGGTAATGATGTATATCACCAGTGCATATGCCCCACAGGTAGGTTGTGAGATGAAGGAGAAAGAAGATTTCTGGAGTGTGTTAGATGACGTGGTGGAGAGTGTGCCCAAGCATGAAAGAGTGGTGATAGGAGCGGACTTCAGTGGGCATGTTGGTGAAGGGAACAGAGGTGATGAGGAAGTAATGGGCAGACATGGTATCAAGGATAGGAATGGGGAAGGACAGATGGTAGTTGATTTTGCAAAAAGGATGGAAATGGCTGTGGTGAATACCTACTTTAAGAAAAGGGAGGAGCACAGGGTAAACATATAAGAGTGGAGGAAGGTGCACACAGGTAGACTACATTCTTTATAGGAGATGCAAGCTAAACGAAATCAGAAACTGTAAGGTGGTGGCAGGAGAGAGTGTCGTTAGACAGCATAGGATGGTTGTTTGTAGGATGACTTTAGAGGTAAAGAAGAAGAAGAGAGTGAGAGCTCAACAAAGGATCAGATGGTGGAAGCTGAAGGAGGAAGACTGTTGTGTGAAATTTAGCGAGTAGGTGAGAGAAGCACTGGTTGGAGGGGAAGCAATTTTGGACAACTGGAAAAGTACTGCAGATGTGGTGAGGGAGACAGCTAGGACAGTACTGGGTATGACATCTGGACAGTGAAAGGAAGACAAGGAGACTTGGTCGTGGAATGAAGAGGTCCAGGAAAGCATAAGGAGAAAGAGGTTGGCAAAAAAGTTTTGGGATAGTCGGAGAGATGAAGAAAGTAGACAGGAGTACAAGGAGATGCGGTGTAAGGCAAAAAGAGAAGTGGCAAAAGTGAAGGAAAAGGCATATTGCGAGCTGTACAAAAAGTTGAATAGTAAGGAAGGAGAAAAGGACTTGTACCGATTGGCCAGACAAAAGGACAGAGTTGGAAAGGATGTGCAGCAGGTTAGGGTGGTAAAAGATGCACATGGTAATGTGCTGACAAGTGAGGACTGTCTGCTGAGAAGGTGGAGGGAATATTTTGAAGAGCTGATGAATAAAGAAAATGAGCGAGAGAAAAGGCTGGATGATGTGGTGAGAGTAAATCAGGAAGTACAAAAGATTAGTAAGGAAGAAGTGAGGGCTGCTATGAAGAGGATGAAGAGTGGAAAGGCATATGTTCCACATGACATTCCAGTGGAGGCAGTATGGTTTCATGCCGAGAAAGGGCACTACAGATGCAATGTTTGCTCTGAGAACACTGTTGGAGAAGTACAGAGAAGGCCAGAAAGAATTACATTGTGTGTTTGTGGACTTAGAAAAAGCTTATGATAGGGTGCCAAGAGAAGAGCTGTGGTATTGTATGAGGAAGTTTGGAGTGGCAGAGAGGTATGTTAGGGTAGTGCAGGACATGTACAAGAATAGTGTGACAGCGGTGAGACGCACAGTCGGAATGACAGACTCATGCAGGGTGGAGGTGGGATTACACCAAGGATCAGCTCTGAGTCCTTTCTTGTTTGCAGTGGTTATGGACAGGTTGACGGATGAGATCAGACAGGAGTCCCTATGGACTATGATGTTTGCAGATGACATTGTGATCTGTAGTGAGAGTAGAGAACAAGTTGAGTCTAGTCTGGAGAGGTGGAGATATGCTCTGGAGAGAAGGGGAATGAAAGTCAGTAGAAGCAAGACTGAGTACATGTGTGTGAATGAGAGGGAGCCCAGTGGAATAGTGCAGTTACAAGGAGTAGAAGTGGTGAAAGTAGATGAGTTTAAATATTTGGGGTCAGCTGTTCAAAGTAATGGAGAGTGTGGTAGAGAGGTGAAGAAGAGAGTGCAGGCAGGGTGGAGTGGGTGGAGAAAGGTGGCAGGAGTGATTTGTGACCGAAGAATATCAGCAAGAGTGAAGGGGAAAGTTTACAAGACAGTCGTGAGACCAGCTATGTTGTACGGCTTAGAGACGGTGGCACTAACAAAAAGACAGGAGGCAGAGCTGGAGGTGGCAAAGCTGAAGATGTTGAGATTCTCTTTGGGAGTGACAAGAATGGACAAGATTAGGAATCAACATATCAGAGGGACAGCCCAGGTGGGATGGTTTGGAAATAAAGTCAGAGAGGCAAGATTGAGATGGTTTGGACATGTGCAGAGGAGGGACCCAGTAGGGGTGGGTAAAAATATCGAAAAATCGATGCATCGTAATGTTCCGCCCCCTAATTCAATATCAATTATGCAAACTCTCTGAATCGATTCACCTCCTGGCCAATGGGGGGCCTCTGCGCAACATTCACGTTTTACGGACGGAAGCTGCACGCAACCAAACAACAACAATATGGCGACGAAAGCAGGCAATTTAAGATCAGACGTTTGGACTCATTTTGGATAATTGTGTAAATCTGGAACACAAGAAATAGACAAAAGTAGGGTGGTGTGTAAGTTGTGCCAGGCAGAATTAAAGTACAACAGTAACACAACAAACTTGCGGAATCACTTAACCCGACACCATGCGGATGCTCTGCAACAACCCGCGGCTAAACCTCTTGATTCAAAACAGACGCAACTCGACAAAGCTTTTGTCTGCAAACTAGCGTCCAGCTCTGTCCTCGCACAGAAGATAACTGAGTCCGTGGCTGTCTTCATTTGCAAGGACCTTCGACCGTACAGCGTCATGGAAAATGAAGGTTTTCAGAAGATGGTACACACACTTGAACCACGATACGCTATACCAACACGAAAACGCATGACAGAGGTCGCCATCCCAAAGCTGTACACAGAGGTGAAGACAGAGGTTTTGGCGACATGAAGTCGGCAGAGAGAGTGGCTCTTACGTGTGATGGTTGGACTTCTAGAGCGACAGACCCATACGTAACTATCACTTCTCATTTCATTTCTAATGAATGAGAATTAGTGTCACATGTTCTGCAGACCCGAGCCCTGCACGGAAGCCACACGGAGCAATATGGCGAACTTGTTGACAGAGGCAATACCTGAATGGGGTTTAACTGATAAAGTACTGGCAATTGTCACAGACAATGCCGCTAACATGCTACTTGCTGTCAGTCTCATGGAGTCATCACTGCATGTAGGCTGCTTTGCCCATGTACTCAATTTGGCTTCACAGGCTGCTCTTAAAAACCCAGCTGCAGCACGGCTTCTTGGTAGAGTGAGACGCATCTCCACTTTTTTTCACCGGAGCACCTTAGCCTGTAATGCACTTAAGAAGAAACAGCAGTTGCTGGACCTCCCACAGCACAAACTAATAACTGATGTACCTACGCATTGGAATAGCGCATTAGACATGTTGGAGAGATTTTTGGAGCAACAACCAGCTGTCTCTGCTGCACTTCTTGCCCCTGAAGTACAAAAACAAGAAAAAGATCTGTGCACCCTTACTGAAGCAGACATAACTGCAGTAGAGAATGTTGCAGAGGCCCTGAAGCCACTGAAGGAAGCCACCTTAGTGATGTCTCAAGAAGGTACCCCAACACTGTCTGTCATCGCACCCCTAAGAGCAAGACTTATGGAGGAGATGCAACCAGCCCCCGATGACTCTGTGATGGTGAAGGAGATGAAGTCTGCTGTGCGTCAGGATCTCCAGAAAAGGTATTTGTTCTACAAACGCAATCATTATGACATTGTAAGAATGAAATAAGAATTTCATCATCATGTGACAAAACGATTTACCCTAATGTGAATTTATTTAATTTATTTCAAGGTACACAGGCCTGAAAGATGACCTGTCCATAGCCTCAGTTCTGGATCCTCGCTTTAAGGCCCTGCCTTTTCTGTCAGATGATGAGCAGAAGAATGTCTTCACCAAACTCATCACTCTCACTGAGGAACTGGCAACTGATAAAAGCTCTGTAAGTACAACTGTATATTGAATGAAGATTCAGACTGTGTGCACACTGAATATTTGTATTGTGTTTTCTCATGGAATGCAGTCAGTCTCAGTCTGTAATTATTTAAACACTCACTGGCAAAATTTTAGTAAAACAATTTTGCCTCCATTGTACACTCCCACATATAATCACAGAATTCTAAAGGTCTTCTTTACTAATGTGATTCATTTATCTTTTCAACAGAGTGGGCCAATAAGTGCAGCAGACAGTGATACAGTTCAGGTGCTGGAGCAGCAGGCAGAGCCAGCTGATGACCCTGTGCCCCCATCAAAGAAAGCAAGGGACTCTTGTGCTCTGGCTGATCTCCTGGGGAACACATATACCCAAGTAGCAGTGTCCACTGCAGATGACAAGGCATTAGATGAGGCGATGAGGTATAAAGAGGTAAAACCACTGCCACTCTCCACCAATCCACTCCACTGGTGGAAGGAACATGAGGGGGAATTCCTCCTGTTGTCATGCCAAGCCAAACGATACCTCTGTATCCCTGGAACTAGTGTACCAGCTGAGAGAATCTTCTCAACAGCTGGTGACATTGTCACGGCCCAGAGAAGTGCGTTGAAGCCTGAACATGTAGACCAGCTGTTTTTCCTTAACAAAAATCTACATGTGCACACTTAATATGTGACCAGAAATGAAGGGACATGGTTCAATGGTTCAGATGTTATTCAAAAAATGTTGTTGAGGTATATCACAATTTCCAAGATGTAAGACAGTTTACATGCACTTTACTTTTCATTTTGATACAGAACTGTCATGTTTTTTTACTTTTGTTCTGTATATGCACAGGTGAGCTATTATGGTGCTGCTAATGTTTTATTTTCAGATGTTGTGAGGTATATCACAATGTCCAGGAGGAAAGATATTTTATTTAACGGCACTTTACTTTTTCATTTTGATACAGAACTGTCATGTTTTTTACTTTTGTACTACATATGTACAAGTGAGCTATTATGATGCTGCTAATGTTTTATTTTCAGATGTTTTATTGCCCAAAGATGTGAAGTAACATACCACATGTGTTATGGGCATGAAAATAAATATTAAAAAATTGCCAACCGTTACTCTTAATTATTTGTGTACTTCTACTTCTTACTGAATTGACATTGAAGAATTTAAATCATATTGAATTGAATCGAAATCGAATCGAAACCTAAAGAATCAAAATCAAATCGTGAGGTTCTTAACAATACCTAGCCCTAAGACCCAGGGTGTGTAGGGAGAAGGATGCTGAGGATGGAACCACCAGGCAGGAGGAGAAGAGGTAGGCCAAAGAGGAGGCTTATGGTTGTGCTGAGGGAGGACATGCAGATGGTTGGTGTGACAGAGGAAGATACAGAGGACAGGGTGAGATGGAAACGATTGATCTGCTGTGGCGACCCCACAGGAACAGCCGAAAGACAAAGAAGAAGATATATATATACACACACACACAAAAGTTAGATGTCAGACAATGGTAATATATATATAAATCCTATATATAATATACATTATATCAGGTCAGAGAGAGAAAGAGAGTGTTCCAAGGCTGTACAAAGCAGAGAGAGAACAAAATAAAATGTAATGTAAATGTAAATTGTCAAATTCACACTAGAACATGACATTCCCGCCCCGAACCATATTTACAGAATTTTTCCAGCTAAAAGCCCTAAAAGAGGACTGTATACAGAGCTCTTTGCAGCTCTCAGCACCTTATTATAATACTACTAATAATAATTCATTATATTTATATAGCACTTTACAGAGTGCTAAAACACACTTTACTGAACAGAAAAAATAACAAAGAACAAAGCAACTTTATTGTAGAAAGATAAAAAAAAATAAACTAATGTAAAATCAGATGTATTGAAAGACTTCCTGCAACTTCAAAAAATCTATAATTTGCAAAACAAGATTTTTTAGATACCTCCAGTTAAGACACCATTACAATAAAAATATAAGGTTCTTAGAAGAGGAGGAAACAGGCCTCATTAAGATCCTTCTCAACTCATGCAAAGGAAACGCCCCAAAGAAACAGATATCCAGATTGTACTCCTGTTTACAAACGAGGAGAAATCTTAATACAACACACGTTAAAATTACATGGGAAAAGAAGCTAAAATTATAATAACGGATGATAACTGGTTAAATATATGCAATGCTGTGCTCATTACCTCAAGCTCAGGTTTGTGGAGGGAATTTGCATGGAAAAACATGGTCTGATTTTTTGTTACCCCTAGTATTAAAAGTAGATAATGTAATGACCCTGAAAAGGCCCAATGTTGGAGAAAATGTGGGATTATTTCAGCAGGACATTATCACATTTTTTGGGAATGTACTAAGAGCGCACCCTACTGGTCAGATGTGATAACAGCAATCAATACAATAATGGGCTTGAAAACAAAAAGTTGATAGGACAAATATTTTTGGAGAAATTAGTAATTTTAGCTAACCAGTAAACAATCGATGCTGTGCTGCAATGCACCATGGGAGTTCTGGGTTTTGAGGTTTTAAATGTTATTGTAGTTTATGTTAGTTTAACAGTGTTGTTAGTATTAGTGATTTATTGTTTTGTAGCAAAATTGGTTTAGTCAGTTTAGTTAAGTCTCATGTTGCTCTTACCAGAGTGACTTAAGTTTCATGTTGATACCATGAGTGAAATGTGTTGTGGTTTTAATGTCTTCAGCCACTGTCTTTGTTTGTCAAATTCAAAGCACCTGCTTACAGCAGCTGTGCGTAGGTGCAACTTCGATCAGGGACAAACAGAGCATTGCTGACATTTGCTGTTTGGCATGCTTATGTATTTTGGGTCAAGGATGAACGGCACCAAAACGGAACACTGATAGGACTTGTAGTTTTGGAGAAGCTATGAATATTAGCTAATGTTGCAAATTACATTTTGGACTAATGTAAGTGCATTTAGAATTGTAAATACATTAAAAATACATGGATGACAAGAAATTGAGAGCACTTATTTCCGTTGTGGTCCATTTAAAAAATCAAATGACAAAATAAAAGTAATAGTAAAATAATAATCATAATTCTCTGTTTCTCAGTTGTGAATTTTGCACCATCTTGTGGTCCGTGACTTACGCGAGAGGTCAGTTTCAGCAGAGTTCTGGATCAGGGCACAATGTAAACAAACAATGTAAACTTCATTTGTGATTGCTGATAAATACTGTGCTCTGAAACATTCATATTTTATTACAGCAGCACAGTGGCTAGCATTCATTCCTCACAGCAAGAAAGTCCTGGCATCGCATCCTGCCTGGTCCTTTCTGTTTTGAGTTTACATGTTCTCCCAGTGTCTACATGAGCTTCCTCTGGGTACTTCGGTTCCCTCCCACAGACAGAAACATGATTATTTAGGGTCTGCTCCTTTCTCTGTCCCTGACTATGCCAGTGTCTCTACATCTGCAGTTGGTCCCTGGGTGCTGGACTGTGGCTGCACCGCTCCTAGTGGTTGGATTGTTTTTAACTGTAATTAGGATGGGTTAAATGCAGAGGATAAATTTTGTTGTATGTATGTCGTTACAATAACAATAAAGGCCCTTCTGATCTGATTATTCTGGAAGTCCTGAAACTCAGTTATACGTATTACCTATTGATTGTATTGTTTATTATATTTTTATTCAATATATAAATTATTTTATCAGTAACCTATAAAATACCACAGAATGAAAATTTGCAAGCACAGGCATTCAGACCACGAGGTTCTGTTTTCACATCGTGTTTTTTTCTGAAAGTAACCAATCTTTGTTTTAGGAACTGGGAATATAGAATTTTTGAATCTTTTTTTTTTTTGCTGGAATAGTAATAATTACATTATAGGACCAGTGTTTAAATGACCACACGTGGTTTAATAAACATTCATTTTGCAACAACAAAAATGTTGACAACAGGGTTGAACTTGAACAGGGAACTGTAGATAATCTAGTATATAAAAAAGCTGACCGTTCGTGCGTGTGTATGTGTTCACTATGCACAGTCACAGTAATGATCCAATCTACACCAAACTTGGTATGGTAACTGGAGGCACCAAGGGGGAGGTCACTGGGGCCCTTAGGTTGAAAGCATACGTACACAAATATACACACAAACACCCACACCCACACACACACACACACACGGTCAGCCTTATATATGAGATCACGACCTGCTCTGCTATGCACAGCCACAGTAATTAAGCAATCAACACCAAACTGGCTATGGTGACTGGAGGCACCAAAGGGAGGTCACTGGGGTCCTTAGGTTGAAAGCATACGTACATGAACACACACACACACTTTCAGCCTTATATATTAGATCACAACCTGCTCTGCTATGCACAGCCACAGTAATTAAGCAATGGACACCAAACTTGCTATGGTGACTGGGGGCACTATGGCGGAGGTCACTGGGGCCCTTTGGTTGAAAACGTATGCGCACGAACACACACACGATCAGCCTTATATATTATTAGATCACGGCCTACTCGCTGGAGCCCTTATTTTCGCAGTTCACAGAAAGCAAGCATCACACTTTACTTACTACATACATACAGTGGGGTAAAAAAAATTTTAGTCAGCCCCTAATTGTGCAAGTTCTCCTACTTAGAAAGATGAGAGAGGTCTGTAATTTTCAACATAGGTACACTTCAACTATGAGAGACAAAATGAGGAAAAAAAATCCAGAAAATCACATTGTAGGATTTTTAAAGAATTTAATTGTAAACCATGGTGGAACATAAGTATTGGGTCACCCACAAACAAGCAAGATTTCTGGCTCTCACAGACCTGTAACTTCTTTGAAAAGCTCTTCTGTCCTCCACCTGTTACCTGTATTAATGGCATCTCTTGGAACTTGTTAGCTGTATAAAAGACACCTATCCACAGCCTCAGACAGTCATACTCCAAACTCAACCATGGCCAAGACTAAAGAGCTGTTGAAGGACACCAGGAAGAAAATTGTAGATGTGCACCAGGCTGGGAAGAGTGAATCTACAATAGGGTAAGCAGGTTGGTGTGAATAAAAATTGTAAGAAAATGGAAGACATACAGGACCATTGATAATCTCCCTCGATCTGGGGTTCCACGCAAGATGTCATCCCGTGGAGTCAAAATGATCATGAGAACAGTGAACAAAAATCCCAGAACTACACGGAGGGACCTGATGAATGACCTGCACAGAGCTGGGACCAAAGTAACGAAGGCTGCACACTACGCACAGATCGACTCAAATCCTGCATTGCCAGGCATGTCCCCCTGCTTAAGCCAGTACATGTCCAGGCCCGTCTGAAGTTTGTCAGAGAGCATATGGATGATCCAGAAGAGGACTGGGAGAATATCATGTGGTCAGATGCAACCAAAATAGAACATTTTGGTAAAAACTCAACTCATCATGTTTGGAGGAAGAAAAATGCTGAGTTGTATCTCAAGAACACCATATCTACTGTGAAGCATGGCAGTGGAAACATCATGCTTTGGGGCTGTTTTTCTGCAAAGGGGACAGGACAACTGAGCCGTGTTAAGGGAAGAATGAATGTGGCACAAAGCATTTCAAGGTCCTGGAGTGGCCAAGCCAGTCTCCAGACCTCAACCTCATAGAAAATTTGTTGAGGGAGTTGAAAGTCCATGTTGCCCAGCGATAGCCACAAAACATCACTGCTCTAGAGATCTGCATGGAGGAATGGGCCAAAATACCAGCTACAGTGTGAGCAAACCTGGTGAAGACTTACAGGAAATGTTTGACCTCTGTCATTGCCAGCAAATATTATGTTACAAAGTACTGAGTTGAACTTTTATTGTTGACCAAGTACTTATTTTCCACCATAATTTACAAATAATTTTTTTTTTTAAATCCTGCAATGTGATTTCCTGGATTTTTTTTCTTTCTTTCTAATTTTGTCAATCACAGTTGAAGTGTACCTATGATGAAAATTACAGACCTCTCTCATCTTTCTAAGTAGGAGAACTTCCACAATTAGGGGCTGTCTAAATACTTCTTTACCCCACTGTAGTAGCGTCTGGATAGGGTGCACTTTAATTACAATCCGAACGGGCCAACGTGTTGCATGCCAGTTAAGGTGCGCCTTTTCTCTATTAAAATGTGCCTGCTGTATACAGTATGCCACAGCATTGCAGTGATATGACATGCTATCACCTTTTTATCATCATTCACTTGAGTCTCTTGAATGTCACAAACTGCTCTATGAAAATTAATGATGACAACATACACACAATGCAATGCAACTTACTATACCTCAACTAAAGTGACACGAAATATACAATGACATGGCTAAAATTCTTCTCTTTACCCATGTGTAGAACGACGGGTAACTCGGCTAGTAATTATGATAAATGTGAAATCTCCTCTGAATTTGTATTTTCAGATGCACCTGTCTAAACTGGAGACATTAAGAACTCCTCAAATCTACCTGAGACAAGATGTCCTGTGTAAATCCCTTGGTGGAAATGACTGTCCCCTACTTACCATCACCGCCATGCCAGAGTCCAACTCCAATGATTACGTCTGTCAGTTCCGTAAGTGAATCTTAGTGAATCTGTGCATCCATTCACTTTTTTGCCCAACATCACTGTCATGACTGAGCTGAAACAGCTGAGCTACCGTTCCCGTGTAACATTGAAAAGCTGCACACGTTTATACTGAATTCACGTTAATGGAAGACAGTTCTACTGGTAAATTTGAGACTGTAATCTCACAGAATGTCTGAGTTATATTGAATTTATTGTGAGCTGATCTCTGAATTTACCAGGTTTTTCCTCATAAATTTGAGAGATTTTTTTTTTTCCCTCCTTCACCTCCTCCTCAGTTTTTCCCCTGTCTCTTGCAGTGACCATAATATACCATTGTACTAATACACTGTTGCAGCTGACAGTGTCTACTATGATTGATGGCATATAATATTGCTGGCTACGATATGTCATCATCATCATCGTCCTCCTCCCCTCTCTGGAGACTTTGGGATGCCTCTACTGTTTCCAGTAGGTGCTGAAGTTTGTTCTGTCCATTATCTTTCTCCCCAACTGCTGGGCATCCATACCAAGCAGTCTTTCGAATCTGGTCCAGCTGGGATAATGTTCATCAAACAATATTTGTTTTCTAATATTGCTGTTGTACATCCTCCAGAACTGCGCCGGGTACTTTAGCTGCTGTTTTAAGCAGAAGGACTTGATTGATGTAGTTCCAGTAATACGGTGCAGGTCCAGGTTTGAGAATTTAAACTTAAATTTAAACGTGTTCTCGTCATTCACATTCCCAACTCCATCATCCCTCTGTCGTTTATACCCTCCCAATTTCAATTCAATTTTTCAATTTATTTTCATTTATATAGCGCCAAATCACAACAGAGTTGCCTGAAAGCGCTTCACACAGGTAAGGTTTAACCTTACCAACCCCCAGAGCAACAGTGGTAAGGAAAAACTCCCTCTGAGGAAGAAACCTCAAGCAGACCAGACTCAAAGGAGTGACCCTCTGCTTGGGCCATGCTACAAACATAAATTACAGAACAATTCACAGAACAGTTCACGGACAAATATACAAGAAATGCTATTGGCGCACAGGACATTTACCATCTTCCTCCGAAAACCGTTCCAAACCACCTCCACCTTTGCAACTTCTTTCACAGTCAAGTGCCAGGTCTGAACACTGTACAAGAGTCATGATCTTGCACATGCAGTGAGGAACTTTACTCAAGTGGAAAGGTGTATATAATGATCCCTAAGCATGTGTTTGAATGTGTTCCATTTTTCAAATACAGCACCAGTTCTAGAACCAAGGGTCTGTAAGTTGTCATCTGAGTTTGTGATGGTATAACTGAAGTATTGCAAACTTCTCACTATTTATTTTAATGCCAGTGACATCGAGGAGCCTGTCTTGATTCTTGAAGGCTTCATCAACATTAAAGGCCATCGTTTCTGTTTTTGTATCAGACATTTTCAGTCCAAACTGAGTATATGTATTGTTATAAATCCAGAGGATGGCTTGTAGTTTGTCTATTGACTCCGCAAAGATGGCTTAGTCATCTGCATGTAAAAACTCCGTTATTCTACCCTCACCTCTCGCTCTAGTGTTTTTCCAGAGTTAGGGTTAGCAATAATACTCAATCCCCTGTAGTTCCCAGCGCAGTACTTCAGACCGCATTTGTAAAGGCAGATGATGCTTGCTATGAGCCAGCGAGTTGGTACTTGGAGGTATGTCCATATCAGGCTCACTAGGAGCACGAAGTATTCTAGAAGATGTTCCAAGCTCACATGGTTCAGATGTTTGGAATGTATTCTGTCCGTTCCCATGCACTTTCCATTCTTAAGTTCATAATGTGCATGCAACATTATGTGCCATGAATGAATACAAGCATGTCATTTGGTCATATATTGATGTTTCAGTTTTGACACCCCATGTGAATCGTCCAGATGCAATGAGAAAATAAATGGGCTAATATGGGGGATAGGATCAAAGTGACTGCCGATAAGGTCATAATCAGATGAATCCTAATAACAACAGAAGTTGTTACTTACTCTGTATTTGTGTGCAAAATAATTGTTGAGACTTGAATTTGTCTTTGCGTTGTACAAAGATTTTCATTGACAATTGGGTGGTTTCACAGAAACCGTTGCTCTGGGGAAAATGAATCCTTTCACAACAGCCTTGTTGGCTCCCTACTTTTCTGATTGAGCCAAAGCTGCAATATCAAGTGGAAAATCACCACAAATCGGATCATGCAGAAAGTTATTTTCCGGGTGTCTGTGAGTGCAAGCTCCCATGAAAAAAAAGTTACAGCTTTGTGGTAAATGTTGTTGCCCCCTATTTTCCGGATGCTTGAGAGAATCATGATAAATACTGAAAGCTAAATACTGAGACAGACATGACTAGAAGTAGTCCATGAGTCAGGTGAAAAGTCGGTATCAAATGTTAAATGGACTGCATTTATATAGCGGTTTTCCATCTGCATCAGACACTCAGTCCTTTAACTTGCAAACCGGTGTGCACAATAAACCATTGTCTATGCATGAACATGTGCCTTTCTTGCACACTCAGGAGCAGTGACAAGACAACAAAGACAGGACAACATCTGGTGCAGGTCGGATGGTAAACTATTGAATTGCAACATCCCTTTCAGTGATGGTCCAACCATGTCAATCAGTTGGCTTTGGAATATCCGGCTTGTTCTCCAGACTTCTCCTCCATATGGAAGCCTGATAATTAGCCCTTCTGGTGTGCTGATACAATGCATCCCAACAAGGGGACAATTGTCCTGTTGCCATGTCACCCCATTTGGACCTGAACACTTCATTGACTTCTTTGATCTCTTTATTGGATGAATACATTTTGAAAGTGTATGCCTGAACAAGAGCAAATGTTCATCACTGAGTTCCCAGTCTTTTCCAATGTCAGAGAACACTCTCCGACAGCTTTCATCTTTCTGAATATTGTTCATTGACTTTACTTTTCCTTGTCCTGCAAATGCACTGACTGTATCTCAGCCCATCCAGGCATGCAGTCTCATCAGCGCAGAATACATCCTTCCCAAGAATTGTTCAGAGGCGGTTGATATCAATAATGCGAATGTTGTTCTTTTTTTCCTCGTCTCAGCAGTACCCTTGTTCCCAATTCAAGATAAAATCCAAGAAGGAGCACTAGGACATCAGTGTCCTCTGATATAACCATCACTTTCGAAAAAAGATGCAGCAGCATGTCTGCAGTGCAGACACAGCCTAGTATCAGCTTCTTCCTGACTACACTCAAGTTTGGAAACCTCCTCTAGCAGGTCACTTTCAATCCTTACACGTTTCACCTGATGTGATGAAAAGTTCTACGTCTAAGGGTTTGTTTTGACATGATGGATCCTTCCAGCTACTTGACAAGTATTCAGTGAAATTATTCTTACTCTCCCCACTTAACAACCTTTTCCATCTTTTTTATCCTGTGGCCTGCCCGGATCTATGCCTTCAGTGGAGCCTTGGTTCATCCGCTCAGCATTTTTTATCGAACTGTCCTTGTAAGTATCAAACACAACATCAGTTCTGCTGCTTCCCTTCCCCTCATTGAGTACATAGTTCAAGATCCTCTGTGACATTTCAGCAAATGTATGATTGTCCCCATTCATTTTCTGAACTAAACTCATGCCATCAGTTATCGTAGCCATTTGATCTGATGGTGGGTCAGCCTTCGCTGCCTCTTTCTCAATATGATTCCTAAGCTTAGCTTAGCTTAGTCTGTCTTTTTAATGTGCCATCCCATTTAGCCAATAGCCATGGGTTTGGTCCGAGAGGATACAAAAGAACGTCTCTCATATCCAGTTTTCTGTTTTCAGAAATAAGGATCATTTTACCAAAGAGCCAGTTGTCTGCTTTCAGGACTACCTCTTTGTCTCATGTTTTCACAGTTGTTACTTTCTGTAGGTCAGCAAATGTTTTCAGCTTCAGTTTCTTTATAGGTTCATAGAAACCTGCTCCACTTTCCAATTTCAACGTAAACCGCATAAACGCCTCCTCTCCCTTCTCCTGTGCCCTCATCAAGTCCTTGCAGACATCAGGTGGAGCAATGAGCCCAGTAGAAATGTTCACCAGATCGGAATATCCCTCATCAAATGGATTAATTCATTTACTCTCTAGCATTTCCTGCACAGCCTTTATATTTGCTTCATCTTTACTAATGCGAGATCTCTGCAGATCCTGATATCCTGAGGAACTTTGGATGGAAATTATTTCCCTGAGTTGATGTAAGGCTTCTGCCCTACGCTTTGCAGTGAGGTAGTACCATGACACGGCCCCATGCTTCATGCTAAACCCTCTGGTTCCACCTGAAGTTTGTGTGTCTTGATTTAGTTTCTTCAAGGGTTTGGTCTACAGCAATTTTCCCAAATGGGTTTCCACTGTTGCACTGAACAGAAAACCCCCCATTGAGAAAATGTTGGTGAAGATCAGGGCAAACAGAATTGAGCATCATCATCTGACTGTAGTGAACTGGAAGATAGCGCGAGTAATTGGTTTTGTCCATTGCAAAACACCATGTAATCATCTACCGAATACATGCTAGGTGAAGATACCAATCGCCTTCACGATCATCTCTGATCAGACCAAGTAATATTTCCACCAGATCAATGTACATTATCCAGAATGTGGAAACAGGACCTCTGTCATTGCGCAGAACACCCAAGTATACCTCAAAAGGATAAAGTATCCTTTGGCAAGACATGTCTTGCTCAAGGGATTCAAGTGTAACAGAGCACATATTTTCATGGAGATCAATCAATCAATCAATCAATTTTTTTATATAGCGCCAAATCACAACAAACAGTTGCCCCAAGGCGCTTTATATTGTAAGGCAAGGCCATACAATAATTATGTAAAACCCCAACGGTCAAAACGACCCCCTGTGAGCAAGCACTTGGCTACAGTGGGAAGGAAAAACTCCCTTTTAACAGGAAGAAACCTCCAGCAGAACCAGGCTCAGGGAGGGGCAGTCTTCTGCTGGGACTGGTTGGGGCTGAGGGAGAGAACCAGGAAAAAGACATGCTGTGGAGGGGAGCAGAGATCGATCACTAATGATTAAATGCAGAGTGGTGCATACAGAGCAAAAAGAGAAAGAAACAGTGCATCATGGGAACCCCCCAGCAGTCTACGTCTATAGCAGCATAACTAAGGGATGGTTCAGGGTCACCTGATCCAGCCCTAACTATAAGCTTTAGCAAAAAGGAAAGTTTTAAGCCTAATCTTAAAAGTAGAGAGGGTGTCTGTCTCCCTGATCTGAATTGGGAGCTGGTTCCACAGGAGAGGAGCCTGAAAGCTGAAGGCTCTGCCTCCCATTCTACTCTTACAAACCCTAGGAACTACAAGTAAGCCTGCAGTCTGAGAGCGAAGCGCTCTATTGGGGTGATATGGTACTACGAGGTCCCTAAGATAAGATGGGACCTGATTATTCAAAACCTGATAAGTAAGAAGAAGAATTTTAAATTCTATTCTAGAATTAACAGGAAGCCAATGAAGAGAGGCCAATATGGGTGAGATATGCTCTCTCCTTCTAGTCCCCGTCAGTACTCTAGCTGCAGCATTTTGAATTAACTGAAGGCTTTTTAGGGAACTTTTAGGACAACCTGATAATAATGAATTACAATAGTCCAGCCTAGAGGAAATAAATGCATGAATTAGTTTTTCAGCATCACTCTGAGACAAGACCTTTCTGATTTTAGAGATATTGCGTAAATGCAAAAAAGCAGTCCTACATATTTGTTTAATATGCGCTTTGAATGACATATCCTGATCAAAAATGACTCCAAGATTTCTCACAGTATTACTAGAGGTCAGGGTAATGCCATCCAGAGTAAGGTGTTATGTGTCGGACCAAGCTCGGAGAACCGACCAGCGTTTGAAGGACCCAGTATGAAATAAGCAGAGCACGGTACAAAGGCTAACTGAATTTAATACATAACAGTGAAAATGTAATAACAGAAAGGTGCGGCCTGGCGTGGTGCGCTCCCAGCAGCGCTAACGGTCCGGAGCCAGAAGCTGTTTCGGACCCAAGGACCCCGCCGACACCCCCCAGGTGGCCGCAACAACCGAGTCTGTGAAAGAAGGAACCATTATGTGAGTCCACACTCTACACACAGAACACTTAAAGGTGTACAAACAGCAAACACTTCCTGGCTTGATTACTGATCAGCTTCCCAACCTGCAGGCATGGAACATCCCGTTCACAAAACTCCACCGCAGTGGAAGCTGATACATGACTAACAAACAGCTCAATACAATAAGGTGTGAGGGACACCACATTTACTGACTGTATAACTGTTAGTCACAAAATCTAACGTACCTCAGGAAGTGTGCTGACGAGCGTGAGACCTCACCCCCTCCTCTTTCACAGACTGTGCATCAAACCTGGACGTTTCTCAGCATCCGCTGCTGATGAGATGGCTCCCGAGACGACGATCTCACCCGTCTGGTCACAAGGTCGAGTCTCTGGCAAATACACACTGTGCACTCCAGTCTTAAATGCCAACATGCTCCAATCCAGCCAGATGCACCTCAGCTGTGAGTCCTGACGAGTCGCAGGTGATCAGGGTGAGGTCCTGACAGCCTCAGCAACACAGCCACTCAGTCCCAAATGCACGCCACCTGGGAGGAAAACAAAAAGACAAACAAACCGGCAGCCAGGCCCCCCCAGCCATATAACATAAGGATCTGGTTAGACACCATGTTTCTAAGATTTGTGGGGCCAAGTACAATAACTTCAGTTTTATCTGAGTTTAAAAGCAGGAAATTAGAGGTCATCCATGTCTTTATGTCTGTAAGACAATCCTGCAGTTTAGCTAATTGGTGTGTGTCCTCTGGCTTCATGGATAGATAAAGCTGGGTATCATCTGCGTAACAATGAAAATTTAAGCAATACCGTCTAATAATACTGCCTAAGGGAAGCATGTATAAAGTGAATAAAATTGGTCCTAGCACAGAACCTTGTGGAACTCCATAATTAACTTTAGTCTGTGAAGAAGATTCCCCATTTACATGAACAAATTGTAATCTATTAGACAAATATGATTCAAACCACCGCAGCGCAGTGCCTTTAATACCTATGGCATGCTCTAATCTCTGTAATAAAATTTTATGGTCAACAGTATCAAAAGCAGCACTGAGGTCTAACAGAACAAGCACAGAGATGAGTCCACTGTCCGAGGCCATAAGAAGATCATTTGTAACCTTCACTAATGCTGTTTCTGTACTATGATGAATTCTAAAACCTGACTGAAACTCTTCAAATAGACCATTCCTCTGCAGATGATCAGTTAGCTGTTTTACAACTACCCTTTCAAGAATTTTTGAGAGAAAAGGAAGGTTGGAGATTGGCCTATAATTAGCTAAGATAGCTGGGTCAAGTGATGGCTTTTTAAGTAATGGTTTAATTACTGCCACCTTAAAAGCCTGTGGTACATAGCCAACTAACAAAGATAGATTGATCAAATTTAAGATCGAAGCATTAAATAATGGTAGGGCTTCCTTGAGCAGCCTGGTAGGAATGGGGTCTAATAAACATGTTGATGGTTTGGATGAAGTAACTAATGAAAATAACTCAGACAGAACAATCGGAGAGAAAGAGTCTAACCAAATACCGGCATCACTGAAAGCAGCCAAAGATAACGATACGTCTTTGGGATGGTTATGAGTAATTTTTTCTCTAATAGTTAAAATTTTGTTAGCAAAGAAAGTCATGAAGTCATTACTAGTTAAAGTTAATGGAATACTCAGCTCAATAGAGCTCTGACTCTTTGTCAGCCTGGCTACAGTGCTGAAAAGAAACCTGGGGTTGTTCTTATTTTCTTCAATTAGTGATGAGTAGAAAGATGTCCTAGCTTTACGGAGGGCTTTTTTATAGAGCAACAGACTCTTTTTCCAGGCTAAGTGAAGATCTTCTAAATTAGTGAGACGCCATTTCCTCTCCAACTTACGGGTTATCTGCTTTAAGCTACGAGTTTGTGAGTTATACCACGGAGTCAGACACTTCTGATTTAAAGCTCTCTTTTTCAGAGGAGCTACAGCATCCAAAGTTGTCTTCAATGAGGATGTAAAACTATTGACGAGATACTCTATCTCCCTTACAGAGTTTAGGTAGCTACTCTGCACTGTGTTGGTATATGGCATTAGAGAACATAAAGAAGGAATCATATCCTTAAACCTAGTTACAGCGCTTTCTGAAAGACTTCTAGTGTAATGAAACTTATTCCCCACTGCTGGGTAGTCCATCAGAGTAAATGTAAATGTTATTAAGAAATGATCAGACAGAAGGGAGTTTTCAGGGAATACTGTTAAGTCTTCTATTTCCATACCATAAGTCAGAACAAGATCTAAGATATGATTAAAGTGGTGGGTGGACTCATTTACTTTTTGAGCAAAGCCAATAGAGTCTAATAATAGATTAAATGCAGTGTTGAGGCTGTCATTCTCAGCATCTGTGTGGATGTTAAAATCGCCCACTATAATTATCTTATCTGAGCTAAGCACTAAGTCAGACAAAAGGTCTGAAAATTCACAGAGAAACTCACAGTAACGACCAGGTGGACGATAGATAATAACAAATAAAACTGGTTTTTGGGACTTCCAATTTGGATGGACAAGACTAAGAGACAAGCTTTCAAATGAATTAAAGCTCTGTCTGGGTTTTTGATTAATTAATAAGCTGGAATGGAAGATTGCTGCTAATCCTCCGCCCCGGCCCGTGCTACGAGCGTTCTGACAGTTAGTGTGACTCGGGGGTGTTGACTCATTTAAACTAACATATTCATCCTGCTGTAACCAAGTTTCTGTAAGGCAGAATAAATCAATATGTTGATCAATTATTATATCATTTACTAACAGGGACTTAGAAGAGAGAGACCTAATGTTTAACAGACCACATTTAACTGTTTTAGTCTGTGGTGCAGTTGAAGGTGCTATATTATTTTTTCTTTTTGAATTTTTATGCTTAAATAGATTTTTGCTGGTTATTGGTAGTCTGGGAGCAGGCACCGTCTCTACGGGGATGGGGTAATGAGGGGATGGCAGGCGGAGAGAAGCTGCAGAGAGGTGTGTAAGACTACAACTCTGCTTCCTGGTCCCAACCCTGGATAGTCACGGTTTGGAGGATTTAAGAAAATTGGCCAGATTTCTAGAAATGAGAGCTGCTCCATCCAAAGTGGGATGGATGCCGTCTCTCCTAACAAGACCAGGTTTTCCCCAGAAGCTTTGCCAATTATCTATGAAGCCCACCTCATTTTTTGGACACCACTCAGACAGCCAGCAATTCAAGGAGAACATGCGGCTAAACATGTCACTCCCGGTCTGATTGGGGAGGGGCCCAGAGAAAACTACAGAGTCTGACATTGTTTTTGCAAAGTTGCACACCGATTTAATGTTAATTTTAGTGACCTCCGATTGGCGTAACCGGGTGTCATTACTGCCGACGTGAATTACAATCTTACCAAATTTACGCTTAGCCTTAGCCAGCAGTTTCAAATTTCCTTCAATGTCGCCTGCTCTGGCCCCCGGAAGACAATTGACTATGGTTGCTGGTGTCGCTAACTTCACATTTCTCAAAACAGAGTCGCCAATAACCAGAGTTTGATCCTCGGCGGGTGTGTCGTCGAGTGGGGAAAAACGGTTAGAAATGTGAACGGGTTGGCGGTGTACACGGGGCTTCTGTTTAGGGCTACGCTTCCTCCTCACAGTCACCCAGTCGGCCTGCTTTCCCGGCTGCTCGGGATCTGCCAGGGGGTAACTAACGGCGGCTAAGCTACCTTGGTCCGCACCGACTACAGGGGCCTGGCTAGCTGTAGAATTTTCCACGGTGCGGAGCCGAGTCTCCAATTCGCCCAGCCTGGCCTCCAAAGCTACGAATAAGCTACACTTATTACAAGTACCATTACTGCTAAAGGAGGCCGAGGAATAACTAAACATTTCACACCCAGAGCAGAAAAGTGCAGGAGAGACAGGAGAAGCCGCCATGCTAAATCGGCTAAGAGCTAGTAGCTACGCTAAGCTAGCGGATTCCTAAAAACACGCAAAGTGAATAATGTGTAAATAATTTAGAGGTGATTCAGCAGAAGGAGTGCTTTAGTTAAGGCACGTAAAGATTACACTGGGAAACAAATCGTAATCTAGATAACTAGATCAATCTAACTGCACAGATTAAACAGCTAACAGATACAGAAAAACACCGCTGTGCTCCGGATCAGCCACACATCGAAAGGTTTCATCATGTGAAGATCATCCTGGTGGCTCTTGTCTATCCACTCTAAAAACCAATTTCAATTCAATTTATTTCCTTTATATAGCGCCAAATCACAACAAGGCCTCAAGGCACTTCACACAGGTAAGGTCTAACCTTACCAACCCCCAGAGCAACAGTGGTACGGAAAAACTCCCTCTAAGGACGAAACCTCAAGCAGACCAGACTCAAAGGGGTGACCCTCTGCTTGTGCCATGCTACAAATATAAATTACAGAAATAATTCACAGAACCCTGACCAAACCTGTCGCATCATCGATTCATAAACAATTTTATGAAGACGCACAGCTCGGTTGTATTGCTGACCCAATAAGACTTTCTCAATTGACCCTTCTGCAGTTATCCCCCATTCAACTGCTAGATCACGCAGTCTGGCAGATCCATACAGTTTTCCAATTATACCCAGTAAATTGCAGATGACAAGAAAATTTCCCATCATCATGACAATATGTTCGAATTTCAACTGGTGTTTCCAAGCTATCTCTGTAACTTTGGCATACAAAGCTTGGTCCATTACCATACATATTTTGTCAAGTTCAAATGACTGGCAAATGGACACTGATTTGTGCAGAATCTCTTGCACAGTAGAAAGATCTGAATGTGGGGCATTGATTGTTGGAAGGTAACCAACAGTGTCCTTGGATACTGAAACATTGTCCCTTGTCTGTATATTGAATCCAGTCCACGAGTGTATGATCTGGTTGTGAATGTCACGCATCCGCACAAGAAGCCAAATGTAATTTCGCTGGTGAGCACTTGTGGATGCCTCTATGAATGGCATTGACAAAGATGGGGTGTTTAGTGGGGGTGAACCCATTTTCTGGCCTGCTACATACACTGGCAGACAGTCACCAACTGTCGCTATCGTTGGGTTAGGGTTAGGGTTAGGCACCATCACCTCGACTAACTTTCTCAACGCATAATGCTGTGTCAATTTCTTCGAGTTGGGTATATGAATATAATGAACAATATTGACCAAGCCTATTAAGGGTCCTGATGATTTCCACATTACCTGTCAATGTTTTCACAACATAAGGTAACAGGACATGCTTAGGTGTGACAACCTGTGCATTTGTCACAGCATTCACGATATCTTGCGCAAGTGACCAGGACAGCCAAGAGATTCGGTCAGATGCGTTGTGCTGTTGTACCCCCAGGAACACCTTCAAAAATGCCATAAGACACTCTGGCAGCTCAATGTATGATTTGTCCAGTCTTGACACAGTCTTGTCCTTGGTTGTACAGCTGAATTCGCTTTTCTAAACGGATAACTTCAGACGCAGTGTCATCAGTTTTAAGGTTATGTGGTCTAAGAAACACTGTGATCTGTTTCCAAAAAGTGCAACTTGTCGCTGAATTCAGCCTCAAGATTTCTGCAAATTCTTTTTTGCAGATGCTCTAATGTCAACACCCTGTTCAGTGAAAAACGATTCCAATTTTGCTGTGATTTCTGCCATGAAAACCAGGTGAGGATTGAACAGTATGTTACAATGCACATACGAATATAACTTCTCCAGTGCAACTCCCACAGCATTGGCATAGCCATCGTCGCCTGCTGCAGACTGTGATGCGGACTTTGGTGCCGTTGATTGGTCTCGTTTTGAGTTTACTGTGTAACGCCGATAGCAGGTGTCGTGGTAGTGCCCTTCAGCAGCAACAATGTCACGGGATGTGAGGGCAATGATCCTCTCATCATATCTCCTAATAGCGGCATCATGTTCTGTTTCGTCAGCCCTGAGTTCTGAGGACTGAATGAACGGTTCCCTTGTGTGAGAATGTTGAATGTACTTTGTCTTTTCTCGCAGAACATGCATACTTCTGGATAGACACGTGATTTGTCTGCAGCATCTGTCGGCTGGTGTGAAGACCTCTGCTGAACTGAACTAGGCTCACTACTGAAGTTACCTAGATCACCCCGAATTTTTCTCAGATTTTTAACATGTGTTAGTCTGTCTCTGCATTTCTTATGATAACAGATATCTGGTGCGGATGGAGAATTGGCATCAGCAATCCTCAAAATGTCTTAACAATTTCATAGAGTCTTTGCCAAGATGCAGTGTCTTTAAGTTTAACAAGTTCATCCACATAACATTCTCCCTCACATATTGCACATTTGGCTTTTTCGACTCTTGTCTGCTTTGTTTTCCTGCAGTCTTCCTTAGAGTTGGTCATGATGCATGGCTCTGTCTTCTCTTTGAAATTTTCAAAATGGGACCTGAAAAGATGGAACGTCAACTGAATTATGGGTCACAATGTCACAATTTTCACATACAAAGTTCAGCGCCGAACTCAGAAATGCAGAAAACTAAACAATCCACATATCATAAGATTCAACAAACAAAATGAGCCCTCACAAGTCTGTCTACCTTAACCCAAAGTTGACTAATTGTACTCTAAACTAACTTATATGGATTTCAAAAAAATACAACAGCCATCTTTAAAAATGTCCACAGTAGGGCTATTAAGCTACTGATCTGAAAGGTCCACTCAACTTCTTTGAATACTTGAGACATTAGGCTACCCAAAAATCACGACAGCGTTTATTCAGTCGTTTGATACCAAAACTTCAAAATCGGCCACCTGGCTCATGGACTAAAGTGCAAGGATGTTGTTAACCTGCATCTGGCTGCAGCATGTTGTATCATTTTTTAGTGTTATTGGTTTGGATAATGCTTTTATGATCTGTAAAACCAATATCCGTCCAGTAAGAAGGACCCATGTAAAGGTGTTGTCACACTATGATAGATTGAGTAAACTGATTAATAATTTGTCCGGTGGCAAATATCACTTAACCCGTGTGTCTCTGGTGGATTTGTGGCTCTGATGGACAGATGTCATCACATTTTGACTTGTAACACAAAGACCTGCATTCAGCAGAATGATTTTACCGGTTTCAGGACATAGATGCACGCTGGGGGAAGCCAGATATGAGTGGGATTCACTGAGCCTCAAAGGCAAATATGGCGAGAATCTGGCTCCATCGAAGATATGATGTCATACTTCCTGAAAGCTTCCTCTCTATTGTGCTGGCATTCAGTGTGGCTGCAACACCAAAGATAGCAAAAACCCTTATTTCTCTATGATGCCTTCTTGCCAAGAAAATCTGCCAAGTGCTCCCTGACGTACAGATAAAAACACACACAGCCATGTTGTTTTTTGCTTCATTCTGAACCTTAGCTAAATATTGCTGCATTGGGAAGTGTCCTCTCTCACCTTGTGCTGAATTTGCATCCTGTGCTGGAGCTTTGGCCAATCAGAAACCCAGTCTTAAGCAATGGCCAATCGCAGGATAGGAAGACTTCTGTATCATAGAAGTAACAAACAAGTAGATGACAAAAGGGTAAACAAACGTGCAACCACTGCATCATATTCAAATTGCATCAACAAAGTATTATGCAAAGGCTGTGAATACTTATTTACATGTAATTTCTTAAGTTTTTTTATTTTTAATAAATATGCAATAATAAAAAAAAGTTATTTTCATGTTGTCAGTATGGGGTGTTGTGAGTAGAATTTTGTGGGGAAAAATGAATTTGCTCTATTTTGGAATAAGGCTGTAACATAACAAAATGTGGAAAAAGTGAACCACTGAATACTTTCCAAATGCATTGTAGCTTGGAGCCAGAAAATTTGAATGAAAAGGATAAGGTCTAAATCCTCAATTGCCTAAAAGATATGCTGCAGAGCTGAAGATACTGTGATTTTCTTTGGTAGTGATGAGGATGGACAGGATTAAGAAGAAACATAGCAGAGTGACACCACAGATAGGATGGAGACAAAGGCAGAGAGGAAGATTAAGATGGTTTGGACATGTACAGATTTGGGTATATAGGGAGAAGGATGCTGAGGATGGAGACACAAGGCAGGAGGAGGAGAGGGAGGCCATGGAGGAGGTTTATGGATGTGGTGAAGAAGGACATTCAGGTGGTTGTTGTTGTGATGCCGTGAGTCTATTGCAGGGCTGATACATATGTGCACATCTATGGTCAGTTGAATGTGACCAGTTCCACATGACCACGGGGAGAACATTCAGATTCCACACAGATAGGAGCAGGTGAGAAAGGATCCCAGGACATTCTTGGTGTCAGGAAACAGTGCTAATCACTAAACCACCATGTTACCCCTGAACTGCCCTAAAGTGGATCGTATTGGATGTTTTTGAAATGTTTGTCTGGCTTGTGGATTGTTTTCGACATTATCTGACAAATTGAACACTATCTTACATATGGGTTGTTTTCTGTTTAGAACAATTAAGGGGAAATAATACAACCCCAATTTCAGTGAAGTTGGGACGTTGTGTAAAATGTAAATAAAAACAGAATACCATGATTTGCAAATCCTCTTCAACTTATATATTCAATTGAATACACCACAAAGCCAAGATATTTAATGTTCAAACTGATACACTTTTTTGTGTGTATTCATAATGTATAATCATTGCATTCTGTTTTTATTTACATTTTACACAACGTCCCAACTTCATTGGAATTGGGGTTGTAGTTTGAAAATTCCCTTAATTTCCAGATAGGTTTTACCCTACTGTACGTTGCTGATGTGTTCTCACAGTTGTGAAAACATCTAAATTAAAAACTGCACCCCTCCCCCCCAACTTCCCTTGTGTGTGTTTATACTGTCCTCTTCATCTTAAGGAAATCGTCCATTGATCTTCCTGTCTGCCAGAGTGCACCCTGGAGAGACCAATGCCAGCTGGGTTATGAAGGGCACGCTGGAATTCTTGATGAGCACCAGCCCACTGGCAAGCAGCCTTAGAGAGGCTTACATCTTCAAAATAGTTCCCATGCTCAATCCTGATGGAGTTATTAATGGGAAGTAAGTCTAGACACTGAAACAGTTGTCAAAAGCATTTACATCTTTTATCCGTTAAAAGTCAAGATACAAACAGCTGCAAAACATACATAGTAACAACAGCTTTGTGTTTTACAGTTTTGTCTTGAATGGAAAATGGTAAATGGACTGCATTTATATAGCACTTTTCCATCTGCATCAGATGCTCAAAGCGCTTTACCTCACATTCACCCCGATGTCAGGGTGCTGCCATACATGGCGCTCACTACACACCGGAAGCAATAGGGGATTAAAGGCCTTGCCCAAGGGCCCTTAGTGATTTTCCAGTCAGGCGGGGATTTGAACCGAGGATCTTCTGGTCTCAAGCCCAACACCTTAACCACTCGACCATCACCTCCCCCTTGAATAATTCTTCAGCTCTTGGATATGTTCTTCTGTGTTCCCCTGTCTCCTGCAGTCATCGCTGTTCTCTGAGTGGAGAGGATTTGAACCGCCAGTGGCAGAATCCCAGTCCTGAGCTC
This sequence comes from Thalassophryne amazonica, assembly GCF_902500255.1. Lineage (NCBI taxonomy): Eukaryota > Metazoa > Chordata > Actinopteri > Batrachoidiformes > Batrachoididae > Thalassophryne > Thalassophryne amazonica. The sequence continues at coordinate 64,144,181 of NC_047107.1, forward strand.
CACCCCACCATCCACCACACAAAGAGACTGCTGCAGTACCTTGCACATATACAGAGGACACCACTGGTAGGACCTTTGAGGATTTCTGAAGTCATTAAGGCCATTTGGCATTTTGCTGCATCTTGCATACCTTTTTTTTAAGTCTGTAGAATCTTTTCAAATGTTTTAATTGACTTTTAAAAGACCCAGACTTTAGATAAAGTTGAGGCTGCAGCCCGCTCTCTTTACTAATAAAATGAATGTTATCAATCAATCAATCAACTTTTTTCTTATATAGCACCAAATCACAACAAACAGTTGCCCCAAGGCGCTCCATATTGCAAGGCAAGGCCATACAATAACCATGAAAAACCCCAACGGTCAAAACGACCCCCTATGTTAAAGGGTAGAAAGCATAGTAACATACTATGCCAGTATGCTAACCATCTGAAAGGGGAAAAAAGTGTGTCCTAAGTCTAGACTTGAAAGTCTCTACAGAATCTGACTGTTTTATTGATGCAGGGAGATCATTCCACAAAGCAGGTGCACGATTAGGGTTACGTATTGAGAACTGAGAACTTTTTGGGTATCGTTAAGAATTGATTCGATCCACCGACATCAATAACCTTTTTGCTTAATGATTCCCTTATTGGCCCTTCAGAGTGGCTGTTGTTTTTGAGTGTGTTTGTCAGGAAAATGATCCCTTCTCTACGTTGATTACAGACCCTGCAGCGGCTCTGTAATCAACTGCTTCTGCAGCGTGACTCCACTTTGAAGCGTGAACCAATGAAGCAGTGCTTCGATCTACTGGCTTGTTGGTTCTTTGATTCTCTGCTCTTCAGAAGCGGCAAGTCCACTTCTTAACCCCTCTCAACGCCATTAAAATATGTCAATCATGAGTCACTTTTGTGTGGATTAAAGTCACTAACTGGGACTCTTGTCTTGTTGGAGTCAAGAAACGAGAATCATCCTCCGTTCCGTTGGCACAGCTCCAAAAGCTGCATGGCTCTCTGCCGAGACAGAGTCCGGTCTGAATTAATAACTTCAAAACTAATTCCCGCTTTAAATAAAATGACACCAAACGCTGTAATATACAGGGTGGGCCAATAAAATGTTACCACTTTTTGATCGTACACAAGTTTTTGAAATGAGAACTTATTCGAAAATTTTATTTACAGACTTGTAAAAGAAGCATCCAATTAACATTTGATACCAAAGGTTTCCCACTTTGTCTCTTGTTTTCCGCACAGATCAATAATTGATGACATGTTCAATCCACACTCGTCTTCTTTGGATTACAGCTGCAACACACACATTGAAGTTTGTGATGACATTGCCACACATCTCAAGAGGGATGAAAAAGAAATTCAAACAATCCCTCCCTCAAAAACTTGTGTACGATCAAAAAGTGGTAACATTTTATTGGCCCACCCTGTAGACAATAAGCTACAATTGACTAAAACATTTTTTTCCTCCCAAAGTGAGATGTCCTGCATTCTTTATGAATTACATCCTGTCATGCAGCACAGCCAGCTGAGCTCAGCTCAGATGTACGGAAAGACAATATCTCTAATGTGGAGGTCAAAGGACAACATAGGATCAAAAATTACCCCAATGTTCCTCACTTTGTCAGTGTGATGTGTGACACACGAGCCTAGGCTAAGGGCCCCTTCACACATAGTGTGAAGTTTGGACGAAGTGCACACTTAGTGCACATGATACAGGAATTGTGTGCAAATCGTGTAATGTTGTCCCTGCCTCCAATGCCTTGTACACCTGTTTTACAACTATTTGTGCACTCAAGTGCTTGAAAGACAGAGTGTGCGCTGTGTGAACCCATCGCACCCTCTCGCGGCAGGTGCCGGCCAAATTCCAGGTGACACGCACGACCATCTAACACCGCTCGCATGGCACTTGGGAAATGTGTGGCCAGTCGCACTCTTGGCACAATAACAGACTGCAGACAATCACCTTCATACTCACAGAGAAATTTGTCTAAGTCCCACGTGAGTGTGGCTTTGGTCTGTGCGCTGAGAGCTGACAGGAGGTGTGTCCTCCCACTGAAGCAGCTGGGGATCTGGACAGTCCAGTTCGACACCACGTACTGTGTTCGGACGGACATGGACAAACAACTGTCCACTGTGATGTGCGTGTGTCTGTTTGTTGTTATCAAGTGGACATAAATAAAAACATATATCACTGTGGCGACGTGCTGCAGCAAGCGAGCGCACATGGACAGCTGCTCCCAGGTTGAAACAGACCATCATGCAGCAGGTAATCTCACTGTCATGTCACCCACGTGAGGTCTGTTCCACATGTTGCCATGTCCTGTGGCGCCTCGTCCACAAGACACGTGCGTGGCCTGTTGGAGACGTGAGTATATGTGGACATGAATGAGACGAGCAAACTGCTTCTCATTCATGTCATTTCATGACTGCATGTCTGTGACCATGGGTCATTTACAGAGGAACAGAACAGATCATATTTGTATTGCTCGCTTGGTAAATGCGGTGTTTTTACATGGTGTGTGATTTTAATTTTTTTTGTAATACTTCCATGTCCTTCCTAAGATGAGGCAGATTCCTGCAGCTTTCAAAGAACAGCTCTGTGGCTCAGTAGCAAAGTCTCAGACTGGGAATCAGAGCTTTTGAAAGGCGTGAGTTTGCGTCCAGTGGGTGGTGTGTTTTTCTCTCTCTTTTTTTTTTTTTAAATTATTCCACATAAGCGGCGCGATGTGGTTCCACAGGCACTGGCTGGTTTTTATTTTTTTTTATGTGTACCACATAAGCGGCGTGATGTGGTTCCACAGGTACCGGTTGGTTTTTATTTTTTTATTTGTACCACAATTTGCGCCATGTGCTACACGTGGCACTGTTCCTGCTCGAAAGACACCGGCGTGTGCACAAACTCTTGCACCAGGTTCGTGCACGCCTGCCCGTCGACGTGATGTTTCTTGCGCTAATTTTGAACTGTTTCTTGCTGTTTCCCTGTTTCCATCCAGACGCTGTCCAAACTTCACATCATGAGTGAAGGGACCATAAGCGGTAGCTGGTCAAACTGATGCAGATATCTTACTGGACCAAGAAGCATTATTTCAGTCTTGTCAGGGTTTAAATGTAGGAAATTGCTAGACATCCAGCTTTTCACTGATGCAAGGCAATCCCCTAAGGATTTTATGTGGGCGAGATTACCAGCAGTTATCGGGATGTATAACTGAGTATCATCAGCATAACAATGAAAGGTAATCCCAAAATGCCGCAATATGTGCCCAAGGGGTGCGATATAAAGGGAGAAGAGCAGGGAGGCTAAAACAGACCCCTGTGCAGTGGTGGGCACAGCTAACCAAAACGTTTGCTTTGATAACTATTAATCACATAACTGAAAAGTTATCTTTTATGACGATAAACCGATAAACTGCTAAAAAATTTATCTTTATTACAGATAACAATAACCGATAACTTTTAGTATTGATATGGACGCGACCACATCAGATTACACTGTCGGTTTCTGATAAACCAGTTTCACTTTAAGTGCCGCAGGGGCTGCTGGGTAAATTCAAGGATCACAAACACAGAAGAACGCACAAATAATGAATGAATAAAAAAATTAAACTCCAAACACTGTCATCATCTTTCAAAAGCAGTAAAACACAGTATTAGAAGTCACAGTTTATCTCTGTATTAGATACACCATCATTTAAGAACTAAAAAGCTGCTGCTTTTTTCACATGCTTTCAACCCTGCGGCTTAAGCAGCTGATACTGATACTGGTACTGATACTAATACGTCCATTAATGCATTGATTGGCAGAGTAAAATACACATAGTAAATATAAATTCTTAACTGTTAGTTTCAGTGTTATCTAAATAAATAATCGTCCAGAGATTATCGAAAACAGTCTAAAGAAACGTCCCTCTGTACACAGCTGCACCTTGAGAGCTCCTCTCTCCCACTGAGTCTTGGCGATACTGTCAGCCACAAAGAAATAAAATAAAATAATGATAAAATTTGTCTGTTTTGTTTTTGTGTCAAGCAGATGATAACACTTCTTCACTTCTTCTTCTTTCGGATCCAGTGGCGGACGGCACCAGCTTAAGGTGCATTTACCACCACCTACGGGCAACCATTGTCATTTGTTTAGATGCAATGAAGTAATCCAGTGTCCTTTCGATATTCAATAATTCTTTTTGCACGATGTGTGATGGGTTTTGCAGCAGATTTCCAAGGGACAAGGGACAATAACACCGCAGCGTCCAAAGTGAACCTGAACTACACTATCCACCATGCTCCCTCCGTCGACTGGCCAATCACATTTTGCGCTTAATGATGATGTCATCAGCAAGCGACAGCCAGTCTGTCGTAAATAAACACACAACAGATGGACTAAAATGTTTGATTTTAGGTTTGACAAACGTTTTTGACCGTTAAACTTTGCTCACTTTACCAGTAAAAAAAAGATGTTATCGGAACTAATTTTATCTGAAGATAATTGGTCCGATGATGGTTTTAAAACTTATCTGAAAAGCTAATCCTCTAGCAAAAACATTAGCTTTGATAATTATCTGCTATTGGATTAGCTGAACTGTGCCCACCACTGCCCCTGTGGAACCCCACATTTCATGTCAATAAGGTTAGAGGTAGTGTTATTGTACAAAACGCAATGAGAACGACTGGCCAGGTATAATGTCAAGCATGCAAGGGCATTCCCAGTAATCCTAAAATGATTCTCCAGCCTGTCGAGTAGAATATGGTGATCCACGGTATCAAATGCAGCACTAAGCTCTAACAGCAACAGAACAGTAGTGGTGTCCGAATCCATTGTGAGCAGAAGATCATTCGCTACTTTAGTGAGAGCTGTCTCTGTGGAATGATATTTTCTAAAAGCAGACTGCAGTGGCTCAAAAAGATTATTCTCAGTAAAGTGGTCCACAAGCTGCTGTGAAACCACCTTTTCCAGACTTTTAGAGCAGAATGATAGATTTGATATTCAGTGATAGGGTTTGTGATCAAGATTTCCTACAGTAATTGATCCATAAACTGAAATCCATAAACGACACACACACACACACACACACACACACCTTCAACTGCTTAGTCCAATTAAGGGTCGCGGGGGGCTGGAGCCTATCCCAGCAGTCATAGAGCGCGAGGTGGGGTACACCCAGGACAGGACGCCAGTCTGTCACAGGGCCACATATAAACAAACAAACACAGACACACCCACAAGCACACCTATGGACAATTTAAAGATTCCAATCCACCTAACCCGCATCTTTTTGGATGTGGGAGGAAATCGGAGCACCCGGAGGAAACCCACACAAACATGGGGAGCGCATGCATACTCCACACAGAAAGGCCACAGGTGGGAATTGAACCCATGACCTTAACAGTGCTAACCACTAAGCCACTGTGCTGCCCATCCATAAACTACTTACACTGAAAAAAAATATATATATACAGTGAGGAAAATAAGTATTTGAACACCCTGCAGTTTTGCAAGTTCTCCCACTTAGAAATCATGGAGGGGTCTGCAATTTTCATCTTAGGTGCATGTCCACTGTGAGAGACATAATCTAAAAAAATAAAATCCGGATTTGTATGTTACTGCTGCAAATAAGTATTTGAACCCCTACCAACCAGCAAGAATTCTGGCTCACACAGACCTGTTAATTTTTCTTTAAGAAGCCCTCTTATTCTGCACTGTTTACCTGTATTAATTGCACCTGTTTGAAGCTGTTACCTGTAAAAAAGACACCTGTTCACACACTCAGTCAACCAGACTCCAACCTGTCCACCATAGCCAAGACCAAAGAGCTGTCTAAGGACACCAGGAACAAAACTGTAGACCTGCACAAGGCTGGTATGGACTACAGGACAACAGGCAAGCAGCTTGGTAGAAGACAACAACTATTATGATTATTTATTAGAAAGTGGAAGAAACACAAGATGACTGTCAATCTCCCTCGGTCTGGGATTCCATGTAAGATCTCACTTTGTGGGGTAAGGATGATTCTGAGAAAGCTCAGAACTACACAGGAGGACCTGGTCAATGATCTGAAGAGAGTTGGGACCACAGTCACAAAGATTACATTAGTAACACATGATGCTGTCATGGTTTAAAATCCTGCAGGGCAGCAAGGTCCCCCTGCTCAAGCCAGCACATGTCCAGGCCCGTTTGAAGTTCACCAGTGACCATCTGGATGATCCAGAGGAGGCATGGGAGAAGGTCATGTGTCAGATGAGACCAGAATAGAGATTTTTGGAATCATCTCCACTTACGATGTTTAGAGGATGAGAACAACCCCAAGAAAACCATCCCAACCGTGAAGCATGGGGTGGAAACATCATACTCTGGGGGTGCTCTTCTGCAAAAGGCACAGGACAACTGCACCGTATTGAAGGGAGGATGGATGGGGTCATGTATTGCGAGATTTTGGCAAACAACCTCCTTCCCTCAGTAAGAGCATTGAAGATGGGTCATGGCTGGGTCTTCCAGCATGACACTGACCCAAAACACACAGCCAGGGCAACTAAGGACTGGCTCTGTAAGAAGCATTTCAAGGTCCTGGAGTGGCCTGGCCAGTCTCCAGACCTGAACTCAATAGAAAATCTTTGGAGGGAGCTGAAACTCCAAACCTGAAAGATCTAGGGAAGATCTGTATGTAGGAGTGGACCAAAATCCCTACTGCAGTGTGTGCAAACCTGGTGAAAAACTACAGGAAACGTTTGACCTCTGTAATTGCAAACAAAGGCTACTGTACCAAATATTAACATTGATAATATTAACAATATTAACATTAACAACCCCTCCATGATTTCTAAGTGGGAGAACTTGCAAAACCGCAAGGTGTTCAAATATTTATTTTCCTCACTGTATATATCATGAATGATATTCATGTTTTGCGAGATCTGCGTACACGTTTTGGGAGATATTTTTTCAGTATTCACGTTTTGCAATTAACCTTTTGAGGATAATTCACAATTTGCAGCTGATTCACGTTTTGTGAGTTAACTGCACTGTAAACCAATCAGAGTGGTAAAGTAAGACCACGTGTGTCAGTTAGATGGTACAACATGTTTGTTTTGGTGGATTACTTACGGTAAAAAATAAAAGGAATTTGAGTGAAGCTTTGGAATGACTTTGTGCAAAATTTGTCAAACATAACCTCTCTTCTTCCTTTGTGTGCACTTGCACATTTCTGTGTAGGTGTTCTGTGACTACCACGGCCATTCAAGAAAGAAGAATGTGTTCATGTATGGCTGCAGTCTGAAGGAAACAGTCTGGCAGTCGAATATCAGCGCAACATCAAGTGATTTACAGGAGGACCTTGCATACAGGGTAGACCCGCAAGTACACACACAATTTCATTAAGTACATGTAACAAGCACAGAATAATAAAATGGCATTCAGTCACCTTCTTCATGTTTTTAAACTGCTTTTCACAAATAAGTGGAAATTAATAGCATTTAACTCTTTAAAGGCACTAATATCAAGACGTGTTCATATTGGCTCTGAAAAGAGCAGCACAACTTATGTTCCTAAATTAAAAACATGTTTGTCCAACACTAACAGATTTTTGCACATTTTCATTGAATGCCTTTAGCTCTGCCAATGTTTTTGTCCTTGTTTGTTTGTTTGTTTGCCTGTCTGTCTGTTTGTGAACAGCCTGGAGGCAACAATTTTTCATATGTTGTCATGACATTTTTACTGAAGATTCATATCCTGATAGGCAAGAACTGATTCAGATTTTAAGGTCAAAGGTCGAAGTCAGAAAAAAATCTTGAAAAATTCCTATCTTTAACATTGAAAGAATTTTGTAAAATTCATAACTAAAAAAAAAATCAAATATCTGTCATATTTGTTATGTAGGGTGGTATCCTTTATCAACTGACAAAGGTTGATCTGGATCTGATCCAGATTACAGATTTTGTGGCAGTTTAAATGTAATATTGAAAACCCATTTAATGTATATTTTACATTAGATCTTAATCAAACATGCCCCAATCACTCTCATATTTGAAAGTGAGCTCCAGACTGGCACTCACTATCACCTAACAAAGTTTGATCTGGATTAATTTAATATTGAAAAGCCCATTTGGTGTACATTTTGCATAATATCGCAATCAAAAGTGCCTTAGTCACTCATTTGTTTTGACAGTGGGGTGCAAACTGGCACTCTCACTGTATAGACTAAGCTGTCTGGGTGGCTGATCTCAGACGATCTTGGAGGTGAACATGTTGGATGTGGAGGTCCTGGGCTAGTGTGGCTTACACGTGGTCTACAGTTGTGAGGCTGGTTGGATGTACTACCAAATTCTCTGAAACACCTTTGGAGACGTCTTATTGGTAGAGAAATGAACATTCAATTCATGGCCAACAGCTCTGGTGGACATTCCTGCAGTCAGCATGCCAACTGCACGCTCCCTCAAAACTTGCGACATCTGTGGCATTGTGCTGTGCAATGAAACTGAACATTTCAGAGTGGCCTTTTATTGTAGCCAGCCCAAGGCACACTTGTGCAGTAATCATGGTGTTCAGTCAGCATGTTGATATGCCAAACCTTTATCTCGGCAAAGGAGAAGTGCTCACTAACAGATTTAGACAGATTTGTAAACAGTATTTGAGAGAAATAGGTCTTTTGTGCAAATAGAAAATGTTGTAGATCTTTGAGTAAAAAAAACACCTTGTTTTTCTGTCCTCCGGGTGCTCCGGAGGAAACCCACGTCCCAGGTCTCCTTTGCAAAAGAGATCTCCATCTCAGTGGGACTAACCTGGTTAAATAAAGGTAAAATGTTTTGTATTTGATGTGTTTCTCAGGCCCTCCCTAAGGTCTTGTCCCAGATTGCTCCGGCCTTCAGCATGGCCAGCTGCAGTTTCGTTGTCGAGCGCTCAAAAGAATCAACTGCACGTGTAGTTGTATGGAGAGAGATTGGTGTGCACCGTAGCTACACAATGGAGAGCACACTCTGTGGCTGTGACCAGGGCAAATATAAGGTAAGGTGGCAAGGGATTCCACATATCTCCAGATGTCCACAAGGTGGGGCTGCAGTTCTTCTTTTTTCATCTTCTCTCCATCAACTCTATTTTCCCTGACTCGCTGCTGACCCCTTTTCCTTCCTTTGTGTTTTCTGTGTATCTGTCCATCTTTCAACCCAACTGGATTTCTTCCTCATGAATTCTGCCAATATCAACATCTAAGAAATCCACAGGCAATATGGGTTGTCATTTGGAACAATTCCTTCCCCCAATGGTTTGTGTGCAAGTATTTATCCAGATGTGCAGGAACTAATGTCTTTCGTTGCTTATCTGTACTGACAGACAATGTTTGGATGTACTTAGCTCCACTTTTGTGTAAAAGAAGCATAAAAGCTTGTGGATGAACTGAGGTTAACCTCACTGTGTGAGTGTCTCCTTACAGCAAATCTGTATGACTGAATACTGTATGACTTTTGCATGCATCTTGCATATATATAAATTATGGCTGACAAAATAATGCATTAAGTTAGAGTACTTACTACATACTTACTACATATAGTACTTGGTTAGAGTACTGCAATGTGTTAATTTTTGAAATCTCTGTTTTTGATATATATATATATATATATATATATATATATATATATATATATATATATATATATATATATATATATATATATACACACACACACACAGTGGAGGAAATAAGTATTTGATCCCCTGTCAATTTTGCAGGTTTTTCCACCTACAGAGAATGGAGTGGTCTGTATTTTTATCATAGGTACACTTCAACTGTGACAGACAGAATCTAAAAAAAAATCCAAAAAATCACATTGTATGATTTTTTTAAATAATTAATTTGCATTTTATTGCATGAAATAATATTTGACCCCCTAGAAAAACAGACCTTAACAATTGGTACAGAAACATTTGTCTGCCATTACAGAGGTCAGACGTTTCCTGTAGTTCTTGACCAAGTTTTCACACACTGCAACAGGGATTTTGGTCCACTCCTACATACAGATCTTCTCCAGATCTTTCAGGTTTGGAGTTTCAGCTCCCTCCAAAGATTTTCTATTGAGTTCAGGTCTGGAGACTGACCAGGCCACTCAGGACCTTGAAATGCTTCTTACAGAGCCACTCCTTCGTTGCCCTGGCTGTGTGTTTGGGGTCATTGTCATGCTGGAAGACCCAGCCATGACCCATCTTCAATGCTCTTACTGAGGGAAGGAGGTTGTTTGCCAAAATCTCGCAATACATGACCCCATCCATCCTCCCTTCAATGCGGTGCAGTCGTCCTGTCCCCTTTGCAGAAACAACCCCCAAAAATGATGTTTCCACCCCCATGCTTAACGGTTGGGATGGTTTTCTTGGGGTTGTTCTCATCTAAACACAGCAAGTGGAGCTGATTCGAAAAAGCTATTTTGGTCTCATTTGACCACATGACCTTCTCTCATGCCTCCTTTGGATAATCCAGATGGTCACTGGTGAACTTCAAATGGGCCTGGACATGTGCTGGCTTGAGCAGGGGGACTTTGCTGCCCTGCAGGATTTTAAACCATGACAGCATCATGTGTTACTAATGTAATCTTTGTGACTGTGGTCCCAGCTCTCTTCAGGTCATTGATCAGGTCCTCCTGTGTACAACCCCTGGCAAAAATTATGGATTCACCGGCCTCAAAGGATGGTCATTCAGTTGTTTAATTTTGTAGAAAAAAAGCAGATCACAGACATGACACAAAACTAAAGTCATTTCAAATGGCAACTTTCTGGCTTTAAGAAACACTATAAGAAATCAGGAAAAAAAAATGTGGCAGTCAATAACGGTTACTTTTTTAGACCAAGCAGAGGGAAAACAATATGGACTCACGCAATTCTGAGGAATAAATTATGGAATCATGAAAAACAAAAGAACGCTCCAACACATCACTAGTATTTTGTTGCACCACCTCTGGCTTTTATAACAGCTTGCAGTCTCTGAGGCATGGACTTAATGAGTGACAAACAGTACTCTTCATCAATCTGGCTCCAACATTCTCTGATTGCTGTTGCCAGATCAGCTTTGCAGGTTGGAGCCTTGTCATGGACCATTTTCTTCAACTTCCACCAAAGATTTTCAATTGGATTAAGATCTGGACAATTTGCAGGCCATGACATTGACCCTATGTGTCTTTTTGCAAGGAATGTTTTCAGTTTTTGCTCTATGGCAAGATGCATTATCATCTTGAAAAATGATTTCATCATCCCCAAACATCCTTTCAGTTGATGGGATAAGAAAAGTGTCCAAAATATCAACGTAAACTTGTGCATTTATTGATGATGTAATGACAGCCAACTCCCCAGTGCCTTTACCTGACATGCAGCCCCATATCATCAATGACTGTGGAAATTTACATGTTCTCTTCAGGCACTCATCTTTATAAATCTCATTGGAATGGCACCAAACAAAAGTTCCAGCATCATCACCTTGCCCAATGCAGATTCGAGATTCATCACTGAATATGACTTTCATCCAGTCATCCACAGTTCATGATTGCTTTTCCTTAGCCCATTGTAACCTTGTTTTTTTCTGTTTAGGTGTTAATGATGGCTTTTGTTTAGCTTTTCTGTATGTAAATCCCATTTCCTTTAGGCGGTTTCTTACAGTTGACTCCAGTTTCCTCCCATTCGTTCCTCATTTGTTTTGTTGTGCATTTTCGATTTTTGAGACATATTGCTTTAAGTTTTCTGTCTTGACGCTTTGATGTCTTCCTTGGTCTACCAGTATGTTTGCCTTTAACAACCTTTCCATGTTGTTTGTATTTGGTCCAGAGTTTAGACACAGCTGACTGTGAACAACCAACATCTTTTGCAACATTGCGTGATGATTTACCCTCTTTTAAGAGTTTGATAATCCTCTCCTTTGTTTCAGTTGACATCTGTCGTGTTGGAGCCATGATTCATGTCAGTCCACTTGGTGCAACAGCTCTCCAAGGTGTGATCACTCCGTTTTAGATGCAGACTAATGAGCAGATCTGATGTGATGCAGGTGTTTTGGGGATGAAAATTTACAGTGTGATTCCATAATTTATTCCTGAGAATTGAGTGAGTCCATATTTTTTTTTCCCTCTGTTTGGTCTAAAAAAGTAACCGTTACTGACTGCCACAATTTTTTTTTCCTGATTTGTAATAGTGTTTCTTAAAGCCAGAAAGTTGCCATTTGAAATGACTTTAGTTTTGTGTCATGTCTGTGATCTGCTTTTTTTCTACAAAATTAAACAACTGAATGAACATCTTCCGAGGCCGGTGATTCCATAATTTTTGCCAGGGGTTGTAGTTCTGAGCTTTCTCAGAATCATCCTTCCCCCCCAAAGTGAGATCTTGCATGGAACCCCAGGCCGAGGAAGATTGACAGTCATCTTGAGTTTCTTCCACTTTCTCATAAATAATCATAACAGTTGTTGTCTTCTACCAAGCTGCTTGTCTATTGTCTTGTCTTGTCTATTGTATTGCTAGTCCATCCCAGCCTTGTGCAGGTCTACAGTTTTGTCCCTGGTGTCCTTAGACAGCCCTTTGTTCTTGGCCATGGTGGACAGGTTGGAGTGTGATTGATTGAGTGTGTCAACAGGTGTCTTTTATACAGGTAACAAGTTCAAACAGGTGCAGTTAATACAGGTAAAGAGTGCAGAATAAGAGGGAAAAAATGAGAGGGAAAAAATGAACAGGTCTGTGAGAGCCAGAATTCTTGCTGGTTGGTAGGTGTTCAAATACTTATTCCATGCAATAAAATGCAAATTAATTATTTAAAAATCATACAATGTGATTTTCTGGATTCTGTCTCTCACAGTTCAATCAATCAATCAATCAATCAATTTTTATATAGCGCCAAATCACAACAAACAGTTGCCCCAAGGCGCTTTATATTGTAAGGCAAGGCCATACAATAATTAAGTGAACCTACGATAAAAAACACAGACCTCTCCATTCTTTGTAGGTGGGAAAACCTGCAAAATTGACAGGGGATCAAATACTTATTTCCCCCACTCTGTGTGTGTGTGTGTGTGTGTGTGTGTGTGTGTGTGTGTGTGTGTGTGTGTGTGTGTGTGTGTGTGTGTGTGTGTGTGTGTGTGTGTGTGTGTGTGTGTGTGTGTGTGTGTGTGTGTGTGTGTGTGTTTGAGTACAGTAACTGGTTTGGATGTACACGACTTTGGACACTTTTTCATGGTTTAAACAACAGCACAAGAACAGAAGTTTTCTTTTTTCAAATGGCACCAAGGAAAAATAATTCCATCAGCACATCCGCAGTGCATGGATTACCTTATGTTGTTCTCTGACGTAAGGAATAAAAGAGCCTAATGTTTCCTCCTGGCCAGCAAGACACCTAGGTGAAATACTGTTAAATACTTTCTATACCAAAGTAACTTGCTTTAATAAGTGTCACTATTTTATCTCAAATGTCTGTGTTTAAAACAGTTTAAAAATACTTAATTTGTTCAATGGGCAGATTAAAAATGAAGTCGTCTTTGATCCAAAAAGTGTTGGGAAAGTGAAGTACACGGACCCACGCCAGGGGGCGTAAATGAACGGCCAATAGGATTTCCGAATAAATAACAGTTTATTCTGCAAATGTGCACAAAAACCCAAATATGCTTTAGACAGTCAATTACAAAACGGTGCCACGTGGGCAGGCCCGAGGGTAGGAGACGCCTATCCAGAGAAGAGCCGGGACCCACGAAGTTCCACCGCCAACGGAGAACTGCAACACACCAGAGGCGCCAAGTCCTGAATCCCCAGATGGCCACCGCTCCAGCTGTCAGACCCGGTACTGCTGGCAGGAACAAACACAGGTTAAGGTGGGTGTGTGTACACCCAGCAAACAGTCAGCAAAAACACAGTTCCTTCCTGAGGGAAAATCCTCCACTCCCAGAGAGCAGGAAAATTGAGTACGTGCAGTGCCTAATGTAATACTTAGGAGAGTGAGGAGTGGAAACGCCAGCTCCTCCAAACTTCCACAAAACCAACTCCAAGCTGCAAGTATACACAAGGTTCCGACTGCAAAGAGTTCAGAAGCAAAAACATGTGCGTACGGCACAAAATGGCTGAGTTGGTTTACCTGTAAGGTAAGCTGATAACTCGGCAGAGTTATGGTGTCTCTCCCAGGCTTTTATGGATAGTGGTGATGAGTGACAGCTGCTGACAGCCTCTGGTGCACCTGGTGGATTTGGCCTGGCCACTGCGCCCTCTGGTGCCTGAAACCTGCTAACAGGCAGGGCGCCCTCTGGTGGTGGGCCAGCAGTACCTCCTCTTCGGCGGCCCACACAACAAAAAGATCATTATTAAAAAGGGGTCATCTTGAACAGATCAGTTTTTATCCCCTGCTGGCATGGCTATTTCTGTTTGTCCATCTGTCTGTCTGTCTGTCTGTCCGCCTGTCTGCCCATCCCAAAAAGGGTATAAGCGTTCTGAAATCAGCTCCTCTCACACTTCAGGAGGATTTTGTGAAACTCGGTACAATTCCTTATTATAGGTTGGTAATACGCATATTGTAATATTGTACAAGATTGATACATTTTACCAGAATTATGGCCCTTGATTAACAAACCTAGACACGGCCAGTTTCATGAGTTGGTGTCTGCATTCTGAAATCAACTATTGTATATCATGTAATGTTATCAGAATGTAGCAAGCACTTGTACCAAAGCAGCAGTTGCCAGCAGGGGATATTGTACTCTCAGAGCGCTCTTGCTCTGTATCTTTTATATTTTCATGTGTGTTTAATGTTCAACATCTCCACACATTTCTGAGTGTTTTTACAGATTTTCTCCTAATTTCAGCAGAATTTATGACTGAAACACACACACACACATATATATATATACATATATATATATGTATATATATATGTGTGTGTGTGTGTGTGTGTGTATGTACAGTGGTCCCTCGTTTATCGCGGGAGTTACGTTCTAAAAATAGCCCGCAATAAGCGAAATCCGCAAAGTAGTCAGCGTTATTTTTTACAATTATTATAGACGTTTAAGGCTGTAAAACCCCTCACTACACACTTTATACACTTTTCTCAAACAGGCATTAACATTTTCTGTTTTCTCTTGTGTGTAAACACTCTCAAAGTTCAAACCTTAGTAGAAAAATAAGACCAACCTGTTTTCAAACATTCCAAACATTTTTTTGAGAAATAAAAATAGAATGTTTTCCTACAAATAATTATGGCTTTTAGAACTAACGAATTTAATTTTAACGATCAACCTACGAGGTTGGACACATAAGAAATTATTAATAGTGACTGACCAGTATTTCACAGTTCCTCTGATCGCGCCTCTTCATCCTGGCGCTGCGCCGCTGTCACGCCTTTTTCCACTGAGTCTCACCTCGGTGCACGTGTCTTTTTCCGAGTGAAGAACACAGTTATGGGTAGTTGTTGGTGCTCTTTTTTCTTCTGGGCGAGAAGATTCTTATAAACAGACACGCAGAACACAACGTGTGTGCTCTCCCTTCGCGGTGCCTCGACCGGTCTGCTTGATGAGGACGCAGAACACAATGCACTGTAAAAAAAAAAAAAAAGCATGCAGAATTGGACTAAAAAAAAAATGCGAGGCCGCGAAAGGTGAACCGCGTTATACCGAGGGACCACTGTATATGTATATTTTTTCCAGGGTCTTCAGATTGGCACCAGAGAGCTTGAGGAGATGGGAGCCCATTTCTGTGTGGCACTCTTAAGACTGAAGAGGCTGACAGGTCTCCACAACCACCAAAACCTGCTGGATTTGGAGAGCGATCTCATGGGTTCTCATTCAAAAGTGATCAGGTTAGAAACACACACTATTTATGAGTTCTTGTTTTCTCTGTAAATTCATCCTGCGTTAGTGTGACATTAAAAGGGGTGAGGTGCCCCAAGGTTTAGCCATTTAGGAGGTCAGCGTCACAGTCAAAGGCATTTTAACATTCGGCTGCAACAATATTTGAACCCTTTGGTTAGTGGACAGCTCACTCTACTGATGGACCTATGATTGCCATATTGAACTGTAGTCTTCTGCTAATGTCACAGATTTTATGCCTATACATACAGTTTTACCAATCTTTTTAAGGTTTCCAGTTTGAAATATAACCTTAAAAATAGTTCAAATGTACTTCCATACTGTTCTTTTTCTCTGTGTAAAATAGCTTCATTACTGCCATATGCAATTGCCATTGGCATGGTGTGGCTTTTCAGTCTGCTCCCCTCTGAAGCACTACTTGAGACAAATACAGGCCTACATTTATGCAGTGCTGCTGGGAGCATCATTAAAATTCTGTCAGTGATCATGTGTGATGAATATAATGAAGACTGGAGTGAGGAGTAAATGGTCAGACATTGTCAGCAGTGTCATTATTTCTGAGAGAATAAAAAGGCAGGAAATTCTTAAGTTTATAATTAAATCATTTACTAGGGCTGCACAACATTGAACAAAGTGACAATGTGATAATTTTGTTTTCTGCGATATAGTATGTTGTGATGTTACAACCCCAATTCCAACGAAGTTGGGACGTTGTGTGAAATGTAAATAAAAACAGAATACAATGATAAACTTTTTTATTTTTGTGCAGTTATTTGCTCGTTTTTAAATGGATGCCTGCAACACGTTTCAAAAAAGCTGGGACAGTGGTGCCATCCAAGTGCCATCCAAGCAAGATATTGCCTGGATGCATGCACACTCACAATGTAACAATGGGCTGTTATCCAATAGTGTCATTTCTTACTGTAGAGTTAGCTGGCACCACCCGTGTGAATGACGTAGAAACACACTCAGACTGAAGAGTGCGGAAAATTAATCACTTAATACTTAACTTGTTTTGTCCGCTCTCTATCTCTCTCTCTCTCTCTCTCTCAGAGTGCACAACAACAGAGAGGAAATATGACGTCATGCTTTTAGACCATGACACACCGCTTAAATCCAGCATATATGTCAAAAAAGCGGCAGATCTTGGTGGAAATGTGATGTCATCTGTTGCGCACCAACTCCACTGGAGACAACAACACCCTACAAGGGCCGCTGAAGCGTTACACAGAAAGTTGTTTTTGTGTCCCATCTGTGGATTTGGCACATAATAACAAATACAGTGTCCTCACAACTGCTGCCATCTTGTGTAACGGGGCCCTTAGAGAAGATCCAAAGTAAATTCAAGCTTGTGCACCCAATAAGCCAAGTGTGCATCATCACTACACATGCTTGAACTCTGAGCCTTGCTCTTGTTTGGCTAGCAAACACCGACCAAACTCAGGTAGCATGATTATGGGGTGTTACAGGAAATGTAGCTTCAACTGTGGTTAAACTTTAAGCTTGAAGTTCAGGTGAACTGTAAACATGATAGGTGCACATTGTGCTATTGTTGCCTGTGCAAGCAGTTATGATAGAGTTGAAAGGTGACGTAAAAGCCAGTGTGATATTCATAATTGTGAGCACAAAGATCCAGAATGCACATGAGAGCCGCTGTTTGTTTTGCAGAGTTTCCTACAGAGAAGAATAACTCTGAAGGATGCAAGAGAGGGGTTAAAGTATTAAGTTTGTCAGTTATAGTTATGACAGTCAATTTAATAACGTGAACGGAGCATTGCTATGGGGAACGATGACAAGACGTACCTTCCTTGCTCTCTAGTCATTTTCCATCAAATACTCAGCAGTATCTGTTTGCAGTGGTGATGGACAGGTTGACAGATGAGATCAGACAGGAGTCCCCATGGACTATGATGTTTGCAGATGACATTGTGATCTGTAGTGAGAGTAGAGAGCAAGTTGAGTCTAGTCTGGAGAAGTGGAGATATGCTTTGGAGAGAAGGGGAATGAAAGTCAGTAGAAGCAAGACTGAGTACATGTGTGTGAATGAGAGGGAGCCCAGTGGAATAGTGCAGTTACAAGGAGTAGAAGTGGTGAAAGTAGATGAGTTTAAATATTTGGGGTCAACTGTTCAAAGTAATGGAGAGTGTGGTAGAGAGGTGAAGAAGAGAGTGCAGGCAGGGTGGAGTGGGTGGAGAAAGGTGGCAGGAGTGATTTGTGACCGAAGAATATCAGCAAGAGTGAAGGGGAAAGTTTACAAAACAGTAGTGAGACCAGCTATGTTGTATGGTTTAGAGACAGTGGCACTAACAAAAAGACAGGAGGCAGAGCTGGAGGTGGCAGAGCTGAAGATGTTGAGATTCTCTTTGGGAGTGACAAGAATGGACACGCTTAGGAATGAACATAGAGGGACAGCTCAGGTGGGACGGTTTGGAGACAAAGTCAGAGAGGCGGGATTGAGATTGTTTGGACATGTGCGGAGGAGGGACCCAGGGTATATAGGGAGAAGGATGCTGAGGATGGAGCCACCAGGCAGGAGGAGAAGAGGGAGACCAAAGAGGAGGTTCATGGATGTGCTGAGAGAGGACATGCAGGTGGTTGGTGTGACAGAGGAAGATACAGAGGACAGGGTGAGATGGAAATGATTGATCTGCTGTGGCGACCCCTAACGGGAACAGCAGAAAAACAAAGAAGAATCTGCATACATGCTTGGATGCCACACTTTTTGTCAGACCATCCATCTGCCAGTTTCAATGGGTTGGGTGTAATCATTCCGTCGACCACAAGCAAGTTCTCATAATCTTGTTTGATTTGTTTCACCTCGTCTTCAGTGGTTAAAACACAGAGCAGATTTACAGTTACCACACTGTATCATGACGCATTAGGTTCATCTTTGCGTTTGCATCAACACAGAGAACTTACCGCTTACAAAAATGTTTCAGTCATTGACATTCTACCTTTTAAAAGCATCTAAACTGCACTGATCACTCAGGTTTATATTGCATTCTACCATCTTTACCATGTTTACGCAGGTTTGATTGGTAGCCAAAATTTGATCCAATCTCATAATGCTTATTCCAGGGCCAGTGTCCATTAAAGTGCTTGTCAACGCCTCAGACAGGAAAAAAAAAAAGCACAATCAGTCAACCTGAAATAACTGCATCAAAGGCATTAGTTCACCAGCAGTGAGTCAACAAGGAAGCAGAGAGATTACCAAAGTGGTTGCCAGCAGCTAGCCCTGTGCTTCACTAACTGACCTGGAATTTAGATGTAGTGAGGCTGAGACCAGTTCTGTTGCTAATAATATGAATTAAAAGGAAAGGAATCATAATTCCATATTACACCTCTATGCTAACTATACGAGAGGGAGAATAGATGTCTTTAGTCTGGACTTGAATGTCTTTATGGAATTTGACTGTTTTATATATGCAGGGAGATCATTCCACAAGACAGACAAACGATAAGCGAAGGCCCTGTGGCCTGTCAGCTTTTTTTTTTTTTTTTTTGCCTTAGGTACACAAAGTAGTCCTGCATCCTGAGAATACAGAGCACAGGCGGGTACTTAGGGTGTAATTAGGTCGGCTAGGTACGGAGGCGCTGGTCCATGAATAATTTTACAAGTTAGTAACAGAACCTTAAAATCAGACATCACAGAGACAGGAAGTCAATGAAGGGAGTCCAAAACCAGTGTAATGTCATCAAACTTTCTGTTTCTTGTCAAAATTCTGGCAGCAGCATTTTGAACCAATTGGAGACCCTGGCACAGACCTTGGACAACTTCAAAGATGGCTAACCTTGACCTATTTAAGCGGTCAAACGGTTACATTCTGTATCCTATTTTTATGCTATGAATCATGCAAATGTTTTTTTTTTTTTTTTTCCTTTTTTTGGTGGGTGGGGGGGTGACAGCCAATTGTTGAATTTGCAGCAAATTCAACGTGGCAGAATCCTCTCTGAAACCGCTGCATTTCTGTGTAAATCTGACGTAAAAGCTCATGAGAAATAAACACTTAAAAAACTGAAAATGCTATTTTTGTAACCTGATAAAACCTCTGAAGTGGTTTACAAGCCATCTCCTGGGTGTCAGCATACATGCGCATCACAAACGGTCAAAGGTAACTTCAGTCTTTTCAAAAGCTCATGTATGCACAAATGCACACCCTCCTGCAGACACTGTTAAAAGGCAAATAAAATATTCTTCATGATTGATTGATTGAGTGAGTTTGTTCTGCAACATCAATATAAACATGCAGAGGTGACTATATCAATGATAACTGACAACACAATAAAGTATAAACGCTTATTTCCATTGTGCGCCTTGCCTTATCACATGAAAAAATACAGGGGCTTGATTGAACATGCACAAATTGTAAATAAGACAATAGGATCATAATAACTAATGGAAATAACAATAAATGTATAATTTTATATATACGAGGTCTGTCAATAAAGTATAGGTCCTTTTTATTTTTTTCAAAAACTATATGGATTTCATTCATATGTTTTTACGTCAGACATGCTTGAACCCTCGTGCGCATGCGTGAGTTTTTCCACGCCTATCGGTGACGTCATTCGCCTGTGAGCACTCCTTGTGGGAGGAGTCGTCCAGCCCCTCGTCGGAATTCCTTTGTCTGAGAAGTTGCTGAGAGACTGGCGCTTTGTTTGATCAAAATTTTTTCTAAACCTGTGAGGCACATCGAAGTGGACACGGTTCGAAAAATTAAGCTGGTTTTCGGTGAAAATTTTAACGGCTGATGAGAGATTTTGAGGTGATACTGTCGCTTTAAGGATTTCCCACGCAGTGGGACGTCGCGGAGCGCTCCCAGGCACCGTTGTCAGCCTGTTTCAAGCTGAAAACCTCCACATTTCAGGCTCTATTGATCCAGGACGTCGTGAGAGAACAGAGAAGTTTCAGAAGAAGTCGGTTTCAGCATTTTATCCGGATATTCCACTGTTAAAGGAGATTTTTTTAATGAAAGACGTGCGGACGGATTGCAGCGTCGGCTCGCAGCCGCCGCGATGCTCCGCCACAGGAAAAACACCTCTGTTGGAAGCCTTAAGGACAAGTTGGAACATGCCCAACTGTTAAAACAATTTCTCAGATACTCACTCCACTGAAAGCCATCAAAAGCCGCCTGGATTTTACAAATGGTTATCAACACGGAGGTGTTTTTCCTGTGCCGCTGCACCGCGCCGGCTGCGTCCCGACGCGCGGACCTGTCCGCATGTCTTTCATTAAAAAAATCTCCTTTAACAGTGGAATATCCGGATAAAATGCTGAAACCGATTTCTTCTGAAACTTCTCTGTTCTCTCACGACGTCCTGGATCAATAGAGCCTGAAATGTGGAGGTTTTCAGCTTGAAACAGGCTGACGACGGCGCCTGGGAGCGCTGCGCGACGTCCCACTGCGTGGGAAGTCCTTAAAGCGACAGTATCACCTCAAAATCTCTCATCAGCCGTTAAAATTTTCACCGAAAACCAGCTTAATTTTTCTAACCGTGTCCACTTCGATGTGCCTCACAGGTTTAGAAAAAATTTTGATCAAACAACGCGCCAGTCTCTCAGCAACTTCTCAGACAAAGGAATTCCGACGAGGGACTGGACGACTCCTCCCACACGGAGTGCTCACAGGCGGATGACATCACCGACAGGCATGGAAAAACTCACGCATGCGCACGAGGGTTCAAGCATGTCTGACGTAAAAACATATGAATGAAATCCATATAGTTTTTGAAAAAAATAAAAAGGACCTATACTTTATTGACAGCCCTCGTATAGTTTGTACTGGGATACCAATTAAACATCTGCAAATTATGAAGACAATGCTGATAACGGCCGAGGGTATTTTGGCATTGCGTTATATATGGACATTTAAATGAATTTCATATCGGAAAATTAAATATCACAATATTGTGAGTATAGATATTTTTCCTCCACCATTAATCTCTACATCTAATCGTTGGTGCTTTATTAACATCAGTGCTTTGTCATTTCATGTTAACTTTGAAATTAAATACTAACTTGTATGCCTGTTTAATACAACATAATCTTTGTGTCCTATTGTTAATATTCTATCTTCTATCTGTTGCTGTTTGTTTATGTATGTTAATGTGGTCATTTGTGACCACAGGCTTAATGTAAAATCTTGTTTAAATTTCCTGTTCAGCAGTATGATGTCCAAACAGATCCAGCTGTATGTACTTCACTTTAAATTATTCAACTTGACATTCTGTGACCACAAACATTATTTTAATTTCCATCTGAAAACCTCAGCTTTATCCTCACCAAAGATTGGTTAAAGCAGTCGATTTGGAGGCATAGCCTGTTGTATTCACCACCACTTAATGCTCTGGTGCCTCTTATGTTCCCTGTCTCTTTGTTTCTCTGTCTCTTACTAACCTACTCTCCTCTCATATTGATATATTCATTTATCATTTATGTATGTGGTCATTAAGGGACTCAAAAAGTGTTTTGGCGGTGTGTGTGTGTGTGTGTGTGTGTGTGTGTATGAGCATCCTTTGGGATTGGTTGCTCTCGTCCTGGGTTTATGGTTTAATGCGTGGGCTTTGGTATGGCACCACTTACTTTTTAATAGGTCATCACAGTAACAATATTGTGCCCATAGAGAACAAATAACTGGGCGTCTCTGATCCAGTGAAAGCGGTGGATATACAGTACTGTGCAAAACATTTCAGCACATTTAATGTGCCTAAAACTTTTAAATAAAATGGAAAGGGAATAAATATGTAATGTAAAACAAAATAAGAAAAAATGTGATCACTTTAACACACACAGACACACACACACACACATATACATATGGTCTTGACATCACTTGGTACAGAAAATGTGAAAAACATAAAAGAGTGATGGGGTTTGGTATTTCTATAATGGCCTGTAATGTCTGAGGATTTCTCTTGCAACTCTCATTATCTGTTTGGACAAAAGTGATCATTACACACTCACGCGCACATGCACATTATCAGAGACTTGCACATTCACTGTTTATATACAGCACAGTTTGGCTGTCTCGTGCGCACTTACACTGTGGTGTGCATGGTGGGAGATCATTGTCTGAGCCCCCTGATCGACTGTCTCCCAGGGATCGCATTTCAGCCCATTAACACCATTAAAAACCCACTAAAGCCACTAAAACCTCAAAGAACAGCAACCATTTAACCATTAAGACCCTCAGGAAAGAATACAACCCAGCCTCACCAGTGATGGCACTCAGTCGTTGTTTGTTAACATGTCCTACTTATAAGTTAAAGTAATTTTAATATTTTTTTATAAGGTTACCACTTTTGTCGTATATTAATTAAATTGTTATATATGAGGTTTGTGTTTTTGTAATAATTATATTTCACTATTTTCGCTTTCAAATATTTTTTTTTTGTTTTTTAATTGACAAAGTCTTACAATGGTGTATTAAAGGACTAAGTAGGAAGCAATCCCACAACGCTAAGCCACAGTGCAATTTTTTTTTTCATTTCATTTCAAGTTTTTTCAAAGAACTAGTAGTTGCAGGACCAGCCAAACAAAACAAAACCATGACTTATCATCGAGATAACACAGTATTAATTTGAAAGTGTGCATAATGATAATAAATTCAATGCCACTTTGTGGTAAAGAAATGAAGGTGATGAGCAAAGAGAACACCACAGATGATACAAAGCTAATTGTTGGCAAGTTCATGGTAAATGCTAAGTACTGATGTGGTGTATAGTCTGTGCTGTTCAAAGCCAGTTTATTAATGTTACCCTGGTTTGTTCTCTAGCAGCTGCCCCACCACGTATGTGATGGAGGAGGATGAGCCGGCCTTTTTGGAGGTGATAGACTACAGCGCAGAGAGCAATGATGAGGATGCTGAACCTGAAAACGACTCAGGCAGTGGACTCCATGAGACTCCTGAACACCATGACCTGGTATCAGACCACGAATGTTACAAGGACCAAGCTTAAGCCAAAATGTAGTTCATTTAGTAACGTGGCTGATGGGTTTATCTCCACATCTGTCAGTCTAGCCATATGCAGGCCCATAAATGTTTTGCCATTGACAAAGGTCTTACTTTTGCAGTCTAAGACAACATATTTACATAAAAATCATCCAATCCATATTTACATCCAAATCGAGAACAATGGAGGAAGTATAGTACTTTTTAAGGACTAGAAATAATTAGTTCACTCATTCATTCACTTTCTAAATTACTGTAGTTCCTCAATAGTCTCCCCATTTGGATGCAAATAGCCTTAAATGGAAGCTCAAATGTATATTTTATTTGCTTGAAAGACTCATGCACTGTGGGAAAAGAACTTTGTCAGTGTCCAAATATTTATGAAACCAGCAGTAACTAGCCAACAAGATCAATATTTGATGGTAAATTTGGAGTCTATGCTAGTCAGCCTGTCTGGAATAGAGTTGTACCGTCACAGTGAACCATTTATACATAGACTTTATGACTGTATGCTGTTCAGAACCACTTAGCATCAGAATTTCACAAGTGATGGATATTTGTCTTTATTAATGGTCACAAATACTTTCTCCCCCACATGAAGTAATCTTGTTTTCCCACTGGCCTAATAGTGTTACACCCTGCCTCCCTTCAGAACGGCCAGCATAAGTCCTCAGAGTCACAGTGGAAATTCACAGAGTCACAGGAATGACAAAAGTGAGAAATGTATCCCATGACCTCAGACACCACGTAGCCTCAGGCAAGGTCTGTGACATGAACCTTTGTCCGCACTCTCATTTTTCACAGCTGATCCTCACTCTGCTTTAATGGGCTGTGATTGTGTAATATAGTGGCAGCTGCACTAACAGATTTTGTTCCCCATGAGTCTTTGGACCTCATGTGGAATCAGTTTGGCCATCCTGAACGTGTGTTAGAGAAACTAGCATTTGCGCAACAGAACAACATATGGATACGAATGAACTACATCCTTCCATGCTTGCTTCCTTCCTCCCTCTGATAGACAAAAGTAGTGATGTCTAAATATGATATATATATATATATAGAGAGAGAGAGAGAGAAATTACAGTTTGCTAGTAAGTTATTATTGCACATACGGTGCATCTGGGAAGTATTCACTTTTTCCACATTTTGCTATGTTGCAGCCTTATTCCAAAATGGATGAAATAATTGTTTTCCTCATTTTTGCATATATATGTGTCTGTGTGTGTGTATATATATATATATATATATATATATATATATATATATATATATATATATATATATATATATATATATATATATATATATATATATACACACACACACATACAGGCGAGCCACATTGACTCGTGTAAGTCACGATTTGGTTTTACTCGCAGTCAAGTTGTGGACCCTGAAAATTTAGATGACCTATAAAAGTCAATTTTGATTTTTGGGAGGGGTCACCAATGCAGGCAATGATTTATTTTTCCTCCAGTTGCTGCAGTTCAGCAATGAGGTTGGATGATTCTGTGTGGAAGATTCCTGATTATTCAGAGTTTTTGGATGTGACTCTTTAGATCCTTACTGCCAATTCAGATTGGGCTGGAATTTATACACACGCCTGCCTCACACATGCCCACCACATGCACTAGCGAAGCCCTCATCGCTGACCTGAACCCACTCAGATGAAGAAATCATCACCATCCAGGAAGGAATCACACTTCAAATCATCAAAACTATTATAATATGGCACAGTAAGCTGATTTTAAGATTTTTTTGGTCAACTTAATTAACTCACGGTTTCAGATAACTTGATTTTGTGGACCCCAACTCACGCAAGTTAACAGGCTCAGCTGTTTATATAAATATATATACATACACACACATATGTATAGAATTAAAAAAAAAATCTCTCCACAAAAGTTGTGACCTCACATTTTTGATGCCCTTCCCACCCTGGCTAACACATACAGTCCAATCACCGCTGTGCACTTTGCCTTTTATTCAAAATTAAAATCAACAAATATATTACACAAATATGGAATGTTCTCATGTTTATGATGATTACCATGCATACAACATGACTATCAAATATAAATACACACATGAATCACAAGGAGAGACTTGGTTGTGATTGTCTTGTACTGCAGTAATAAAGAGTAAATGTGGGATACTCACAGGGATATTTTGTGTTTTAGGTTTTGTGATATTATAATGGTAGATGTAGCACTAATAAAGAAGAAGCACGACCTGCAAATGATCATTTGGCAATTTGGACATCCACTCTGCACACAAGACGTTACACTCGAGCTTGATATATGGATTTAACAAAAAAAAAAGTAACACACTGTTCAACTCGGAGCTAATGGTAGCGTTGCTGTAAAATTTTACAAATTATACTGGAATCATTTTTATTTTATTCTCTCTTTTGCATAAAAAAAAACCCTTTGGAAAAACACATGCACCCACATAAAATAATAATAAAGGTGCAGTGCTTTGTACAGATTAATTTGTTACATTATTCTCAATTTATGGAAGTGTTACATTTTTGTTGAGCTAGAACTGCTAGGCAGTGCACTTTTTCAGTTTTTAATTTGTTTTTTATTTATTAATTTGTTTCTGGGATGCAACTTGAATGTCAATCAGACAATTCAGCATTTTAAGTATGTGTGCTTGAGTTTTAAGTTTTTCCATTACTCAGTCCAGTTAATGCTCTTACACAATGTTCTTTCTTCAAATTTGATTACTGCTTCTTACCCTTTTCTTTCTCCCAGTCACTTATTTGTTTTCTGTATCCATCTCTATTTCTGCTTCTTTCTTTCCTTCACTCTAAGCTCTTGCATTTTATTTTCATTTCTACATTTGTCTTGGCTCTAGACTTCAGTGATGAACAGCTTACAAACACCCAGAGAGCAATTACCTGGCTTGGTGTGTCATTACCTGTGTGTATGTATGACTGTGCCCATGTCTTTTTTTCTTCTTTTTCATTTTCTGTAGCTATTTATCAACATATGCTGGAGTGTTTTTGTTACATTTGTCAATAACCAAGTAAAGATGGCCTATTTGATGTTTATTGTATTGCAGAAAATTGAATGGTAAAGCTAAGGGAAATAAAATGTGAAAGTGGTAAATGGTTGTCTTCTTGTTAATTATTTCTGACAAATTTTATAAAGTGCAGCAATTGAGTTTGCCAAAGTAAAAAGCACAAATCATGCTAATGCAGCTTATTAAAAGAGAGGAGTGGTTGGTAACATTACTGTACATATTTTAAAAGGCAAAAATGTATATAAATCTATTGAACACGCATTTCATCTAGCAACACATACAGTAGTGTTCAGAATAATAGTAGTCCTATGTGACTAAAAAGATTAATCCAGGTTTTGAGTATATTTCTTATTGTTACATGGGAAACAAGGTACCAGTAGATTCAGTAGATTCTCACACATCCAACAAGACCAAGCATTCATGATATGCACACTCTTAAGGCTATGAAATTGGGCTATTAGTAAAAAAAAAAGTAGAAATGGGGGTGTTCACAATAATACAACCCCTGGCAAAAATTATGGGATCACTGGCCTCGGAGGATGTTCATTCAGTTGTTTAATTTTGTAGAAAAAAAGCAGATCACAGACATGACACAAAACTAAAGTCATTTCAAATGGCAACTTTCTGGCTTTAAGAAACACTATACGAAATCAAGAAAAAAGATTGTGGCAGTCAGTAACGGTTTACTTTTTTAGACCAAGCAGAGGAAAAAATATGGACTCACTCAATTCTGAGGAATAAATTATGGAATCACCCTGTAAATTTTCATCCCCAAAACTAACACCTGCATCAAATCACATCTGCTTGTTAGTCTGCATCTAAAAAGGAGTGATCACACCTTGGAGAGCTGTTGCACCAAGTGGACTGACATGAATCATGGCTCCAACACGAGAGATGTCAGTTGAAACAAAGGAGAGGATTATCAAACTCTTAAAAGAGGGTAAATCATCACGCAATGTTGCAAAAGATGTTGGTTGTTCACAGTCAGCTGTGTCTAAACTCTGGACCAAATACAAACAACATGGGAAGGTTGTTAAAGGCAAACATACTGGTAGACCAAGGAAGACATCAAAGCGTCAAGACAGAAAACTTAAAGCAATATGTCTCAAAAATCGAAAATGCACAACAAAACAAATGAGGAACGAATGGGAGGAAACTGGAGTCAACGTCTGTGACCGAACTGTAAGAAACCGCCTAAAGGAAATGGGATTTACATACAGAAAAGCTAAACAAAAGCCATCATTAACACCTAAACAGAAAAAAACAAGGTTACAATGGGCTAAAGAAAAGCAATCGTGGACTGTGGATGACTGGTTGAAAGTCATATTCAGTGATGAATCTCAAATCTGCATTGAGCAAGGTGATGATGCTGGAACTTTTGTTTGGTGCCGTTCCAATGAGATTTATAAAGATCACTGCCTGAAGACAACATGTAAATTTCCACAGTCATTGATGATATGGGGCTGCATGTCAGGTAAAGGCACTGGGGAGATGGCTGTCATTACATCATCAATAAATGCACAAGTTTACGTTGATATTTTGGACACTTTTCTGATGTTTAAGGATGATGAAATCATTTTTCAAGAAGATAATGCATCTTGCCATAGAGCAAAAACTGTGAAAACATTCCTTGAAAAAAGACACATAGGGTCAATTTCATGACTTAGGGTTAATGTCAACGAGCAGATGTGATTTGATGCAGGTGTTAGTTTTGGGGATGGAAATTTACAGGGTGATTCCATAATTTATTCCTCAGAATTGAGTGAGTCCATATTTTTTTCCTCTGCTTGGTCTAAAAAAGTAACCGTTACTGACTGCCACAATCTTTTTTTCTTGATTTCTTATAGTGTTTCTTAAAGCCAGAAAGTTGCCATTTGAAATGACTTTAGTTTTGTGTCATGTCTGTGATCTGCTTTTTTTCTACAAAATTAAACAACAGAATGAACATCCTCCGAGGCCGGTGATTCCATAATTTTTGCCAGGGGTTGTAGTAGTGTGGCATTCAGTCAGTGAGTTCATCAATTTTGTGGAACAAACAGGTGTGAATCAGGTGTCCCCTATTTTAAGGATGAAGCCAGCACCTGTTGAACATGCTTTTCTCTTTGAAAGCCTGAGGAAAATGGGATGTTCATTCTGTTCCAAATCAAAACATGAAGAATTTATCAAATTTGTTATTAATTTACAGAAAGTGAAGAAAAAGGATATTAGGCTGTTCAAAAAATAAAAAATAGTGTCTGCATTTTTCTTTCTGTGACCCTTATTACACCCTTACAGGGGGCCCTTATTTAAGGATGAAGGCAGCAAATGTAAATGCTGGTTTCAGGGCATTTCTCTTTGAAAATCTGAGTAAAATGGAAAACATATAAAGAAGTGCAGAAAATGATAGTCTGCTCTGCTAAAATGATCTCAAATCCTTTAAAATGTCAGCCAAAACCAGAAAAACGTGGAAGAAAACTGAAAATCATCATTCAAAAGGATCGTAGAACAGCCAGAATGGCAAAGACTCAGCCAATGATCAGCTCCAGGGTGATCAAAGAGCATCTAAAGCTACCTGTGAGTACTGTAACAATTAGAGGACGCCTATGTGAAGCCAAACTATGGGCAGCAAGCCCCTGCAAAGTCCCGCTGCCAAGAAAACAACGTGCTGCAGAGGTTACAATTTGCCAAAGAACACACTGACGAGCCTAAAGAAATGGGACAACATTTTGTGGACTGATGAAAGCAAGACTGTTCTTTTGGATCTAGGAACCAAACAGTTTGTCAGACGACCCCCAAAAACTGAATTCAAATCACAGTACACTGTGAAGATAGTGAAGCTTGGTGAAGCAAACATCTTGATATGGGGTGTTTCTTATACTTTGGTGTTGGGCCTATTTATGGAATACCAGGAATCATTGATTAGTTTGAATGCATCAGAATAGTTGAAGAAGTCATGTTGCCGTGCGCCAAATAGGAAATTCCCTTGAAATGGGTGTTTTAAGAAGACAGCAAGCCCAAACACACCAGCAAACTTGATTCCAGACCAACAAGATTAACATTATGGAGTGGCCCAATCCCCAGACCTTAATCCAATAGAAAACCTGTGAGGTGACATCAAAAATCTTTCCGAGGCAAAACTAAGAAATGCAGAGGAATTGTGGAATGTAGTCCAATCGTCCTGGGCTGGAATTGCTGTTCACAGGTGCTAGAAGTTGGTCGACCACATGGAACACAGATGTGAAGCAGTTTTCAAAAACAGTGGTTATGCAACTAAATATTAGCTCAGTCATTCACAAGAAAGATAAATCTTCAAGCATTTTTCAGTTCATACAGTAAATGTTTGAGTTTGCAAAGAAAAATGCAGATGATGCTGTTTTTTTTGAACAGCCTAATATTACTTTTTTTTCCTTAAGAACAAATTTGATACATTTTTCTTCATGTTTTGATTTGGAACAATGTGCAGTGTGCATCTGTGTGTATGGAAATAAAAGCTACTAGTGTGTTGCCTATGGGGATCCACTGGCTCCAGATTGGGTAGTGTTTATAAACTAGGTAGCTGACATACAACCCCTGGCAAAAATTATGGAATCACCGGCCTCGGAGGATGTTCATTCAGTTGTTTAATTTTGTTGAAAAAAGCAGATCATAGACATGACACAAAACTAAAGTCATTTCAAATGGCAACTTTCTGGCTTTAAGAAACACTATAAGAAATCAGGGGAAAAAAATTGTGGCAGTCAGTAACGGTTACTTTTTAGACCAAGCAGAGGGAAAAAAATATGGACTCACTCAATTCTGAGGAAAAAATTATGGAATCACCCTGTAAATTTTCATCCCCAAAACTAACACCTGCATCAAATCAGATCTGCTCGTTAGTCTGCATCTAAAAAGGAGTTATCACACCTTGGAGAGCTGTTGCACCAAGTGGACTGACATGAATCATGGCTCCAACACGAGAGATGTCAATTGAAACAAAGGAGAGGATTATCAAACTTTTAAAAGAGGGTAAATCATCACGCAATGTTGCAAAATATGTTGGTTGTTCACAGTCAGCTGTGTCTAAACTCTGGACCAAATACAAACAACATTGGAAGGTTGTTAAAGGCAAACATACTGGTAGACCAAGGAAGACATCAAAGCGTCAAGACAGAAAACTTAAAGCAATATGTCTCAGAAATCGAAAATGCACAACAAAACAAATGAGAGGAAACTGGAGTCAACGTCTGTGACAGAACTGTAAGAAACCGCCTAAAGGAAATGGGATTTACATACAGAAAAGCTAAACGAAAGCCATCATTAACACCTAAACAGAAAAAAACAAGGTTACAATGGGCTAAGGAAAAGCAATCGTGGACTGTGGATGACTGGATGAAAGTCATATTCAGTGATGAATCTCGAATCTGCATTGGGCAAGGTGATGATGCTGAAACTTTTGTTTGGTGCCGTTCCAATGAGATTTAGAAAGATGACTGCCTGAAGAGAACATGTAAATTTCCACAGTCATTGATGATATGGGGCTGCATGTCAGGTAAAGGCACTGGGGAGATGGCTGTCATTACATCATCAATAAATGCACAAGTTTACATTGATATTTTGGACACTTTTCTTATCCCATCAATTGAAAGGTTGTTTGGGGATGATGAAATCATTGTTCAAGATGATAATGCATCTTGCCATAGAGCAAAAACTGTGAAAACATTCCTTGCAAAAAGACACATAGGGTCAATGTCATGGCCTGCAAATAGTCCGGATCTTAATCCAATTGAAAATCTTTGGAAGTTGAAGAAAATGGTCCATGACAAGGCTCCAACCTGCAAAGCTGATCTGGCAACAGCAATCAGAGAAAGTTGGAGCCAGATTGATGAAGAGTACTGTTTGTCACTCATTAAGTCCATGTCTCAGAGACTGCAAGCTGTTATAAAAGCCAGAGGTGGTACAACAAAATACAAGTGATGTGTTGGAGCGTTCTTTTGTTTTTCATGATTCCATAATTTTTTTCCTCAGAATTGAGCTATTCCATGTTTTTTTCCTCTGCTTGGTCTATAAAAGTAACCGTTACTGACTGCCACAATTTTTTTCCCCTGATTTCTTATAGTGTTTCTTAAAGCCAGAAAGTTGCCATTTGAAATGACTTTAGTTTTGTGTCATGTCTGTGATCTGCTTTTTTTCTACAAAATTAAACAACTGAATGAACATCCTCCGAGGCCGGTGATTCCATAATTTTTGCCAGGGGTTGTAAAACCTTAGACCTCAACTGTTTTATGAAGAACTCAATCCTTTTATTTCCTGTTAATTGTGTAATTTTTTAAATATTAATTTACAGTCTTAATGTGTTTTTAAATTGTTTGCGTTCTTGCAGTTAGAAACTGCAGAAGTGTTGGGGAGGATGCTGGCGCTGTTTGTTCGCCGCTTCCCTGCAAATCCCGCTGAAAATCCCCAGTCTACTAAGCTGTTGTGTACTGCAATTCACCACAGTATTTGACTAGAACATCGAGGTACTAATTTTTTGAAGCACTTTGAGTTCGACTGTGTCAGGGGTGTTACCGGTACTTACCGGTCACTAAGTTGAAACCGGTATCTTCATCTTCTCCTCTGGCATCCTGATGTCTGGTTGTGCCTCCAAGACGAACTGAGCCCTTGGTGATGTCCTGGTGCTGTATGACCTCCTTGGACTGTCCATACCCGGGTGTTTGCAACCCTGATGCCCGCTTGTTTGGTCCGGTTATGCTAGCGATACTAGTTGCTGCTATCACACGGCACTCGATCAGTATCTACAGATCCTGCATCGCCTCCGCGTACAAGCGGATGCCTGCATGTCGTTTACAGTTCGTGTTCGTGTTGTGGACTATCCTGGCTTGTGTAGCTGTTTTCCATCGCTGCTTGTCTGGATCTCGGCTACCTGCTAGCACCACCGCACCATCCTGCACCATGCTGTCAACTGCCTCCTCACAGCAGTGGCTCTGGGCTAACGCCAACAACAGTGGAGCCCTCCCACAGCAACGAGAGCTTCCACAACGACCCAGGTACATCCATAGAGGCTCTGGACGCCGGTTTGTCCTGTCCAAACGCGGTGACCACGGCTCCATCGTGTCCCTTTGGTCTGCATCCCGTCCCGTCATGCAACAGATGCGTCACAACGCATGTCATCAGAGTGCCGAAACTACAGGTAATCATATGGCCTGGAATAAGCGCTGCAATGGAAAACCCAGAGTGGATTTTACCGCCCTCCAGCCTCTGAGAAGACATGTCACCAAATCTCACACTACGCTGGAGCTCTTCAATGCACAATCCCTGATGAACAAATCTGGGCTCATTTACGACCACATCCTGGAGAAGGGCATTGACATTTTCTGCATCACCGAGACCTGGCAACAACCTGAGGTCTACTCATCTCTAAATGAGACCTGCCCACCCGGATATAAATATATTAGTAAGGCCCGCACAACTGGCCGAGGTGGGGGCCTGGCTGTTATATACCACAGTAACATCCAACTGTCCCCCATTTCAGTGCCTGCCCAGCCATGGCTCCTTTGAGAGTCTTGTTTTTAAATTAAATAACCCATTTTCTGGAACAGTTGCCCTCATCTACCGCCCCCCTAAAACTCAACAGACCTTTATTTCTGACATACACAGTTTTCTCAGCTCACTCTGTACATCATACTCAAACATCCTGGTTATTGGTGATTTTAACATACACATGGACTCACATATTTGTCGACTCACCTCAGAATTCAAACATGTACTGGACTGCCTCAATCTCCAACAGCTCATAGATCGCCCAACTCACAACAAAGGACACATCCTGGACCTGGTAATTACAGACTGTCTCCCTGTTACTGACCTTGAGGTGTATGACGTCGGTGTCTGGCAGTTACCCTCAAAGTCCCTGGATCATCCACTCTCCACAAACCAAAACGGATCATAACTTTTAGAAACATAAAAGACATTGACTCCTCCTCCCTCTGCACACATCTCCAACTCCTTTCCCCACCCTCACATTTTTCAGTTGACAGTCTAACTGACTTCTACAACATCAGCCTCAGCTCCATCCTGGACATTCATGCCCCACTCACAACGACTGGACCCCGGACTGTCACCTTTACCCGCTCCGCTCCATGGTTCACCAATGAGCTGAGGACCATGAAGAGGTCTGGCCGTGTCCTGGAGCATGCTTTTAAAACATCTGGCCTGACGGTGCACAAGTTGGCTTACCGGGAACATCGCAGGACATACTCAAAGGCACTTTCCAAGGCTAGGTCAGAACACTACTCCACTCTCATCAACAATAACCCAGGTAATTCAAAAAAACTCTTCTCCACTATAAATCACATTCTAAACCACAAATCTCTTCATTCTACACTCATACAGAAACAAACTGCAATTTATTTCACAATTTTTTCACCTCTAAAATAGATAATATCCGTTCCTCATTTTCACCTCTAAACAGAGCCATCCTGGACTTCCCATCAACACCCATCACAACACACCTGTCTCATTTCTCCCCCATAACGCAGCAGGAGGTCGAGAAGTTAATCCGTAGTTCTAAACCATCCACGTGCCCTCTTGATCCGATCCCCTCTCCTCTGCTCAAAGCTCACCACAAATTCATCAGTCCCCTCATAACCAAAATCATAAACCTGCAATATGGCAATATTCCAACTTCCCTCAAAACTGCTTTCATTAAACCCCTACTCAAAAAACCCACCCTGGACCCTGAAACATTGTCAAATTACAGACCTATTTCAAATCTTCCATTCATATCCAAAATTTTAGAACAAGCTGTTTCCTCCCAACTCTACATTCACCTCAAATATAACTCTGCATATGAAAAATTTCAATCTGGCTTCCGATCTTCTCACAGCACTGAAACAGCTCTCATCAGAGTCACCAGCGTCCTGCTCATGGCTTCTGATTCCGGTTCCACATCCCTCCTCATTCTTCTCGACCTCTCTGCTGCGTTTGTTACTGTTGATCATCACATTCTCCTGCACCGTCTCCGCCACTACATTGGTCTCTCTGGCACTGCCCTTCACTGGTTTCACTCCTACCTCAAAGAACGGACTGAGTGTGTAGCCGTGGGGGAGGCAAAATCCAGCCCTCACAGAGTCACTTGCGGGGTCCCCCAGGGCTCCATTCTTGGTCCTACCTTCTTCACCATCTACATGCTTCCCCTCAGTGGTGTTGTCAGCAAGCGTGGAATCAATTTCCATTGCTATGCTGATGACACACAACTCAAGATCTCCCCCTCAAACCCCCTCTCCGCCAACCTCACCCGTCTCAGCTCCTGCCTGGAGGAGATCAAGGCATGGATGAGTCAAAACTTCCTGCAGCTAAATGGCTCAAAAACAGAAGCCATCCAAACCGGAACCTCAAATCAATTACGCTCCTCCTCCATCACCTCTGTTTCATTCTTTGGCCACACCATTACCCTCACTCCCTCTGTTACCAACCTGGGGGTTAAGTTTGACCCCCAGCTCCTTTGATGCTCACGTTACTTCCATATGCAAAACTTCATTTTTTCACCTACGAAATATTTCCAGACTGCGCCCGTCCCTTTCCCTCCCTGCTGCAGAGAAGCTTGTCCATGCCTTTGTCTCCTCCAGGTTGAACTACTGTAACGCAGTCCTCATTGGGATCCCTGGCAGGAGCCTTCAAAAGCTCCAATATGTTCAAAACAGCACTGCCAGGATCCTGATGAGGGTGCGGAAACATGAGCACATCACCCCCATCCTCCACACCCTCCACTGGCTCCCTGTTCACCTTCGTATAGAATACAAGATCCTTCTGCACACCCATCACTGTCTGCACGGTGCGGCCCAAACTTACCTCACCGAACTGCTCATACCACAAACATCAACCCGGACCCGGTCAGGCCAACTGCACCGTTTCCTCCCACCCAGGACACGGCTTAAAACTATGGGCAACAGAGCCTTTGAGGCCGCAGCTCGCCGTCTGTGGAATGCTCTACCAGACCACCTCAGGGCTCCACAGACGGTGAATGCTTTTAAGAAAGGACTTAAAACCTTCCTTTTTAGAAAAGCGTATATGGACTAAATGCTGTTCGCTTTTTTAATTTTTTTTATACTTATATATATACTTTTTATACTTATACTTATATTTTTTTATACGCTGTTTTAAATTGTTGAAATTGCTGTATTTTGTTGTTTTATCTGTTTTCTCTGTTTGCCCTTGTAGCACTTTGAGGTTTGGTATCAAATTATTATTATTATTATTATTATTATTATTATTGTATACACACAGTATTATTATTATCTGTATTATTATCTTATTTTTACTTCTATTTTGTCATTTGATTTTTAAATGGACCACAATGGAAATAAGTGTTTTCACTTTCTTGCGTCATCCATGTATTTTTAACATATTTTCAATTATGCACTTACATTGAACTTGCTAAATAAAATCACTCATACACTCACGCTTTTAATATATAGATGATTTACTGCCCCCTGCTGCTTTGGCGTGTGAGTCCAGAATGTAAATATCAATGTCTATTTTTCACTGTTGTTAGCTAATATATGTAGCTTCTCTAAAAAGATTAGTAATATCAACTGTGGTAAATGGACTGCATTTATATTGCGCCTATTCCATCTACATCAGAAGCTCAAAGCTATTTAGTGATGCCTCGCATTCACACAAACACATTCACACACCAATGTCAGGGTGCTGCCATGCAAGGTACTCACTACACCCTGGAGCAATTTGGGGATTAAGGACCTTGCCCAAGGGCCCTTAGTGATTTTCCAGTTAGGCTGAGGTTTGAACAGAGGATCCTCTGGTCTCAAGCCCAACACTTAACCACTAGACCATCACCTCCCCCAATATTCCAAAATACATAAGCATATCAAATGGCAAATGTCAGCTCTCCACAGTTTGTGCGGGACCAAAATTGCGCCCTCGCACAGCTTTTATTCTTTTCTGCAATCTACTGTAAGCAGGTGCTTTGAATTTGACAAAGACAGATGGTGGCGGAAGATATTAAAAGCAGTGCACATTTCACTCATGGTACCAACATGACACATAAGTCACTGATGGTAAGAGCAATATAACACTTAACTAAACTTATTAAACCAATTGAACTACAACCACAATAAATCAACATCCATTGTTTACTGGTTAGCTAAAATAGCTAATTTCTCAAAAATATTTGTCCTATCAACCTTCTGTTTTTGCAGCATTCATCCTTGACCCAAAATACATAAGCATACCAAATGGCAAATGTCAGCTCTCTCTGGTTTCACCGTGATCGATGCTATATACGTGGAGACCACTTGACTATTAAAATGTCGATTATAAAGATTTTGAGCTTTACTCACTTTTTATTTAAACACGCTACTATTATTTTGAACACAACTGCGTGTTTGTGTGTAGATACATACATATATATGTAAACTTCCCTGTCATCCCCCACAGGGGAGGGTGGTATGTGTCTTCCCCAAGCTCGGGTCCTCTACCAGAAGCCTGGGAATTTAAGGGTTTGGCGCAGTATCTTAGCTATTCGTAGGACTGCACTCTTCTGGACAAAGACCTCTGATGTTGTGCCTGGAATCTGCTGGAGCCTGTCTTCCAATTTGGAGATTACAACCCCTAGTGCTCCTATTACCACTTTCGACTTTACCTTCCACATCTGCTCCAGTTGCTCCTTCAGCCCTTGGTTCTTCTCTGTTTTCTCATGCTCCTTCTTTCTGATGTTGCTGTTAGATGGGATTGCCACATCAATCACAACTGCAGTCTTCTTCCACTTGTCCACCACCACTGTGTCTGGTTGGTTGGCCAGCAGCTGCTTGTCTGTCTGGAATTTGAAGTCACACAGAACCTTAGCCCTGTTGTTCTCAACCACCTTTAGTGGCGTCTCCATTCTGGACTTGGGGACTTCTAATCCATATGCAGCACAGATGTTCTTATATACAATTCCAGACACTTGATTGTGCCTCTGTGTCCGCTGTCCCAGCCTGCATCTTGCATCCTGCTATGTGCTGGACTGTCTCTGGAGCATATTGCTAACTTGGCATACAGCTTGATGTCATCCATGTACAGGAGGTGGCTGATGGCTAATCCTTTCCTGAATTGATATCCGTAGCTGCTCTTTGTGATGAGTTGGCTGAGGGGGTTGAGGCCTATGCAGAACAGCAGTGGGGACAGTGCATCACCTTGGTATATTCCACACTTGATGGTGACTTGTGCAAATGCCTTGAAGTTGGAATCCAGTGACGTCTTCCACAATCCCATTGAGTTCCCGATGAAGGCTTCAGTGCACGGTTAGCCTTGTATAGTGCCAAGCACTCCAGTATCCATGTGTGAGGCACTGAGTCATAGGCCTTCCTGTAGACAATCCAGGCTGTGCTCAGATTGGTCTGCCTGGTCTTAGGTCCTGGTGTACTGCTCGGTGAACCAGTAGCTGGTGCTATGACCCTCTGGCACTCTTTCTAATGCTCCCCTGAGCATTAGCTCAGGTGCCTTCTCAACTTGGTTGTAATAATGCTTGAACTTCCATGTTGTGGAGAGGCAGGTAATAGGCCAGTAGTTTTAGGGTGTCGTACCCTTATGGGGGTCCTTCATGATCAGTATTGTCGTGTCCTGTGTTAGCCAGTCAGTCTAGGTGAGTACCCGCTGTTAGTAGCCCATCCATTTCTACTGCCAGGTGCACATGGGGCGCTGTTAGCTTCTTCAGCCAGTAGGTGTGGATCATATTAGGCCCTGGTGCTATCTAGGTCATCACTGAGACTCGATGTTGGATGTCTGCCTTCATGATATTGACTGGTTCTTGTTGTGAGAGGTGGCTGGGGTCTGATCTTCGGTCCACCAGCCACTTGGAATTGGTGTTGTGTGATGCCTCTTTCTCCCAGATGTTCTTCCATTATTGCTCAGTCTCAGTTCTGGGCGGGTATGTTCTTGAATTACTGTTTTTCCCTTTCAGCTGGGAGTACACCCTGGATGGCTCATTGGAGAACAGGTCATTTATTTTCTTGGCCTCTGCTTCTCTAGAGTATCTCTTCAGCTGAGTAACCAGAGCTGTGAGCCTTTGACAGTTTCCAGGGCCTCAGCTATGGACATCAGTATTAATGAATGAATGAATGAATGAATGAATGAATGAAAACTGTTTATTTCGAACATTTGATACAACAACAATTACAAGCTAGATCAGTAAAGACAACAACAAAAAAGTTCCTACTGTGTACCCAACATGTCCGAAAAGGGGTAGGGTGAAGCATCAGCTTATTTATCCCTACCCCTTCTTCCCCACAACCAGTAATACCCTTTGCCACATATACACATAAATTCCTACACACCTAAACCGATATCAATATATATATATATACATATATATACACACACATACATATACACATCAACATACACATATATACACATATACATATATACACATATATATACACAAACATAAATATACACCTACACATACCTACTTACATACAAAATACTATATATTTACAAGCC
This sequence comes from Thalassophryne amazonica, assembly GCF_902500255.1. Classification (NCBI taxonomy): domain Eukaryota; kingdom Metazoa; phylum Chordata; class Actinopteri; order Batrachoidiformes; family Batrachoididae; genus Thalassophryne; species Thalassophryne amazonica. The sequence goes on from NC_047107.1 coordinate 64,183,386, forward strand.
GAAGCAAACAACAAAAACACCCTAACCCTCATTACCCTTCCTCCTCCCTATACCCAGAAAAAACCATATTTTTGTACCGCTGTTTGAACTGGTTCATGCTTGGACATTGCTTGAGCCCCACTCCCAATCTGTTCCACATCCTCACCCCACAGACAGAAATACAGAAACCTTTTAATGTTGTTCGTGCCCACTGATGCTTTAAATTAAATTTCCCCCTCAGACTGTAATCCCCTGATCTGTTAAAAAACATATTTTTAATATTTGCTGGAAGTAAATTGTTTATTGCTTTATACACAATTTGTACTGTTTGAAAATGAACCAAGTCTGTGAATTTTAAGAATTTGGATTGTAAAAATAATGGATTTGTATGATCTCTATAGCCAGTATTATGAATAATTCTTATAGCTCTTTTCTGCATTACTGATAGTGATTGTGTTGTACCTTTATAAGTATTACCCCATACCTCTGCACAGTACTGTAAATATGGTAAAACCAGTGAGCAGTAAAGAATGCGGAGTGAGTTGTGGTCCAGAATATGTTTCGCTTTGTTTAGAACTGAAATGCTTCTTGACAGTTTACTTTGTATATGTTTTATATGAGTCTTCCAGTTTATCTTATCATCTATTATCACCCCCAGAAACTTATTTTCATGTACCCTTTCAATATCTACCCCCTCGACTTGTAACTGAACCTGTATATCTGTATTACAATAGCCAAATAACATGTATTTTGTTTTACTTAAGTTTAATGATAATTTATTTCTGTCAAACCATATTTTCAATTTTCCCATTTCTATACTGATCCTCCTCAGTAACTCCTGCAAATCCCCCCCTGAACAAAAAATGCTTGTGTCATCTGCAAATAATACTAATTTTAATATTTTGGAAACATTGACAATATCATTTATATAAATTAGAAACAGTTTTGGACCCAATACTGACCCCTGTGGGACGCCACAAGCATTGTCCAAGCATGATGATGTATATTCCCCCAACTTCACAAACTGTTTTCTGTTACTTAAGTAGCTTCTCACCCAGTGCAACACCAACCCCCTAATCCCATACTGTTCAAGTTTATTGATTAATATGTCATGATTAATTGTATCAAAAGCCTTTTTAAGATCTATAAATATTCCAACTGAATGTAATTTGTGGTCTATGGCGTTTGTAATCTCCTCAACTGATTCTATTAATGCAAGTGATGTTGAACTATGTGCTCTGAATCCATATTGACTATCAGTAAGTAATTTATGTTTATTTATGAATTTGTCTAATCTATTATTGAATAACTTTTCTAATAATTTGGAAAATTGTGGAAGCAAAGAAACAGGTCTATAATTTGTGAAGTGGTGTCTATCCCCAGTCTTATACAGCGGCACAACCTTAGCTATTTTCATTTGATTGGGAAATTTACCGGTTTGAAATGATAAGTTACAGATGTATGTTAATGGTTCTACAATCCATTCAATGACCTGTTTTACCACCACCATATCAATTTCATTTAAATCGGTAGATGTTTTATATTTACAATTATTCACAATGTCTATAATTTCATTTCCATCCACTGCTGTGAGGAACATTGAACAGGGATTTCTTTCTATGAGATTATTATCCAAATCCTCAGGTTGGGAATCGGGAATTTTTTCTGCCAAGCTTGGTCCAATATTTACAAAAAAATTATTAAAACCGTTGACTACCTCATCCTTATTTTCCTTCTTGACATTATTATCAATGAAATACTGAGGGTAACTCTGTTTTTTATTACCATTTTTGATAATGCTATTTAATATATCCCATATTCCTTTAATATTGTTTTTGTTATTATATAATATGTTACTATAATATTCCTTCCTACATACCCGTATAATATTAGTTAATCTATTTTTGTATTTCTTATATCTATTTTCTGCCTCTTTAGTCTTTAGTTTTATGAATTCTCTATACAGTGTATTTTTCTTATTACATGCATTTCGTAACCCTTTCGTCATCCATGGTCGAGCTTGGATTTTTTGTTTTCTGTAGTCTTGTTTAATTGGACAATTTTTATCATATAATGATGTAAATATTTGTAAAAAAGTTTCATATGCACTATCAACATCACTTTCACTGTATACCTTTTCCCAGTTTTGCTCCTGTAAATCCTTCTTTAGTGTGTTCATGTTTTCCTCTGTCCGCACTCGCCTGTATTTTATTTTCTCCTCTGGCTGATTCCGCCGATGGTTTCTATTATAAACGATGAAAACTGGTAGATGATCACTAATGTCATTGATTAATAATCCACTCACAGTGTTATTCTCAATATCATTGCTGAATATATTATCAATTAAGGTGGCACTATGGGATGTAATTCTGCTTGGCCTGGTGATTTTTGGATATAAACTCATACTGTACATTATACTGATAAATTCATCTGTTATTTTATGCTTATTTGGATTGAGCAGATCAATATTTAAGTCACCACAAATGAACACAGTTTTTTGATTAGTTTTTGAGAACATTTTTCCCATACAGTCAGTGAATGTTTCAATACTAGATCCTGGTGCTCTATATATACAGCTGACCAATACATTTTTGCTTTTTTCTTCACATATTTCAATAGTTATACATTCTAATAAGTTATCAATCACAGTTGTCATATTGTCTACTATTTTATAATCCATGTTCTTATCCACATACACAGCCACTCCTCCTCCACTCTTATTCTTTCTGTTTACACAATTAAATTCATATCCATCCAGTTCAAAATCCATTCCTTTATCTTCATTGATCCATGTTTCTGATATAGCAATTATGTTAAATATTTTTTTAAACTGACTTAAATATTCTTTAATGTTGTTAAAGTTTGCATATAGACTTCTGCTGTTGAAATGGATTATTGATAATTTGTTATCCGTTTTAATGATCCGATTAAACTGTTCATCTGTATAATAGCAACAACTGTCATTGATATTTGAGAAGAAATTATTGTCTGGGTCTATATCGTGCTCCAAGTCCAGTACATTGTGGTCTGTGTATTTAAATGTTCTCAGTTCTACTTTTCCATGATCAGCAATCCTTTGAGTTATATCCTTCTTGTCTCCAGATGTAGATGAATAGGTAGTAGATGAATAGGTTCCTCTGGTCTGTGTCATGGTGTTGTGATGTGTTTGTGTCCTCATACCTTATTGGTCATATCTGTCCAGATCCTCGCTTTAAGAAACACTATTGTTCATATTTGTCCAGCTCCTCGATGTTCCTTATTGCCATGACTTTTGCTTGTTCTGGTGATCCGTTCAGTTTGATGAATATTTTACAGTTTGAAGTCCATGTGTGCTGGATTTTTCCCTGTTTCTTCAAGAAGCGTGCTTTCCTGGCGATGTCGGCATTCCGTTTGGTGAGATGTTCATTGATGAATACGTTTGTCCCTTTCAGTTTTCTTCCTTGTTTTAACAGTGCTGTTTTGTGTTTTCTGTTGATGAATCTCATGATGACGGTTCGTTTATCACCGTCATTTCTCCGGGGCAGAGGGTGGCACGCTTCAATGTTATTTAAATCCATTTCTATACCTTTAGATAGGAGGAAATCAGCAACCTGTTTTTCCACAGAGCTGACCTCCTGTTCACTGGGCTCCCCTCCGCTCTCATCTGTTACCGCCCGTGCGTAGGACCGTGGTTTGATATGAAGACCTGTGATGATGACGTCGTTGATTCTGGTGTACTGCTCCAATTCAGCCACTCTATTTTCCAGCTGCACCAGATGCCGGTCTTTCTCGGCATTCTGGAGCCGTAATGCCTTCACCTCCTCCACCAGATCCATGATTGATTTCTGTTGCTGCTTCACAACAGAAATCTCCTCTGATAAAAAGTCCAGAGATTTTTTAATATCGTCACCTTCCTCCGCTGTCAGAACCTTCTTAGGCCCCATGGTCGGCTTATGAGCAGCTTGTCGATCGCCGATGTTAACAGCCTGTGTTGTTTATCACCGGGATGGATCTGCACTTCGCTGGTGCCGCGCGGCCTCGGTGTTTCCGCGCTGATGGATGCGCGGTGGCTGCACGAGGCCTCGGGGAAGCGGCACTCGTGACGCGCGGCTCTAATGACGCAGCGCGCGGCCTCAGTGAATTCACCACGTTGGGCCTCGGACGTTGTTGCTGTCCAGTCGCGGGGCTAAGTTGCCGGTTGAGGTGGTATTCCCACTGTCCGGGTTGGCAAACACCGGCGTGGCAGATGGCAACTACAAACACCACCTCTGAAAACTCAGGTACAAACTTTTTGCAGCTCACTCTGACGACACGCAGCTCTGACTGACTGTGACTGTGACCTGCATGAAAATCAATTAATTAATTTCATTGTGAATACCGTCTATTATTAGACGGTATTGCTTAAATTTTCATTGTTACGCAGATGATACCCAGCTTTATCTATCCATGAAGCCAGAGGATACACACCAATTAGCTAAACTGCAGGATTGTCTTACAGACATAAAGACATGGATGACCTCTAATTTCCTGCTTTTAAACTCAGATAAAACTGAAGTTATTGTACTTGGCCCCACAAATCTTAGAAGCATGGTGTCTAACCAGATCGTTACTCTGGATGGCATTTCCCTGATCTCTAGTAATACTGTGAGAAATCTTGGAGTCATTTTTGATCAGGATATGTCATTCAAAGCGCATATTAAACAATTATGTAGGACTGCCTTTTTGCATTTACGCAATATCTCTAAAATCAGAAAGGTCTTGTCTCAGAGTGATGCTGAAAAACTAATTCATGCATTTATTTCCTCTAGGCTGGACTATTGTAATTCATTATTATCAGGTTGTCCTAAAAGTTCCCTAAAAAGCCTTCAGTTGGTTCAGAATGCTGCAGCTAGAGTACTGACGGGGACTAGCAGGAGAGAGCATATCTCACCCGTGTTGGCCTCTCTTCATTGGCTTCCTGTTAATTCTAGAATAGAATTTAAAATTCTTCTTCTTACTTATAAGGTTTTGAATAATCAGGTCCCATCTTATCTTAGGGACCTCGTAGTACCATATTACCCCATTAGAGCGCTTCGCTCTCAGACTGCGTGCTTACTTGTAGTTCCTAGGGTTTGTAAGAGTAGAATGGGAGGCAGAGCCTTCAGCTTTCAGGCTCCTCTCCTGTGGAACCAGCTCCCAATTCAGATCAGGGAGACAGATACCCTCTCTACTTTTAAGATTAGGCTTAAAACTTTCCTTTTCGCTAAGGCTTATAGTTAGGGCTGGATCGGGTGACCCTGGACCATCCCTTGGTTATGCTGCTTTAGGCGTAGATTGTGGGGGGGTTCCCATGATGCACTGTTTCTTTCTCTTTTTGCTCCGTATGCATCACTCTGCATTTAATCATTAGTGATCGATCTCTGCCCCCCTTCACGGCATGTCTTTTTCCTGTTTTTTTCCCTCAGCCCCAACCAGTCTCAGCAGAAGACTGCCCCTCCCTGAGCCTGGTTCTGCTGGAGGTTTCTTCCTGTTAAAAGGGAGTTTTTCCTTCCCACTGTTGCCAAGTGCTTGCTCATAGGGGGTCGTTTTGACCGTTGGGGTTTTTCATAATTATTGTATGGCCTTGCCTTACAATATGGAGCACCTTGGGGCAACTGTTTGTTGTGATTTGGCGCTATATAAGAAAAAAGTTGATTGATTGATTGATTGATCTTGTACTTCTTATTCATCCAGGACCTGTCTCTCATGATGCCCTTCTGTATGTTGTGAAAGTGTAGTGACACGGACCCACAACAGGGGGCGCAAATGAACGGACAATAGGAGAAGTTAAATTTGAACACTTTACTGTTGTGAATGCCACAACTACACACAGCAGATTATAGAATGAATACAAAGTCAATTAATAAAGGTGTCGTGTGGGCACCAGGTCCCGAGTCCCCCAGGTGGCCACCGTCTCCGCGTGTCGGATCTGGTACTGCTGGCGAAGAGCAAAAACAGTCAGGTGTGGGTGTGTGTACACCCCGTAACAAGGATGGTGGTTATTCCACCTCCACCTCTAATCACACACTCGTGCAGCTCCTGTCTAATTACTTATCTGGTGGAATGCAGAGCGAAGCAGTCGCAGCATACACCGGTCCTTCGGGAAGACAGCTGCAACAATGTATCAACTGAAAACAACGTTTAGGAATTCTGAGAGAGTTACCTCCTTGGAAGAACGATATCTCGGCGACGTGGTGGAGGTGTTGTCCTGCTTTTATTTGGGGTGAGGCGCAGATGATTGGTGACAGCTGTCATAGCCGATGAGTGACAGCTGTCAACCCGGCCGCTCTTGGGAGGTGGCAGCGCCCTCTCGTGCCTGAAGCCTGCACTTCAGACAGGGCGCCCTCTGGTGGTGGGCCAGCAGTACCTCCTCTTCTGGTGGCCCACACAACAGGACCCCCCCCCTCAACGGGCGCCTCCTGGCGCCCGACCAGGCTTATCCGGGTGGCAATGGTAAAAATCGGCCAGGAGGGCCGGGTCCAGGATGAAGCTCCTCTTCACCCAGGAGCGTTCTTCGGGTCCATACCCCTCCCAGTCCACCAAATACTGGAAACCCTGGCCCATTCGACGGACGTCCAGGAGCCGGCGCACTGTCCAAGCCGGCTCCCCGTCGATGATACGGGCAGGAGGCGGCGCCGGACTGGGTGTACAGAGGGGTGAGGTGTGATGTGGTTTCAGTCTCGACACATGGAATACCGGATGGATCCGCAGTGAGGCCTGGAGTTGGATCCTCACTGCGGCGGGACTGAGGACCTTGAGGATCTTACAGGGCCCAATGTATCGGTCCTTGAGTTTGGGGGAATCAACCTGGAGGGGGATGTCCCTTGTAGATAGCCACACCTCCTGCCCGGGCTGATATGCGGGGGCCGGGGACCGTCGACGGTCTGCATATGTCTTTGCCCTCGTCCGGGCCCTCAACAAGGCCAAACGGGCAGTGCGCCACACCCGACGGCATCTCCGCAGGTGGGCCTGGACCGAGGGCACACCGACCTCTCCCTCCACCACAGGAAACAAAGGGGGCTGGTACCCCAGACACACCTTGAACGGGGAGAGGCCGGTGGCAGAGGACACTTGGCTGTTATGCGCATACTCGATCCAGGCCAGGTGTTCACTCCAAGCCGTCGGGTGTGCGGATGTGGTACAGCGCAGGGCCTGCTCCAGCTCTTGGTTAGCCCATTCTGCCTGTCCGTTGGTCTGTGGGTGATACCCAGACGAGATGCTCACGGTGGCCCCCAGCTCCCGGCAGAAACTTCTCCAAACCTGCGAGGAAAACTGGGGACCATGATCTGAGATGATGTCTGTTGGTATCCCTTGCAGACGTACGACATGGTGGACCAGGAGATCCGCTGTCTCCTGGGCCGACGGGAGCTTCAGGAGGGCCACGAAGTGGGCCGCCTTGGAGAACCGGTCCACTATCGTGAGGATGGTGGTGTGCCCCCGGGACGTCGGGAGGCCCGTGACGAAATCCAGACCAATGTGGGACCAGGGGCGATGAGGCACAGGAAGCGGCTGAAGGAGTCCCTCCGCCTTGCCCCTGGCGCAGGTGGTGCAGGCCTGGATGTATGCCCGGATGTCAGCCTCCAGGGACGCCCACCAGAAGCGCTGCCGGACCACTGCCATGGTCCTTCGCACCCCTGGGTGGCAGGAGAGCTTGGTCCCGTGACAGAAGTCCAGGACAGCAGCCCTGGCCTCTGGTGGGACGTACAGTTTGTTCTTTGGCCCTGTTCCGGGGTCCGGGCTCCGTGCCAGGGCCTCCCGGACGGTCTTCTCCACGTCCCAGGTAAGGGTGGCCACGATAGTGGACTCCGGTACGATGGGTTCTGGTGGATCCGACAGCTCGGTCTTGACTTCATTTTCATGCACCCGGGACAAGGCATCCAACCTCTGGTTCTTGGTCCCGGGGCGGTAGGTGATCCGGAAGTCAAAACGGCCAAAGAACAGTGACCAGCAGGCTTGCCTGGGGTTCAGCCGCCTGGCGGTCCTGATATACTCCAGGTTCCGGTGGTCAGTAAAAACCGTGAATGGCACTGACGCTCCCTCCAACAGAGTTCTCGATTGCCCACGTCATAGTTCCGTTCTGCTGGGGTCAACCTGCGGGAGAAATAGGCACACGGGTGAAGGACCTTATCGGTCTCTCCGCTCTGGGATAGCACGGCTCCTATCCCTGAGTCAGAGGCGTCCACTTCAACCACAAACGTTCGACTGGGATCGGGCTGCACCAAGACGGGTGCAGTCGAGAAGCGCTGTTTCAACTCCCTGAACGCGGCATCGCACCGATCCGACCAGGTGAAGGGAACCTTTGGTGAGGTCAGGGCTGTCAGGGGGCTAACTACCTGACTATACCCCTTGATGAACCTCCTGTAAAAATTTGCGAAGCCGAGGAACTGTTGCAGCTTCCTACGGCTCGTAGGTTGGGGCCAGTCTCTCACCGCTGCGACCTTGGCCGGATCCGGGGCGACGGAGTTGGAGGAGATGATAAACCCCAGGAAGGACAAAGAGGTGCGGTGAAACTCACACTTCTCGCCCTTCACAAACAGCCGGTTCTCCAACAACCGCTGCAGGACCTGACGTACATGCCGTACATGAGTCTCAGGGTCCGGAGAAAAAATGAGTATATCGTCCAGATATACGAAGACTAATCGGTGCAGGAAGTCCCGTAAGACGTTGTTTACCAAAGCTTGGAACGTCCCGGGTGCGTTAGTGAGGCCGAACGGCATGACCAGGTACTCAAAATGACCTAACGGGGTGTTAAATGGCGTCTTCCACTCGTCTCCCTTCCGGACCCGAACTAGGTGATATGCGTTCCTAAGATCCAGCTTTGTGAATATTTTGGCTCCATGCAGGGGGGTGAACACCGAATCTAACAAAGGCAACGGGTATCGGTTGCGAACCGTGATCTCGTTCAGCCCCCGATAATCAATGCATGGACGAAGACCGCCATCTTTCTTGCCCACAAAAAAGAAACCTGCTCCCATCGGGGAGGTGGAGTTCCGGATCAGCCCGGCAGCTAAGGAGTCCCTGATGTAGGTCTCCATCGATTCGCGCTCAGGTCATGAGAGGTTGTACAGCCTGCTGGACGGGAACTCCACGCCTGGAATCAAATCGATGGCACAATCGTACGGACGGTGCGGGGGAAGGGTGAGTGCCAGATCCTTGCTGAAAACGTCAGCAAGATCGTGGTACTCAACCGGCACCGCCGACAGATTGGGAGGGACTTTGACCTGCTCCTTAGCCTGGGAACCGGGAGGGACCGAGGATCCTAAACACACCCGATGGCAGGTCTCGCTCCCCTGAACCACCACCCCGGACGGCCAGTCAATCCGGGGATTGTGTTTTAACATCCATGGGAACCCCAGAATCACACGGGAGGTAGAGGGAGTCACAGAAAACTCTATCTCCTCCCGATGATTCCCTGACACCACCAGAGTTACTGGTAGTGTCCTGTGTGTGATTAAAGGGAGTAGGGTGCCATCCAGTGCTCGCACCTGCAATGGCGAAGGCAGCGCCACCAGGGGGAGCCCTACCTCCCTGGCACATCTGCTGTCTAGCAGATTCCCTTCTGACCCTGTGTCTACCAGTGCTGGGGCCTGAAGGGTTAAATCCCCGCTAAGCATTGTAACTGGGAGTCGTGTGGAAATATGTGTGTGTCCCACGTGAATTTCTTGGCCCACCCTAAGCCCAGTTTCTAGGGGCGGGCGTTGGTGTTTAACCGTTCGGGGCAGTCTCTCAATTGGTGCTCAATTGAGCCGCAAACAAAACACGCCCCGCGGGGAAGCCTCCTCTGTCTATTCGGTGGTCTGAATGTGGCCCTGCTCGTGTCCATAGCTTCGTCAGCAAGGGGAGCTGTAGCCACACGGGGTGTAGAGGCCATGGAGCGTGGGAAGGGCGGACCTTTTTCGGACCCGGAAGGAAGAGGGACGGCGCGTGCCCGGCCACGCCCCTCGTCTCATTCCCGACGGCGTTCCTCCAACCGATTGCCTAACCGTATAATGAGGTCGATAAGCCCATCTAATTCCCGCGGTTCGTCCTTGGCCACCAGGTGCTCCTTCAGGACCGACGACAGTCCGTTTACGAAGGCGGCGCGGAGCGCAGCGTTATTCCAACCGGACCTCGCAGCCGCAATGCGGAAGTCGACTGCATAAGCGGCTGCGCTCCGGCGTCCCTGTCTCATTGACAGCAGCACAGTTGAAGCGGTCTCTCCCTGTTAGGGTGATCAAACACGGTTTTAAACTCCCTCACAAACCCAGTGTACGTATGAAGGAGCCGTGAATTTTGCTCCCAAAGCGCCGTAGCCCAAGCGCATGCCTCTCCTCGAAGCAGATTAATCACATAAGCTACCTTACTAGCATCAGACGCGTACATGACGGGACGTTGTGCAAAGACAAGCGAACACTGCATAAGAAAGTCTGCGCAAGTCTCCACACAACCTCCGTACGGCTCTGGGGGGCTTATGTATGCTTCAGGGGATGGTGGGAGGAGTTGTTGAGCGACCAGTGGAACATTTATATCCTGCACAGGGTCGGCAGGAGGAAGAGCTGCAGCAGCGCCCTGAGCGCTCGCTGCCACCTGTGCAGAGAGAGCCCCCACCCTGCTGTTCAGGAGGATGTTTTGCTCGGTCATCTGATCCAACCGAGCCGGTGAGGATGTGCTGCAACTCACCAATCACGCCTCCTGCAGACACCTGTGCACCCTGCTCTCCCATTGGCTGTTCAACTGCTGGGTGACGCCCCTCGGAGTCCATGACGGTGGCCGAGATATCCTGTTGTGAAAGTGTAGTGACACGGACCCACAACAAATGAACGGACAATAGGAGAAGTTAAATTTGAACACTTTACTGTTGTGAATGCCACAACTACACACAGCAGATTATAGAATGAATACAAAGTCAATTAATAAAGGTGTCGTGTGGGCAGGCTCGATGATAGGAGACGTCCGTCTGGAGAAGAACCGGAACCACACGATTTCCTCCGCCACCGAACCAGGAGGATACTGGAGCCGCCAGGTCCCGAGTCTCCCAGGTGGCCACCGTCTCTGCGTGTCAGATCTGGTACTGCTGGCGAAGAGCAAAAACAGTCAGGTGTGGGTGTGTGTACACCCCGTAACAAGGATGTTGGTTATTCCACCTCCACCTCTAATCACACGCTCGTGCAGCTCCTGTCTAATTACTTATCTAGCGGAATGCAGAGCGAAGCAGTCGCAGCATACGCCGGTCCTTCGGGAAGACAGCTGCAACAATGTATCAACTGAAAACAACGTTTAGGAATTCTCAGGCTGAGAGAGTTACCTCCTTGGAAGAACGATATCTCGGCGACGTGGTGGAGGTGTCGTCCTGCTTTTATTTGGGGTGAGGCGCAGATGATTGGTGACAGCTGTCATAGCCGATGAGTGACAGCTGTCAACCCGGCCGCTCTTGGGAGGTGGCAGCGCCCTCTCGTGCCTGAAGCCTGCACTTCAGACAGGGCGCCCTCTGGTGGTGGGCCAGCAGTACCTCCTCTTCTGGTGGCCCACACAACACTGTACCTCTGTTCATCAGCTTTAAATTATTTATGTATTTGTATTAAACATATTTAATATGATTTAATAATGAATTTCAGGGGGGTGAGGCACAAAAACTTATTTGGACAGGCTTCCTGGGCTCAGGGGCGCTGAAAAGTGGAGAATAAGGACAAGGATTCTTGGGGCCCAGAGAGGCCCCTAATACAATTATAATATTGACAATAACATAATATTGTTGTTGGTAACAAATGAATACTAGACTTAGCTAGTTTGTAACTTTTGCCTTAAGTTGCAGTTTAATTAGCTAATATGCTTGGTTACAAGCATATTTTTGTCGCCAGTGGGGTTGGAACACCAATTTAATTTTTTTTTTCCAATTTATTAAACTTATAGAGCGTCAAATCACGACAGTTTTGTCTCAAGGCGCTTCACATAAAACAACTCAACAATAAAAACCAAACAAATTCAATCAAACATCAAAGAGCATGATGAAAAGGTTAAAAACATGATTAAAAAGTTAAAAGGTTAAAAAAACGAATAAAAGCATAGTAAACAGTATATTAATCATATAAAATAGAAAACAAATGCATCTTCAGATGCGATTTAAATGTCTCCACAGAGTCTGACTGCCTCACTAATACGGGGAGATCATTCCACAGGATTGGGGCACAAAAAAAGCTCTATGTCCCACAGAATTTTTATTCACCCTAGGGACACAGAGCTCTATGTCCCACAGGGTCTCAGCGTTGCTGTGAAACCACTTTTTTCCAAAATTTTAGAACAAAATGATAAATCTGATATTGGCCTATAATTTTTCAATACACTAGGGTCAAGATTAGATTTCTTAAGTAATGGTTTAATCAGTGCAAATTTAAAGCATTTAAGAACAGATCCAGAAGTTAGTGAGAGATTAACAGTTTCCAGCACAGTCAGCCCAAGAATGGGCCATAAGTCCCGAAACAGTTTTGTTGTATGGGATGAAAAACAGGTTGTGCTTTTTGTAGATGTCACAAGTTTCGTCAGCGCACCTAATGAAATACTATTAAATTCTGTAAATCTATGTAACACCTCAATGGTAGCAGCCACTTCCATAGCAGGGTGCAGTGGCTGGGCCAAGGCATGCTGAGATATGCACTGCCTTTGTGCTTTCTGCAAAAAGGCAGGGCAGGAGCCTGGCACAAAAAAGCCGGAACCTCCGATAAAAATGGGGGGAGAAACTTCTGTCCACCTGCCGATAAATGCACCGCACTCTGGACCGGGAGCTGGAGATCCAGCAGCATGTGGTGATCATACACAAAAACAGAATAAGTTAAAAATAATACAATAACAAACAGACTGGAGAGCATCAGACGAGCAGCCACACACAACGGTGCCATCTTGGCACTCCCTCCTCCCATCACCAACACCAGACTTCTCACTCACAAGGCCGACACTCTACGAGGTCAGGAACATATGTCAATCCAGATTTCACCTTACTACACAATGTCAGGTATCTAAAGGTAACATTTATCCCAGCAACATTAGCTAACTAATCTTAGGAAAGGCAGTTCCCCCCGTTAGCGTGTAATTTGCACTCTGTCGAAAACCTTGCTATGTTGTTATTAAGTGTCTTATGGTGCTCTCAGAATACAGTTATCCAGGAATCCACTTTTTCAGATAATCCACTCTGCTTCTTTGAGTCCTTGAGAGGCTGCAGTACTGCTTTTTCTTCTTCTTCCTCTTCCTGTAAATGCTTAGACATAGATGTTCCTGTGGTAGGCATCAAGCTGCTTTTTCTCTGGAAGTACTGCTGCTCACCTACAACTTCTTTAGACATATGTTTTAAAAACAAATCTTAAAAGATAAATGTTTAGAACAGGGGTGCCCAAGTTCGGTCCTCGAGATCTACCTTCCTGACACTCTTAGTTTTCTCCCTGCTCCAACACACCTGAATCCAATGAAAGAGTCGTTAGCAGGCTTTTAATGAGCCTTTCATTGGATTCAGGTGTGTTTGAGCAGGGAGACAACTAAGAGTGTCAGGAAGGTAGATCTCAAGGACCGAACTTGGGCACCCCTGGTTTAGAACATGATTATAAATCTGGTGCAATGTTTTCCTGTTTGATTACTCTTCCTGGTCTTGATGGAATACCTGAAAAAAAAAGTGTTTGGGAATCTTTCAGTAGTCACAAAGCTTTTGGATTTTTCCAACAAAACAAAAGCTTAAGCTTGACAAAAGCCCACTTAATTAACCTCGAGAATGTGCAGCTTCATCCATGGTATTAGCACCAATGGTTGCTGAGGTTTGAGCGCTGCTGACTGTGTTATGGTTTGAGCTGATTTATCTCAGGGCTAATAGAGCGCAAGTCGATCCTCCATCAACCCCCCGTCAGCGGCACATTGACAGAGGCGTTTGTTCAGCAACGTTCCATCACCGAATGTCTGCGCAACCAAATGTTTACAACAGAGGGAATGAAGGGAGATAGCAACAAAAAACACAACGGAGGAGTCTTCAAAATAAGCATTTGGCTCAATGTAAGTGTTCCAAATGAACAGAGGAATCCAGGAGAGGAGCCAAAAGATAGAGAGGAGAGTGTAGCAGAGAGAGAAGGAATTTGGGGAGGTGGAGGAGAATACTAATCTGAGGAAGGCAAAGCTCTTTTCTCTCTCTAAGCCATATGTCCTCACTTGCCCCAGATGTCAATCAAAGAGGGTGAAGTACAGCAAACAAAGGACGGCGCCAAACCTTCCAACCAGCAGCAAGCACCAGACTGAGCCGCTCTGATCACACAGATACAAACCGGTTTACAGGGTGGAGGGTACTGATCTCCTGTCAGATTCTCATGTGCATCAGAAGCCTCTAATTAGGATCTGTCTCTTTGGCACACATAAGCACCACCGCGCACCATCCTCACATCGCCAAGCTCATTCCTGTCTTCAAAGCATGACTGCGTCGGCCTTTAGCAGCGTAACCAATTAGTGCCAGAGTCCAATTTGGCGGTGTCTCGAACTCACTGGTGGTCCCACTGAGGGACAGAATGGCTCCCTTGAAAAGATACAAGTCCACAAAGAACGGCCTGACAAAGAGGTGTGTGTATGGGCTGCATGTCACCGCACCACTACCCGTGAGAGCGCACGTGTGTGATCTGATCACGCTGTAAGTTGACGCTGTTTAGGTGCTAAAAGCTGTTACATTCGCCCTATTGAGATATCCCATAATCCTTTGCGCGTCAAATGACACGTAATCCTTTGCAATCAAAATGACACTGAGAAACCACGAGGACGATTGCAAATGAACATTATACGGCCAAAATGTAATTTTTTATGCTTTTCATCACGTTAATAATAGACTGCTGCATGAGACCCTGAAAACTTGCTCAAACAAATATTCCAAGTATTCCATGTCTGTTATGTTTAACCTATGTGGAATTTAATAAATGCAAACCGAATTTCAGACATTTTATATATATATATTAGTCTAGAACCAACTGGACAGACTGTGTTGTAAAGGACAATAATCAGGACGTTAAAGAGCAAACTTCACTTTCCCCCAGAATGACATGAACAGGAAGTGATCGCAGCTCACAGCGATTCCCACTGAAAATAACGAAGAAACAACCTGAGATTCTCGCATGTTTACGTAAAACAAACACAATAACAACATCTATAAACCCAGATAACATATTCACAAGGGTTTTAGGCACAATAAACAAAGAGTTTTATGTTGCGATGTTAACGGTGTTGTCCGTGTGCAGCGGTTAAAGTGCAGCCTGATCAGAGCGTCTCAGTGCAGTTCTCAATGTTACTGACACCTCGCAGAGCAGTGAACTCTTCGAAGTTTTGTGAGATTTTGCGAGATTTGAAACCTCGATAAGGCAAATGGTGCCACCAGAAGCATTGCTGAGGAGAGTTTACGGCACCATCACTGAAGGTGTCATAATTAAAATTCACAGCGTTTTCTCCTGACCATCACAGCTCTGGTTATTTCCTGATTGTTTTGTACATTTAACATTTACTCTCTTTCAGTGATGAAACCTTTTTAGAAGTTCCAGGATTTTTGGGTTTGGGGTAAACCACTATTCATGCCACACTATTTGTTGTGTGGGCCGCTGAAGAGGAGGTACTGCTGGCCCACCACCACAAGATGGCGCCCTGCTTGAAGTGCGGGCTTCAAGCACGAGAGGGCGTTGGAGCGACCAGGAGTGACAGCTGTCACTCATCATCCGTACCAGCTGTCACTCATCCACTACTCATCACCACCACCATAAAGGCCGGACTGCAACTCCACCTCCCCGCCAAGAAATCAGCTACCATTCAGGTAACTTCTCTGCTGACTTACATTGAGTAACAATCTGAACTTCTTTGCAGCCGTTTTCCTGTGGTGTGTCCTTATCTGTGGGATTGGCGTTTGGTGTGGACTGCGACGGTCTTCGTCTCTCACTCCATCCAGGGAAGAGACTAACAGGAGCTGCACGGGTGAAATTGTTTCTGGAGGTGGAGGTTCTCTCTCCTTAAAGAACACAGACTGTGGGATTACTGAGTGTGCGACCTCACACTCATCAGGACTGTCTCTGTTTTCTGCCAGCAGTACCGGGTCTGACTGCTGAAGACAGCGGCCACCTGGGGCGCAGGGCTTGGCGGCTCCGGTGTTCTTCAGCTCCGTTGGTGGTGGAAGCTGTGTGGGATCCGGCTCTTCTCTCGCCAGGCGTCTTCTATCGTCGAGCCTGCCCACACGTCACCTTGTGTATAATTGACAGTCACCATATTGTTATTGTCTGTACGTCGTTGTGCGATTCACAACATTAAATTGTTACTTTTGGCTTATCCATTGTCCGTTCATTAACGCCCCCTGTTGTGGGTCCGTGTCACGACACTTTCACAACACTATTTCACTGACATGCTATGTTTAAATATTGGGAGGTTGCATTAAAGACACTTGGTTAGCTGCATTTGCTAACCATAGTTAGCATGTTGGCATGGTAATGTTTGTCATACAGTCAGGTTCCTGAGTATTTGGGCACTGGCATTATTTTACACAAACATAATGGGTTGCAATGAAACAATCAAGATGTGCTTGTAGTGTGGACTTTCAGCTTTAATTCAGTGATGTTTAACAAAAGTATCACATTAACCATTGAGGATTTTTTTTTTTTTTTTTTTTGCCAGAAACAGGGCAAACAAATGAGGTGGTGGTGTGGGTCTAATCAACTGTAATGATCTAATCATTACTGTGAAATTGTTCTGAATATGTCATTTTCTTTGGATGGTGTTATGGAATGTTTTACTGTGGAGATTATTTGTGAAAAATCAAAAAACATAATTATAAGTTGTATTTACAGAGCTCCTGGGTCAAATATGAACATTTTTGTAGAGAAATTGACTGAGATGTACAGCTCAGTTAAAAACAATAAGCTTTTATTTGTTTGTGGAGACTTTAACATAGATTTTCTAAATCCTCATGGCCACATGCATATAGCGGAATTCCTAGATTATGTGTTCTGTATGGGATTATATCCAGCAATAACAAACCCAACCAGGATTACTACAAACACATCGACCCTTATTGACAATATGTTGACAAACATCATTGTTGGGAATTTAACGGGTGGATTACTTATTAGTAACATCAGTGATAACCTGCCGGTTTTTGTTGTTTACAATTCCTTTGTTGATCATATTGATACTCCAAATTTCAAAAGAAAAATAACAAAGGAATCTATGGCCAATCTTAGAACGGATTTATCACACCAAGATTGGCGTGGCATCTATACTGAAAACATTGACCAATCATATGAATCATTTATCTCCATTATCTCCAAGTCGTATGATAAACATTGCCCACTGATATCAAATGTTGCACTCAAGCGAAATACTGACAAACCCTGGATCACTAAGGGACTACTGAATGCATGCAAAAAGAAACATTTTTAAAGTATAGAACAATTGAGGCTGAGAGTAAATACAAGACAAATAAAAACAAATTGACTAATATTATGCGATCTTGCAAAAGGCAGTATTACAGTGATTTGTTGGAAGAAAATAAATCAAACATCAAAGGCACATGGAAGCTCTTAAATGAAATCATCAAAAATAAAAAAGTTGTCCAACACTTTCCCAACATATTTTTACTCGGGAAAACAATCAACTGATCACGATAACTTTGATATGTCATTGATAAAAATATAATTGATTGTGTCGTTAAACCTTTAATTACCTCCGCCAAGGAGGTTATGTTTTCGGTCGTGTTTGTTTGTTTGTCTGTCTGTCAGCAGGATAACTCAAAAGGTTTTGAATGGATTTTGATGAAATTTTGTGGAGTGGTTGGAAATGACAAGAGGAACAAGTGATGAAATTTTAGTGGTGATCCAGATCACGATCCGGATCCTGATGCTAACGCGTTAGCATGTCTATGGCATTTTCAGTGTTAAAAGTTAGCATTAAGCAGTTGCAGCTGTCATCACGTTCGAGTGCATTTGTTTTCAAATTGTAATATTTCTTAAATTAATTTTTGTTGAAATTTTGTGGAGTGGTTGGAAATGACAAGAGGAACAAGTGATTAAATTTTAGTGGTGATCCGGATCACGATACGGATCCCGATGCTAATGCGTTAGCATGTCTGACCTGGAACCTGGGGGAGGTGATAGTCTAGTGATTAAGGTGTTGGGCTCGAGTCCAGAAGATCATGGGTTCAAATCCCCGCCTGACTGGAAAATCACTAAGGGCCCTTGGGCAAGGCCTTTAATCCCTTATTGCTCCCGGTGGGTAGTGAGCGCCTTGTATGGCAGCACCCTGACATCGGGGTGAATGTGAGGCATTATTGTAAAGCGCTTTGAGCATCTGATACAGATGGAAAAGCGCTATATAAATGCAGTCCATTTACCAAATGCAGTCCATGTCTATGGCATTTTCAATGTTAAAAGTTAGCATTAAGCAGTTGCAGCTGTCATCACGTTTGGGTGCATTTGTTTTCAAATTGTAATATTTCTTAAATTTATTTTTGTTTATATATTAATAATCTAATGTTTATTATATACAATTTTAGAGAAAGAGACAAGAAGAAATAGATCACTGTGCCAAGGAGGGAATCTCTTTAGGGTCAGTGACCCTACGGCCTTGTTTAGAGAAGTGTTTCATGAATGTTAAAAAATACATATATTTGCAGTTTAGTTGAATAATAAATTGAATTTTGTCTCTTATTTGTTTTTGTCTATAAGCACATGCAATATCAATATCAGTGCTCAGATGACAATAGCTTCTGGGAAAGGTGCAAGTTGCAATAAACTGTGATGCCAAGCGCTAAGGATACATGCTATCCAGTCATAGCAGACTTTTTTTTACTACTGAGCAAACATCATTGTTAGACTTTTTTAGGTTCAGTGATTCCACGGCGTGTAGATGTTATGGCATCAGTGACCCCATGGTCTTGGCGGAGTTTTGCACTCTCTGAGTGCTTCTAGTTTGTATCTGTAACTTGTCACTATTGACTGGCAGATTTCCTTCCAAAATGAAAATAGCTAAAGTGGTACCACTGTTCAAATCTGGTGACAAACACGTTTTTTTCAAACTATAGGCCAATCTCACTGCTACCTCAATTTTCAAAAAGTATTCATTAAGAGGCTGGATGATTTCATATCCAAACATCACATACTAAATGAGCAACAATATGGATTTAGGAAAAATCGTACTACCTCACTGGCGGCAATTGATTTTGAACATATCACAAATGCAGTTGAAAACAAACAATATACAGTAGTGTTCAGAATAATAGTAGTGCTATGTGACTAAAAAGATTAATCCAGGTTTTGAGTATATTTCTTATTGTTACATGGGAAACAAGGTACCAGTAGATTCAGTAGATTCTCACAAATCCCACAAGACCAAGCATTCATGATATGCACACTCTTAAGGCTATGAAATTGGGCTATTAGTAAAAAAAAAAAGTAGAAAAGGGGGTGTTCACAATAATAGTAGTGTGGCATTCAGTCAGTGAGTTTGTCAATTTTGTGGAACAAACAGGTGTGAATCAGGTGTCCCCTATTTAAGGATGAAGCCAGCACCTGTTGAACATGCTTTTCTCTTTGAAAGCCTGAGGAAAATGGGACGTTCAAGACATTGTTCAGAAGAACAGCGTAGTTTGATTAAAAAGTTGATTGGAGAGGGGAAAACCTATACGCAGGTGCAAAGAATTATAGGCTGTTCATCTACAATGATCTCCAGTGCTTTAAAATGGACAAAAAAATAAATCAGACGCATGGAAGAAAACGGAAAACAACCATCAAAATGGATAGAAGAATAACCAGAATGGCAAAGGCTCACCCATTGATCAGCTCCATGATGATCAAAGACAGTCTGGAGTTACCTGTAAGTGCTGTGACAGAAGACGCCTGTGTGAAGCTAATTTATTTGCAAGAATCCCCCGCAAAGTCCCTCTGTTAAATAAAAGACGTGCAGAAGAGGTTACAATTTGCCAAAGAACACATCAACTGGCCTAAAGAGAAATGGAGGAGTATTTTGTGGACTGATGAGAGTAAAATTGTTCTTTTTGGGTCCAAGGGCCGCAGACAGTTTGTGAGACGACCCCCAAACTATGAATTCAAGCCACAGTTCACAGTGAAGATAGTGAAGCATGGTGGTGCAAGCATCATGATATGGGCATGTTTCTCCTACTATGGTGTTGGGCCTATATATTGCATACCAGGTATCATGGATCAGTTTGGATATGTCAAAATACTTGAAGAGGTCATGTTGCCTTATGCTGAAGAGGACATGCCCTTGAAATGGGTGTTTCAACAAGACAATGACCCCAAGCACACTAGTAAATGAGCAAAATCTTGGTTCCTGTTATGTGGGCCGCTGAAGAGGAGGTACTGCTGGCCCACCACCACCAGAGGGCGCCCTGCTTGGAGTGCGGGCTCCAAGCACGAGAGGGCGCCAGACCCAGAAGAAGTGACAGCTGTCATTCATCCTCTGCACCAGCTGTCACTCGTTCATCATCATTATCACCACCATAAAAGCCGGACTGCAACTCCACCTCCTCGCCGAGAAATCGCAACTACTGAAGAGGTAATTTCTCTGCTGACTGATACTTTGTGTAATAATCTGAACTTCTGTTGCAGCCGTTTTCCTGGAGTGTTGCCTTGTCTGTGGGATTGGCGTTTGGTGTGACAGCGACGGCTTCGCCTCACACCCCAACCCAGATAAGTGGTTAACCAGGAGCTGCACGAGTGTGTGATTGGAGGTGGAGGTGCTCCCTCCTAACTGTGTACAGACTGTGGATTACTGAGTGTGCGGACTCACACTCATTCATCTTATCTCTGCTTTCTGCCAGCAGTACCAGGGTCGACAGCCGAAGACAGAGGCCACCTGGGGACTCGGGACTTGGCGGCTCCGGTGTTCTTCAGACCGTTGGTGGTGGAAGCCGTGTGGGACGCGGCTTCTCTCTCGTCGGGGGTCTTCTATCTTCGAGCCTGCCCACACGTCACCTGGTGTCAATTGACTTTGCAAATTTCTGTGAATTTAGTTGTGTATTATCACAACATTAAATTGTTACTTTTTGGCTTATTCATTGTCCGTTCATTTGCGCCCCCTGTTGTGGGTCCGTGCTACGACACCTTCCCAACAGGATTTCTCGGCCATCGTCATGGATTCCGAGGGGCGTCAACCCGAGCTTGAACGGCCAATGGAAGAGCCAGGAGCGCAGGTGTCAGCGGGAGGCGTGTTGAGTGAGCTGCAGCAGATCTTAACCGCCTTCACGGCTCGGTTAGATTTAGTGACCGAGCAGAATGTTCTCCTTAACCGGAGGGTGGAGGCTCTCACCGCCAGGGTGGAAGCGCGCGATCAGGGCGCTGCTGCAGCCACTCCTCTGGCTGGTCCTGGGCCTGTAACAGACGTTCCACTGGTCGTTCAACGACCCCTCCCACCGTCCCCTGAAGCATACATAAGCCCTCCGGAACCGTACGGGGGCTGTGTTGAGACGTGCGCAGACTTCCTCATGCAGTGTTCGCTCGTCTTTTCACAGGGCCCTGTCATGTACGTGTCAGACGCCAGCCGGGTGGCTTATGTTATTAATCTGCTTCGAGGAGAGGCACGCGCCTGGGCTACGGCGCTTTGGGAGCAGAATTCGCGGCTCCTAACGTCTTATACTGGGTTTGTACGGGAGTTCAAACAAGTGTTTGACCATCCCAACAGAGGCGAGACCGCGTCGAGCGTGCTGCTGTCAATGAGACAGGGGCGCCGTAGCGCAGCCGAGTATGCAGTCGAGTTCCGCATCGCGGCAGCGAGGTCCGGCTGGAATAACGTTGCGCTCCGCACCGCCTTCGTAAATGGATTGTCTCCGGTCCTGAAGGAGCACCTGCTGGCTAAGGAGGAACTGCGGGATTTTGACGGGCTTGTCGATTTAGTTATACGCTTAGACAACCGTTTAAACGAGCATCGTCGGGAGCAGGCCGGGGGGCGTGACCGGGCACGAGCCGTCCCTCCCCCTTCCGGTTCCGAAAAGGTGACGTCATCCCCACGCTTCACTGCCAGAGAGCTCCGTGTGGCTACAGCTCCCCCTGCTGAGGAGGCTATGGACACGAGCAGGGCCAAAGTGAAAACAAACGTCAGACAAAGGAGGCTGGCCCGCGGGGAGTGTTTTATCTGCGGCTCTTGTGAGCACCGGCAGAAGGACTGCCCCAAACGGTCAAACTACAACGCCCGTCCTTAGAAACTGGGCTAAGGGTGGGCCACAACACGCACGCGGGGAAACCCCGCAAATCTGCACGAATCCCAGTAACGATCCTTTGTGGGGATTTAACCCTTCACGCCCCAGCATTGGTAGACACGGGGTCGGAAGGGAATCTGCTAGATAGCAGATGGGCAAAGGAAGTAGGGCTCCCCCTGGTGGCTCTGCCGGCACCATTGCAGGTGCGAGCACTAGATGGCACCCTGCTTCCATTAATCACACATCAGACACAGCCAGTGACCTTGGTTGTGTCTGGGAATCACAGGGAGGAGATCGTGTTCCATGTAACACCTTCTACCTCCCAAGTGATTTTGGGATTTCCATGGATGGTGAAGCACAATCCGCGGATAGATTGGCCGTCCGGGGTTGTGACGCAGTGGAGCGAAACCTGCCACCGGGAGTGTTTAGGATCCTCGGTTCCTCCCGGCACGACGGCTAATGAGGAGGTTAAAGTTCCCCCCAATCTATCGGCGGTGCCAAAGGAGTACCATGATCTTGCTGACGTTTTCAGCAAAGATCTGGCGCTCACTCTTCCCCCGCACTGACCGTACGATTGTGCCATCGATTTGGTCCTGGGCGCTGAGTACCCGTCCAGTAGGTTGTACAACCTCTCACGTCCGGAACGCGAATCAATGGAGACCTACATCCGGGACTCTTTAGCTGCCGGGCTGATCCGGAACTCCACCTCCCCGATGGGTGCTGGTTTCTTTTTTGTGGGTAAAAAGGACGGCGGACTCCGTCCATGCATTGATTACAGAGGGCTGAACGAGATCACGGTTCGCAACCGATACCCATTACCTCTGTTGGATTCAGTGTTCACGCCCCTGCATGGAGCCCAAATTTTCACTAAATTGGATCTTAGAAACGCGTACCACCTGGTTCGGATCCGGAAGGGAGATGAATGGAAGACGGCATTCAACACCCGTTAGGTCACTTTGAGTACCTGGTCATGCCGTTCGGCCTCACTAACGCCCCCGCGACGTTCCAAGCTTTGGTAAATGATGTCTTGCGGGACTTCCTGCATCGGTTCGTCTTCGTATATCTGGACGATATACTCATCTTTTCCCCGGACCCTGAGACCCATGTCCAGCATGTATGTCAGGTCCTACAGCGGTTGTTGGAGAACCGGCTGTTTGTGAAGGGCGAGAAGTGCGAGTTCCACCGCACTTCTTTGTCCTTCCTGTGGTTCATCATCTCCTCCAACTCCGTTGCCCCTGATCCGGCCAAGGTTGCGGCGGTGAGAGATTGGCCCCAACCAACAAGCCGCAGGAAATTGCAGCAGTTCCTCGGCTTTGCAAATTTCTACAGGAGGTTCATTAAAGGTTACAGTCAGGTAGTTAGCCCCCTGACTGCCCTGACCTCCACCAAGGTCCCCTTCACCTGGTCGGATTGGTGCGAAGCCACGTTCCAGGAGTTGAAACGTCGGTTCTCGACTGCACCAGTTCTGGTGCAGCCTGATCCTGATCGCCAGTACATAGTGGAAGTGGACGCCTCTGACTCAGGGATAGGAGCCGTGCTGTCCCAGAGCGTGGAGGCTGATAAGGTTCTCCATCCTTGTGCCTATTTTTCCCGCAAGTTGACCCCAGCTGAACGGAACTATGACGTCGGCAATCGGGAGCTCCTCGCGGTGAAGGAGGCTCTTGAAGAGTGGAGACACCTGCTGGAGGGGGCATCGTTGCCTTTCACGGTTTTCACGGACCATCGGAACCTGGAGTACATCCGGACCGCCAAGCGGCTGAACCCCAGGCAAGCCCGCTGGTCTCTGTTCTTCGGGCGCTTTGACTTCCGGATCACGTACCGCCCCGGGACCAAAAACCAAAAATCAGATGCATTGTCCCGGGTGCACGAAGAAGAAGCCAAAGCGGGGCTGTTGAACCCCACCGAGACCATCATCCCCGAGTCCACTGTCGTGGCCTCCCTCACCTGGGACGTGGAGAAGACCGTCCGGGAGGCCCTGGCAAGGAGCCCGGACCTGGGGACCGGCCCCAATAACAGACTGTACGTCCCACCAGAGGCAAGAGCTGCCGTATTGGACTTCTGTCACGGGTCCAAGCTGTCCTGTCATCCCGGAGTGCGTAGGACTGTGGCAGTAGTCCAGCAACGCTTCTGGTGGGCGTCCCTGGAAACCGACGTCCGGGACTACGTCCAGGCCTGTACCATCTGCGCCAGGGGCAAGGCAGACCATCGGAGGACCTCGGGACTCCTCCAACACCGGGGCAACACCGTTATTCTCACGATAGTGGACCGGTTCTCCAAGGCGGCCCACTTCGTGGCCCTCCCAAAGCTCCCGATGGCCCAGGAGACGGCAGACCTCCTGGTCCACCACGTCATGCGGCTGCATGGGATACCATCGGACATTGGTTCAGATCGTGGTCCCCTGTTCTCTTCGCAGGTGTGGAAGAGTTTCTGTAAGGAGCTGGGGGCCACCGTGAGTCTCTCGTCCGGGTACCACCCCCAGACAAACGGCCAGGCAGAGCGGGCTAACCAGGAGCTAGAGCAGGCCCTTCGCTGCGTCACCTCCGCGCACCCGGCGGCCTGGAGTCACCATCTGGCCTGGATCGAGTATGCCCATAACAGCCAAGTCTCGTCTGCTACCGGCCTCTCCCCTTTTGAGGCATGTTTGGGGTACCAGCCCCCATTGTTCCCGCTGGTGGAGGGAGAGGTCGGTGTGCCCTCGGTCCAGGCCCACCTCAGGAGGTGCCGCCAGGTGTGGCGGACGGCCCGCTCTGCCCTGTTAAAGGCCCGGACGAGGACCAAGGCCCATGCGGACCGCCGGCGTTCCCCGGCCCCCACATACCAGCCCGGGCAGGAGGTGTGGCTCTCGACCAAGGACATCCCTCTTTGTGTTGACTCCCCGAAACTGAAAGACAGGTTCATTGGTCCATTTCGTGTCCTCAAGATCATCAACCCGGCCGCAGTGAAGCTCCAACTCCCGGCTTCACTGCGGATTCACCCTGTTTTTCATGTTTCCCTGAAGCCACACCACACCACACCCCTATGTGCTCCGGGACCTACGCCGCCTCCTGCCCGGCTCATTGACAGGGAGCCTGCCTGGACAGTCCACAGGCTCCTGGACGTCCGTCGTAAGGGCCGGGGGTTCCAATATCTGGTGGACTGGGAGGGGTATGGACCTGAAGAACGCTCCTGGGTGA
Source organism: Thalassophryne amazonica (assembly GCF_902500255.1). NCBI lineage: Eukaryota > Metazoa > Chordata > Actinopteri > Batrachoidiformes > Batrachoididae > Thalassophryne > Thalassophryne amazonica. The sequence goes on from NC_047107.1 coordinate 64,208,709, forward strand.
AGAGGAGCTTCATCCTGGACCCGGCCCTCCTGGCCGATGTCTACACGAGACATCCGGACAAGCCTGGTCGGACGCCAGGAGGCGCCCGTTGAGGGGGGGGTCCTGTTATGTGGGCCGCTGAAGAGGGCGCCCTGCTTGGAGTGCGGGCTCCAAGCACGAGAGGGCGCCAGACCCAGAAGAAGTGACAGCTGTCATTCATCCTCTGCACCAGCTGTCACTCGTTCATCATAATCATCTCCACCATAAAAGCCGGACTGCAACTCCACCTCCTCGCCGAGAAATCGCAACTACTGAAGAGGTAATTTCTCTGCTGACTGACACTTTGTGTAATAATCTGAACTTCTGTTGCAGCCGTTTTCCTGGAGTGTTGCCTTGTCTGTGGGATTGGTGTTTGGTGTGACAGCGACGCCTTCGCCTCACACCCCAACCCAGATAAGTGGTTAACCAGGAGCTGCACGAGTGTGTGATTGGAGGTGGAGGTGCTCCCTCCTAACTGTGTACAGACTGTGGATTACTGAGTGTGCGGACTCACACTCATTCATCTTATCTCTGCTTTCTGCCAGCAGTACCAGGGTCGACAGCCGAAGACAGAGGCCACCTGGGGACTCGGGACTTGGCGGCTCCGGTGTTCTTCAGACCGTTGGTGGTGGAAGCCGTGTGGGACGCGGCTTCTCTCTCGTCGGGGGTCTTCTATCTTCGAGCCTGCCCACACGTCACCTGGTGTCAATTGACTTTGCAAATTTCTGTGAATTTAGTTGTGTATTATCACAACATTAAATTGTTACTTTTTGGCTTATTCATTGTCCGTTCATTTGCGCCCCCTGTTGTGGGTCTGTGCTACGACACCTTCCCAACAGTTCCAAACCAATAAAATTAATGTTTTGGAGTGGCCTGCCCAATCCCCGGACCTAAATCCAATTGAGAACTTGTGGGGTGACATCACAAAAGCTGTTTCTGAAGCAAAACCAAGAAATGTGAATGAATTGTGGAATGTTGTTAAAGAATCTTGGAGTGGAATAACAGCTGAAAGGTGCCACAAGTTGGTTCACTCCATGCCTCGCAGATGTGTAGAAATCATGAAAAACTCTGGTTATACAACTAAATACTAGTTTAATGATTCACAGGATTGCTAAAAAAGCAGTTTGAACATAATAGTTTTGAGTTTGTAGCGTCAACAGCAGATGCTACTATTATTGTGAACACCCCCTTTTTTTTTTTACTAATAGCACAGTTTCATAGCCTTAAGAGTGTGCATATCATGAATGCTTGGTCTTGTTGGATTTGTGAGAATCTACTGAATCTACTGCTACCTTGTTTCCCATGTAACAATAAGAAATATACTCAAAACCTGGATTAATCTTTTTAGTCACATAGCACTACTATTATTCTGAACACTACTGTACCATAGGGTTTTTTCATCTTACAGAAAGCCTTTGATACTATTGATCATACTGTATAATTGGATAAATTATGTAAGTATGGCATCACAGGATTAGCATATAATTGGATAGCCAACTACTTGTGCAGTAGGTATCAGTATGTTCACTTGGGTAGGATAAATTCAGAATTTTTGAGGTGCACTTGTGGGGTGCACCAGGGCTCAGTCCTTGGGCCTTTGCGGTTTCTTTTATATATTAATGGCATATGCTTGGTTTCCAAGTCGGTGAGTTGTATTTTATTTGCTGATGATACAACTGTGTTTTGTAGTGGGGATCATTTGGGACAGGTTCTGGACACGATGGAGAGGGAACTACAGAAGTTTAAGGAATGGTTTGATTCTAACAAACTGTCGCTTCACTTTGGTAAAACAAAGTGCATCATATTTGCTAATACGAGGTCTATTAGAAAAGTATCCGACCTTATTATTTTTTTTAAAAACCATATGGATTTGAATCTCGTGTGATTGCGTCAGACAAGCTTGAACCCTCATGCGCATGCGTGAGTTTTTTCATGCCTGTCAGTTGCGTCATTCGTCTGTGAGCAGGCTTTGAGTGAGGTGTGGTCCACCCCTCTCGTCTATTTTTTATTGCGAATAAATGTCTGAACGATTTGGAGCTTTGCTGCATCAATTTTTTCCAGAAACTGAGAGAGGCCTCCAGGTGGACACCGTTCGAAAAATTAATATGGCTTTCAGGGACGATTTTATGGGGATTAAACAGATTACGGCGTGTTACTGCCGCTTTAAGGACTGCCCACAACTCCTGAGAGCGCGGCGCGCTCCCAGCCCCCATCGGCAGGCTGACACCCCGTTGGAACAACCAGATCATTTCCAACGTGAAAGCTTTGTTGATCCGGGACCTCATCTGACTTTCACAAAAAGGCAGAAGATGTGGACATCAGCACTTTTTCGGCACATTCCACCGTTACAGGAGATTTTTTCATGGAAAAAGAAGCGGAGGGACGTGCCACGGAGCCGTTCATTACGCGGCACAAAACCACCTCCGTGTTGGTCTCACAGGACGGCTTTCAGGTGGATTTCAGACGGATTCCGGTTGCTTTCCAGTCGTGTGAATAGCCGATTGTGATTGTGCATGAGCTGGACATGCCCAAACATGTCCTGTGAGGCTTCATCACGGCGTTTCTTTGCGCCATGCAGCTCCGCCGCGACGCGCGGTGGAGCCGCTTCTCTTTCCATGACAAAAACTCCTGTAACAGTGAAATGTGCCGTTCATTTTTAAACTGGATGCTGTCTTGATCCGGTATAACATCTGACTAGCACAGGAATTGTGAAAAGACGTGGACGTCAGCACTTTTTCAGCACATTAAGACAGACGTGCGGAGGAGTTCCACGCGTCGCGGTGGAGCCGCATGGCGCAAAGCAATGCCGTGATGAAGCTTTCCAGGACATGTTTAGGCATGTCCAGCTCATGTAAACAAATATGTAGGACTGCTTTTTTGCATTTACGCAATATCTCTAAAATTAGAAAGGTCTTGTCTCAGAGTGATGCTGAAAAACTAATTCATGCATTTATTTCCTCTAGGCTGGACTATTGTAATTCATTATTATCAGGTTGTCCTAAAAGTTCCCTGAAAAGCCTTCAGTTAATTCAAAATGCTGCAGCTAGAGTACTAATGGGGACTAGAAGGAGAGAGCATATCTCACCCATATTGGCCTCTCTTCATTGGCTTCCTGTTAATTCTAGAATAGAATTTAAAATTCTTCTTCTTACTTATAAGGTTTTGAATAATCAGGTCCCATCTTATCTTAGGGACCTCATAATACCATATCACCCCAATAAAAAAAACTTCACTCTCAGACTGCAGGCTTACTTGTAGTTCCTAGGGTTTGTAAGAGTAGAATGGGAGGCAGAGCCTTCAGCTTTCAGGCTCCTCTCCTGTGGAACCAGCTCCCAATTCAGATCAGGCAGACAGACACCCTCTCTACTTTTAAGATTAGGCTTAAAACTTTCCTTTTTGCTAAAGCTTATAGTTAGGGCTGGATCAGGTGACCATGAACCATCCCTTAGTTATGCTGCTATAGACTTAGACTGCTGGGGGGTTCCCACGATGCACTGAGTGTTTCTTTCTCTTTTTGCTCTGTATGCACCACTCTGCATTTAATCATTAGTGATTGATCTCTGCTCCCCTCCACAGCATGTCTTTTTCCTGGTTCTCTCCCTCGCCCCAACCAGTCCCAGCAGAAGACTGCCCCTCCCTGAGCCTGGTTCTGCTGGAGGTTTCTTCCTGTTAAAAGGGAGTTTTTCCTTCCCACTGTCGCCAAGTGCTTGCTCACAGGGGGTCGTTTTGACCTTTGGGGTTTTTACGTAATTATTGTATGGCCTTGCCTTACAATATAAAGCACCTTGGGGCAACTGTTTGTTGTGATTTGGCGCTATATAAATAAAATTAATTGATTGATTGATTGACTGGCTGTGTGCTTGGGGTCATTGTCATGCTGGAAGACCCAGCCACAACCCATCTTCAATGCTCTTACTGAGGGAAGGAGGTTGTTTTTGTTTCAACACACCTGAGTCAATTAATGAGGTCATTAGCAGCACTCTGGAGAACTTGACTGCATACTGAGTAGGGAATTCAACCATTTAATTCAGGTGTGTTGGACCAGGGACACATCTAAAAGGTGCAGGACACCGGCCCTCAAGGACTGGAGTTGAATACTACTGACCTACACCCTTTCGGGCACATGGGTGCATTGTTGGACTATTTATTTCTCTCTTTCGTGGTATATTTTTTTGTTGTTTTTGACCTGTGTGTGCTGAATAAGTTGATTCATTTATACACTCAACAAAAATATAAACGCAACACTTTTGGTTTTGCTCCCATTTTGTATGAGATGAACTCAAAGATTTAAAACTTTTTCCACATACACAATATCACCATTTCCCTCAAATATTGTTCACAAACCAGTCTAAATCTGTGATAGTGAGCACTTCTCCTTTGCTGAGATAATCCATCCCACCTCACAGGTGTGCCATATCAAGATGCTGATTAGACACCATGATTAGTGCACAGGTGTGCCTTAGACTACCCACAATAAAAGGCCACTCTGAAAGGTGCAGTTTTATCACACAGCACAATGCCACAGATGTCACAAGATTTGAGGGAGCGTGCAATTGGCATGCTGACAGCAGGAATGTCAACCAGAGCTGTTGCTCATGTATTGAATGTTCATTTCTCTACCATAAGCCGTCTCCAAAGGCGTTTCAGAGAATTTGGCAGTACATCCAACCAGCCTCACAACCGCAGACCACGTGTAACCACACCAGCCCAGGACCTCCACATCCAGCATGTTCACCTCCAAGATCGTCTGAGACCAGCCACTCGGACAGCTGCTGAAACAATCGGTTTGCATAACCAAAGAATTTCTGCACAAACTGTCAGAAACCGTCTCAGGGAAGCTCATCTGCATGCTCGTCGTCCTCATTGGGGTCTCGACCTGACTCCAGTTCGTCATCGTAACCGACTTGAGTGGGCAAATGCTCACATTCTCTGGCGTTTGGCACGTTGGAGAGGTGTTCTCTTCACGGATGAATCCCGGTTCACACTGTCCAGGGCAGATGGCAGACAGCATGTGTGGCGTCATGTGGGTGAGCGGTTTTCTGATGTCAATGTTGTGGATCGAGTGGCCCATGGTGGCGGTGGGGTTATGGTATGGGAAGGCATCTGTTATGGACAAAGAACACAGGTGCATTTTATTGATGGCATTTTGAATGCACAGAGATACCGTGACGAGATCCTGAGGCCCATTGTTGTGCCATACATCCAAGAACATCACCTCATGTTGCAGCAGGATAGTGCACGGCCCCATGTTGCAAGGATCTCTACACAATTCTTGGAAGCTGAAAATGTCCCAGTTCTTGCATGGCCGGCATACTCACCGGACATGTCACCCACTGAGCATGTTTGGGATGCTCTGGACCGGCGTATACGACAGCGTGTACCAGTTCCTGCCAATATCCAGCAACTTCGCACAGCCATTGAAGAGGAGTGGACCAACATTCCACAGGCCACAATTGACAACCTGATCAACTCTATGCGAAGGAGATGTGTTGCACTGCATGAGGCAAATGGTGGTCACACCAGATACTGACTGGTATCCCCCCAATAAAACAAAACTGCACCTTTCAGAGGGGCCTTTTATTGTGGACAGTCTAAGGCACACCTGTGCACTAATCATGGTGTCTAATCAGCATCTTGATATGGCACACCTGTGAGGTGAGATGGATTATCTCAGCAAAGGAGAAGTGCTCACTATCACAGATTTAGACTGGTTTGTGAACAATATTTGAGGGAAATGGTGATATTGTGTATGTGGAAAAAGTTTTAGATCTTTGAGTTCATCTCATACAAAATGGGAGCAAAACCAAAAGTATTTTTGTTGAGTGTGTATATATATATATATATATATATATATGAAATATGTATACCATGAAATGGTTTTAGTAGGAAATAATGTTTTCTCATTTCAGGAACCCTAAACTTTTGTTCTGCAAGACATTAAAGTCCAGGAAAAATGCCGCAGTTGACCGTAATTCAGAGAACAAAAATTACTGTGTTCTGTGCAGTGCATCCTAAGGGCTCACTTGCATCTCTTTCCATACAAAATTCAGTCTCAGAGCGAGCTAAGTCCCCAGCAAATGGCAAGGAGACTTGAATTTGCTTGGTGGTTTTCCAGAAAACTGGAGACAGATGATTTGATTCTTAGGAAACTTCAGACGAGGAGGTTACATTGATCATGTGATGTAAAAGATAAAGGGTTAAAACATCATAAAGGAAAGACTGAACTAAAAACTGCAATGGGGAGAAAAATTACATGCTTTGGCCACATGGTCATGCAGAAAATGACTGATAATATTAATTGGTTTTTCTGTGCTGTCAAAATACTTTGGGTACAATTTTTTGAGACACCCTATATATATAAAATAATAACAGCCAAGTAGCCTCTGTGTGCGTATCCGTGCATGAGTATGGCTTAGATCTCGGAGAAACTGGGAAGAGCTGACATTTGCCGTCATACTCTCACGCGCGCCACTAGCTTAGCTTATGGCAAGCTAAAAATGGACGCTCTCATTTTGGCCAAACAGCTATCCAGTTTCTGTATATTCTGTGTTAGTACGCGCCCGCGGCCGACATGCTTGATGAATGATAATGAAATTATAAAGATAGCTGAAGTTTTAAGAGTGGCTGGAATAAATATTTAAGAAACTTAAAGTTTATGAGCAACTTCAGTTATCGCTCAAGCACATTATAAACATTGAAATTATGGAGTTTGATGTGGAAGAATTGAGAAAGATATGATTGGAATGTTTTGACGACCATTTACAGTTGGCGGTATTAACTTTGTGTTAAAGTCAGAACAAGAAGCTGCACTGAAAGAGATCTATCTGTGAAGAGACACATTCTGTGTGTTGTCGCTCCAACGAGAGTGGCACGCTGAGCAGGGTGATTTTCCATTTGTATGCTTATGTAGTTTGGGTCAAGGATGAAGGGCTAATATTTGTGGACAAATTGGCAATATTAGCTAACAACAGTGAACAATGCACTATGGGAGTTCAGGGTTTTGGGGTTATTTAGGGTGGAGGGTGGACTTTTTTCTGGTTCCGGAGCACAGCGGTGTTCTGCTGTATCTGTTAGCTGTTTGAACTGAGCTGTTTGAGTTCTTTGAATTAACAGTCTTTTTCAAGACTTTTTTACTTTTTTTTACTTTTTCACCGTGCTCCAACGCCTAAAGAAGACCTCTAACGGTCGAAGCATCGCGACGGAGCTCTTTTATCAGCTAACCTTCATCAGCGTTGGCAAGCTAACTAGCTTGCTAACGCTTTCGTTTTTATTTTTATTTTATTTTTTAGCACTGTTGTCGTGCTGCTCCACAGCCTGCCTAGTGGATTTTTATTTTATTTTAGCACTGTTGTCGTGCGTTACCTGTGCTGCTCCACAGCCTGTCCAGTGGATTTTTATTTTATTTTTTAGCACTGTTGTCGTGCGTTACCTGTGCTGCTCCACAGCCTGTTCAGTGGATTTTTATTTTATTTTTTGGCGCTGTTGTCGTGCGTTGCCTGTGCTGCTCCACAGCCTGTCCAGTGGATTTTTATTTTATTTTTAGCACTGTTGTCGTGTGTTACCTGTGCTGCTCCACAGCCTGTTCAGTGGATTTTTATTTTATTTTTTAGCACTGTTGTCGTGCGTTACCTGTGCTGTTCCACAGCCTGTCCAGTGGATTTTTATTTTATTTTTTACCACTGTTGTCGTGTGTTACCTGTGCTGCTCCACAGCCTGTCCAGTGGATTTTTATTTTATTTTTAGCACTGTTGTCGTGTGTTACCTGTGCTGCTCCACAGCCTGTTCAGTGGATTTTTATTTTATTTTTTAGCACTGTTGTCGTGCGTTACCTGTGCTGTTCCACAGCCTGTCCAGTGGATTTTTATTTTATTTTTTACCACTGTTGTCGTGTGTTACCTGTGCTGCTCCACAGCCTGTTCAGTGGATTTTTGTTTTGTTTTTTGGCACTGTTGTTGTGTGTTGCCTGTGCTGCTCCACAGCCTGTCTAGTGGATTTTTATTTTATTTTTTACCACTGTTGTCGTGTGTTACCTGTGCTGCTCCGCAGCCTGTCCAGTGGATTTTTATTTTATTATTTTATTTTATTTTATTTATTTATTTTTTTTTTTTTTAGCACTGTTGTCGTGCGTTACCTGTGCTGCTCCACAGCCTGTCCAGTGGATTTTTATTTTATTTTTTACCACTGTTGTCGTGCGTTACCTGTGCTGCTCCACAGCCTGTCCAGTGGATTTTTATTTTTATTTTATTTTTTTGGGCGCTGTTGTCGTGCGTTACCTGTGCTGCTCCACAGCCTGTCCAGTGGATTTTTATTTAGCGCTGTTGTCGTGCGTTACCTGTGCTGCTCCACAGCCTGTCTAGTGGATTTTTATTTTGTTTTAGCACTGTTGTCGTGCGTTGCCTGTGCTGCTCCACAGCCTGTCCAGTGGATTTTTATTTTTATTTTATTTTATTTTTTAGCACTGTTGTTGTGCGTTACCTGTGCTGCTCCACAGCCTGTCCAGTGGATTTTTATTTTGTTTTAGCACTGTTGTTGTGCGTTACCTGTGCTGCTCCACAGCCTGTCTAGTGGATTTTTATTTTGTTTTAGCACTGTTGTCGTGCGTTACCTGTGCTGCTCCACAGCCTGTCTAGTGGATTTTTATTTTGTTTTAGCACTGTTGTCGTGCGTTACCTGTGCTGCTCCACAGCCTGTCTAGTGGATTTCTATTTTGTTTTAGCACTGTTGTCGTGCGTTACCTGTGCTGCTCCACAGCCTGTCTAGTGGATTTTTATTTTGTTTTAGCACTGTTGTCGTGGGTTGCCTGTGCTGCTCCACAGCCTGTCCAGTGGATTTTTATTTTTATTTTATTTTATTTTTTAGCACTGTTGTTGTGCGTTACCTGTGCTGCTCCACAGCCTGTCCAGTGGATTTTTATTTTTATTTTATTTTATTTTTTAGCACTGTTGTTGTGCGTTACCTGTGCTGCTCCACAGCCTGTCTAGTGGATTTTTATTTTATTTTAGCACTGTTGTCGTGCGTTACCTGTGCTGCTCCACAGCCTGTCTAGTGGATTTTTATTTTGTTTTAGCACTGTTGTCGTGCGTTGCCTGTGCTGCTCCACAGCCTGTCCAGTGGATTTTTATTTTTATTTTATTTTATTTTTTAGCACTGTTGTTGTGCGTTACCTGTGCTGCTCCACAGCCTGTCTAGTGGATTTTTATTTTATTTTAGCACTGTTGTCGTGCGTTACCTGTGCTGCTCCACAGCCTGTCTAGTGTCGGATTCCCTGTTTGGGAATCCGCTAGCTTAGCGTAGCTACTAGCTCTTAGCCGTTTTAGCATGGCGGCTTCTCCTGTCTCTCCCGTACTTTTCTGCTCTGGGTGTGAAATGTTTAGTTATTCCTCGGCCTCTTTTAGCAGTAACGGTACATGTAATAAGTGCAGCTTATTCGTAGCTTTGGAGGCCAGGCTGGGCGAATTGGAGGCTCGGCTCCGCACCGTGGAAAATTCTACAGCTAGCCAGGCCCCTGTAGTCGGTGCGGACCAAGGTAGCTTAGCCGCCGTTAGTTCCCCCCTGGCAGACCCCGTGCAGTCGGGAAGGCAGGCTGACTGGGTGACTGTGAGGAGGAAGCGTAGCCCTAAACAGAAGCCCCGTGTACACCGTCAACCCGTTCACATCTCTAACCGTTTTTCCACACTCGACGATACACTCGCCGAGGATCAAACTCTGGTTATTGGCGACTCTGTTTTGAGAAATGTGAAGTTAGCGACACCAGCAACCATTGTCAATTGTCTTCCGGGGGCCAGAGCAGGCGACATCGAAGGACATTTGAAATTGCTGGCTAAGGCTAAGCGTAAATTTGGTAAGATTGTAATTCACGTCGGCAGTAATGACACTCGGTTACGCCAATCGGAGGTCACTAAAATTAACATTGAATCGGTGTGTAACTTTGCAAAACAATGTCGGACTCTGTTGTTTTCTCTGGGCCCCTCCCCAATCAGACCGGGAGTGACATGTTTAGCCGCATGTTCTCCTTGAATTGCTGGCTGTCTGAGTGGTGTCCAAAAAATGAGGTGGGCTTCATTGATAATTGGCAAAGCTTCTGGGGAAAACCTGGTCTTGTTAGGAGAGACGGCATCCATCCCACTTTAGAGGGAGCAGCTCTCATTTCTAGAAATCTGGCCAATTTTTTGGGATCCTCCAAACTGTGACTGTCTAGCGTTGGGACCAGGAGGCAGAGCTGTGGTCTTATACACCTCTCTGCAGCTTCTCTCCCCCTGCCATCCCCCTATTACCCCATCCCCGTAGAGACGGTGCCTGCTCCCAGACCACCAATAACTAGCAAAAATCTATTTAAGCATAAAAATTCAAAAAGAAAAAATAATATAGCACCTTCAATTGCACCACAGACTAAAACAGTTAAATGTGGTCTATTAAACATTAGGTCTCTTTCTTCTAAGTCCCTGTTGGTAAATGATATAATAATTGATCAACGTATTGATTTATTCTGCCTAACAGAAACTTGGTTACAGCAGGATGAATATGTTAGTTTAAATGAGTCAACACCCCCGAGTCACACTAACTGTCAGAATGCTCGTAGCACGGGCCGGGGCGGAGGATTAGCAGCAATCTTCCATTCCAGCTTATTAATTAATCAAAAACCTAGACAGAGCTTTAATTCATTTGAAAGCTTGTCTCTTAGTCTTGTCCATCCAAATTGGAAGTCCCAAAAACCAGTTTTATTTGTTATTATCTATTGTCCACCTGGTCGTTACTGTGAGTTTCTCTGTGAATTTTCAGACCTTTTGTCTGACTTAGTGCTTAGCTCAGATAAGATAATTATAGTGGGCGATTTTAACATCCACACAGATGCTGAGAATGACAGCCTCAACACTGCATTTAATCTATTATTAGACTCTATCGGCTTTGCTCAAAAAGTAAATGAGTCCACCCACCACTTTAATCATATTTTAGATCTTGTTCTGACTTATGGTATGGAAATAGAAGACTTAACAGTATTCCCTGAAAACTCCCTTTTGTCTGATCATTTTTTAATAACATTTACATTTACCCTGATGGACTACCCTGCAGTGGGGAATAAGTTTCATTACACTAGAAGTCTTTCAGAAAGCGCTGTAACTAGGTTTAAGGATATGATTCCTTCTTTATGTTCTCTAATGTCATATACCAACACAGAGCAGAGTAGCTACCTAAACTCTGTAAGGGAGTTAGAGTATCTTGTCAATAGTTTTACATCCTCATTGAAGACAACTTTGGATGCTGTAGCTCCTCTGAAAAAGAGAGCTTTAAATCAGAAGTGTCTGACTCCGTGGTATAACTCACAAACTCGTAGCTTAAAGCAGATAACCCGTAAGTTGGAGAGGAAATGGCGTCTCACTAATTTAGAAGATCTTCACTTAGCCTGGAAAAAGAGTTTGTTGCTCTATAAGAAAGCCCTTCGTGAAGCTAGGACATCTTTCTACTCATCACTAATTGAAGAAAATAAGAACAACCCCAGGTTTCTTTTCAGCACTGTAGCCAGGCTGACAAAGAGTCAGAGCTCTATTGAGCTGAGTATTCCATTAACTTTAACTAGTAATGACTTCATGACTTTCTTTGCTAACAAAATTTTGACTATTAGAGAAAAAATTACTCATAACCATCCCAAAGATGTATCGTTATCTTTGGCTGCTTTCAGTGATGCCGGTATTTGGTTAGACTCTTTCTCTCCGATTGTTCTGTCTGAGTTATTTTCATTAGTTACTTCATCCAAACCATCAACATGCTTATTAGACCCCATTCCTGCCAGGCTGCTCAAGGAAGTCCTGCCATTATTTAATGCTTCAATCTTAAATATGATCAATCTATCTTTGTTAGTTGGTTATGTACCACAGGCCTTTAAGGTGGCAGTAATTAAACCATTACTTAAAAAGCCATCACTTGACCCAGCTATCTTAGCTAATTATAGGCCAATCTCCAACCTTCCTTTTCTCTCAAAGATTCTTGAGAGGGTAGTTGTAAAACAGCTAACTGATCACCTGCAGAGGAATGGTCTATTTGAAGAGTTTCAGTCAGGTTTTAGAATTCATCATAGTACAGAAACAGCATTAGTGAAGGTTACAAATGATCTTCTTATGGCTTCGGACAGTGGACTTATCTCTGTGCTTGTTCTGTTGGACCTCAGTGCTGCTTTTGATACTGTTGACCATAAAATTTTATTACAGAGATTAGAGCATGTCATAGGTATTAAAGGCATTGCGCTGCGGTGGTTTGAATCATATTTGTCTAATAGATTACAGTTTGTTCATGTAAATGGGGAATCTTCTTCACAGACTAAAGTTAATTATGGAGTTCCACAAGGTTCTGTGCTAGGACCAATTTTATTCACTTTATACATGCTTCCCTTGGGCAGTATTATTAGACGGTATTGCTTAAATTTTCATTGTTACGCAGATGATACCCAGCTTTATCTATCCATGAAGCCAGAGGATACGCACCAATTAGCTAAACTGCAGGATTGTCTTACAGACATAAAGACATGGATGACCTCTAATTTCCTGCTTTTAAACTCAGATAAAACTGAAGTTATTGTACTTGGCCCCACAAATCTTAGTAGCATGGTGTCTAACCAGATCGTTACTCTGGATGGCATTTCCCTGATCTCTAGTAATACTGTGAGAAATCTTGGAGTTATTTTTGATCAGGATATGTCATTCAAAGCGCATATTAAACAAATATGTAGGACTGCCTTTTTGCATTTACGCAATATCTCTAAAATCAGAAAGGTCTTGTCTCAGAGTGATGCTGAAAAACTAATTCATGCATTTGTTTCCTCTAGGCTGGACTATTGTAATTCATTATTATCAGGTTGTCCTAAAAGTTCCCTAAAAAGCCTTCAGTTGGTTCAGAATGCTGCAGCTAGAGTACTGACGGGGACTAGCAGGAGAGAGCATATCTCACCCGTGTTGGCCTCCCTTCATTGGCTTCCTGTTAATGCTAGAATAGAATTTAAAATTCTTCTTCTTACTTATAAGGTTTTGAATAATCAGGTCCCATCTTATCTTAGGGACCTCGTAGTACCATATTACCCCATTAGAGCGCTTCACTCTCAGACTGCGGGCTTACTTGTAGTTCCTAGGGTTTGTAAGAGTAGAATGGGAGGCAGAGCCTTCAGCTTTCAGGCTCCTCTCCTGTGGAACCAGCTCCCAATTCAGATCAGGGAGACAGATACCCTCTCTACTTTTAAGATTAGGCTTAAAACTTTCCTTTTCGCTAAGGCTTATAGTTAGGGCTGGATCGGGTGACCCTGGACCATCCCTTGGTTATGTTGCTTTAGACGTAGACTGTGTTTCATAATTATTGTATGGCCTTGCCTTGCAATGTGGAGCGCCTTGGGGCAACTGTTTGTTGTGATTTGGCGCTATACAAGAAAAAAGTTGATTGATTATTTAGGGCCCCTTCACACATAGTACGAATGTGGTCGAATTGCACATGAATTGTGCATGAAGCAGTAAAATCATAGCTGCCTCCAATGCCTCGTACACCTGTTGGTACAACTATTTGCACACACCAGTGACTGAAAGACAGAGTGTGCGCTGTGAGAGCTCATCGAACCCTCTTGCAGCAGGTGTCGGCCAAATTCCAGGTGACACATGAACATCTAACACCGCTCGCTTGGCACTTAGAAAATGTGTGGCCATTCGAGCTATCATCATGAAAATAGTCAGCAGATAATCACTTTTGAGGTGGTGGTGAAATTTGTCTAAGTGCCGCCATGACTGCGAAGTTGCCAAGTACGCAAATGGCGTGCCAGGGTGTCTGCTCCCCCCCAACATCATGTGTGCGTGTGTTTTGCTCGCTCTCTCCCTCCAACACGTGCGTGCGTGTGGTTCGCATGTCCCCCGCAGGTGAGGCGCCTCTCATCTGGTCACAGAGTGACACCTTTGTCTGTGTGTTGAAGGGACAGGGGCATGGCTGGCTGCCAACAACTGTTGAGACATCTCTGGTGGTGGTGGACACGCGCGTGTGTGTGCTTGCTGTCCTCATGTGGAAATACATAAAACCATATATCGCTTTTGCGACGGGCGGGAGAGTGCGCACATTGACAAGCTGTCCCAGGCTCCCAGCTGAAACGGACCATCAGTTCATGTGGACATGCCGCAGGCTATGACAAGCCAACAGTGCAACAAATATGCCACTTTCAGTCACGTATCAGCAGAAATACTCCATAACAAATGCTGGTTTAGTGATTTATCGCAGCACTTTTTTCTTTTTTAAAAAATACGTTTATCTGCTTGTTGATTTTAGCCATTTTATGCTCCTGTTATAAGACAGTGATTGTAGCGCAGTGGTAAAGTTTCTATCTGGTAATCAGCTTTTGTAAATTGCAGGTTCAAATCCCATGAGTGGCATTTATTTTTTAATTAACCAGGGATATTTAACCACAGGGTTCTGTATTGCATCCCCTTTTATTTATTATTTATATCAATCCAGTAATATTCACTAATTATACAGCTAGTTTTTATTTTGTTGTTCTCCACATCAGCGGCACGATGTGGTGCAACACATCCCAGCTGCTCGCACTGTGTTCCTGCTCGCATGACACCATCGCAGCAGGTTTGTTCATGATGTTTCGTGGTTCACTCATACAAGCTGCTCCGCCGTGATTCACCCTGATTTGTACTGTGTGAAGGGGCCCTCATCTGTTTTATGTTAAACAATGCTAGTGTTATTGATTCATTGCGTTTTTGCAGTTCAGTTGGTTTAGTTAGCTTAATTATGTGTCACGTTGCCATTACCATGAGTGACAACTGCAGTGCGTTTTATGTCTTCTGCCACCATCTCTGTTTGTGGGTGTGTAAAAATAAAAGCACCTGCTTGCAGCAGACTTAGAAAAGGCAAAAGGCTGTGTGTGTGTGAGTGACTATAACTTTGATCACGGAGAAACTGGAGAGCTGACATTTGCTGTTTGGTATGCTTATATATTTGAGGTCAAGGATGATATTTGGAATAATTGCCCGGATAATATAAAATCGCTTGGTAGTTTGGGTGGTTTTAAAAGGCTCTATAAAAATTATGTGATTACTTGCTATGGATATCGGTTGCTATGGCATGTAAAATTAGGTTTATTGATTCTGTTGTGTTGTGATTGATTGCATTCTGATTCTGTTGTGCACTGCTGCTTGAGAAACTGTGAACATTAGGTAACAACACTGAACAATGTATGCTGCTAAATACATTCTGGACTCACATGCCATTCCAGGAGGAGTTGGCAAATCATGTTTATATTAAAAGTGTCCATGCGTGCATGTGTGCGTGATTTCATTTCGTAAGTTCAATATAAGTACATAATATAATTACATAATATAATTGTAAATACATTAAAAATACATGGATGACACAAAAAGTGAAAACAATTATTTTTGTTGTGGTCTACTTAAAAATCAAACAGAAGTAATAATAAAATAAAATTATAATAGTAATACTGATAACAATAGTGTGCACATGATGACAAGAACCTAAACAGTTTATAAATACTTTAAGACAGTTAGTTAACATTGTTTAGGTCTAAGGTCTAAGCTTTTAAAACATTATCTCCACAGGCAACATGCTAGTATATCTGTAATGGCACAATGAAAATTTTGAGACAAGTAAATTAAAGCTTTATAATGTGACCTTTTCATACATGTGTCAGGTTGTATGAACAACTTAGAAATCTTGTTGCCATAGTTGGTTCTGCATCTGAAGAGACAGAATTTCTAATGGATCCAGTAGCCCTGTATCCGTTGTAGCGGATCTTTTTTGTATGGAACTATTTTCCTTCGCTATTTCCGGTCGGCATATATAATAATATGAGTTTGTTGTCTTCTCACAAAATAAAATGTTTTAAAGATGAATAGTCTTGTTTAACATATCATTTTAGAAAAAATAAAGTAATTTTTCTGAGGTATAAAAACAAAACAGCCCTCGTGTGGGGAGCAATATGACTGGATCTACTTCGTTGGGGATAGTGGACGGATCACTTTCACCTCCAGCATTTTGAAAACGAATAATCTTGTTTTACATGTCATTTTAGAAAACATACAGTAATATTCTGAAGTATAAAAACAAAACACCCCTTGTCTGGGGAGCAATATGAGCGGACGATCCAGTGAGTTGGGGATGGTGGAAGGATCACCTGAGCCGGAGGCTCACATTGCTCCCCAGACTCAGTATGTTTTGTCATTTTATCCAGCAAAGCTCTATCATTGATGG
Organism: Thalassophryne amazonica; assembly: GCF_902500255.1. Lineage (NCBI taxonomy): Eukaryota > Metazoa > Chordata > Actinopteri > Batrachoidiformes > Batrachoididae > Thalassophryne > Thalassophryne amazonica. Next base: position 64,224,960 of record NC_047107.1, read on the forward strand.
ACCGCAACAGATGCTATTAATAAAGTGTGAGTTTAATTTTTTTTTTTTTCAAAAATAATTGTAGTATCTTAGTATCTTGAGTCACAACAACTTGAGGCTGAGGTTGAGGCCAAGTATAGTTGCCGTTGTCTATTTTCATAGACTCGTGTAATTTGAAGCCACTTATATACGGTATTTTTGGGACGCAATGTGTTGAGTTCACAGACATTAATTACCTGGGTGAAGGAATATAATTATGCCTGGGTAGTGACAAGGCTGTTTCGGGAAGATTTTTATGTTAGTACTTGTAGACGTAGTGTAGCATAGCATGTATATGTGTACATGTAGTACTGTGGTGACTAGAAAACAATGCATTCAAGCACTGTGTGCATAGACCTTCATATGTGTAAAATTACCGTGATGGGCACATTTTTGTTTGGTGGGAAGTAAACGGTGCAAAAAATAGGTAAAAACGAGTGGCCTCGAACTGGCCTCAGTTTATTCTTTGAGTCCGAATGAGGCCGAGGCCAAGTCATAAAAAAATAGGCTGGCCTTGAGACCAATATGTCACTGTGACTGTTCTCATGAAGCCACTGTGTGTGCAGCTTTTTGTAAACACTCTACAGCAGGGGTGGGCAATCATGTGCCATGAAGGGCCGAAGCACTGCAGGTTTTCCTTGCTACCAATCATCTCAGCAGGTGATTTCATTAATGTTCAGGTGTTTCAGCAGGTGATTTCATTGACAACCAGGTGTTTATGTTCAAGGGAGAAGCTCATCAGCAACCCACCTGCTGAGGTGATTGGTTGCAAGGAAAACATGCAGTGTCTCGGCCCTTGTTGCCCACCCCTGCTCTACAGCGTGTGTGAAACTGCAGCTGATGATAAAGCAACAGATCACAGATGCAAACACACAATGCTAAAATAAAATACCCTGCAAACATTTCACAGCCGCTCACACGGACCTACTTTCCCTTTTGCATACCAATAGGCCGAGATAGTAGACACACACAGACATAATTGGTTACGTAGGGAGCAGAGCCAACATGCACCTCTATAGTTGCCTTGGTAACCAGAGAGACTGATTTTTCTAGAGGCACTTACTCACATCCCGTCTGTTATTCGCTTGTTTGTTCATTCAGTCCTCCTTTTAGCATTTCATTATAAAACTCTCCCTGTCTCTCTGGGTTGCTTTTCAATTCAGTCCTGCCTCCCCACCAATAAGATGCCCTCTTAGCATGTATATGCAAATGTGGCAGTCTTGAAACCAATTAAAAAGAATGGAATAATGAACTGCATTGTCTCCTCAGTGGTTGGACACAGAGACGGAGGCTGAGACCCGCTGACACGACTTCAACGTCTGTATAATTTACCTCTGACAGTGAAGCAAAGGATCTGGAAATTAGACTTTGCTTCTCTTCTCATAGTAGGAATCAATTCAAGAAGCCCATATGCGCCTGACGCACATGTTTTATTAGCACAATAGAGAATGATTTTATGATTTAAGTTGACTTCTCTGCACTTATCCAAGCTCTCCCTCCCTTTTCACTTGTCTTCGTTCCTTTTCTGCTCTTCTCATCTTCTCCCTCGTTTCCAGCAAGTCTCCCCTCGCTGCCCCCTACAACCCCTCTCAAGGGTGGATCAGGTTCTCAAACTGCCAGCAAAACAGGAAGCATGAGTATTTATTGCTTCACAGGCGGAACTTCAGTGATAGCTGGAGACACATTTCCTTTTGCAAAGAGTTGCATCGATTCCCTGGAGATGTGATGAGACTTTACCCTTAAAGATGCACCTTATTTCATGTGACAGCCTGGTTTGGTTGTGAAAATAAATAGAAATAAGTAGATAGTGACACACTAGTGAGTGCAAAGCTCAATCAAGATTCTACTTCAGTGTGGACAGTACATTCTGCTGTCTTACAGTAATATGGGTCCAACCTTGTATCTTTGAATTTATTCAAGGTCACTCAAGACCATATTTGTTGTTTCATATTGTACGCGCACACATGACTTCCTATGCATGTGTAATAGTAACAATCAGTGTACTTGGCAGCATGTGTCTGTCTTTAAACAGAAAAGAGCTGCCAGTTCTTCTTCTGTGACAGCCAAGGAGAAGTCAGCTTAATACCTGAACAAAAACAGTCAAAGCAGTTATGTCATTGCTGAAAATCTCATATATATATATATATATATATATATATATATATATATATATATATATATATATATATATATATATATATATATATATATATATATATAAACTTGTTTCATGTTTAGAGTTAATTTGATTTGATTTTTCTGAAAACGAAAGTAGATGTCATTTGTGTTCTATCTCTGTAACCCACCACAGTCTAAAATACGTGACCTCCTGCATGACCTCGAATGTCAAATGAGTAACTGTCAAGGTAATAGGTAGCTTTCAATCCCATCAGCAAAGAAAACACAGTGGTGTGGCCTCCTCCTCTAGATTTAGGAGGTAATTTAAGAATTGAGAAAAGCAGCCAGTACTCAGCTGTCGCAGATGATGAGCGGGTTGTTATCGATACAGAAGGCAGAAATGGGATGATGGCTGAATTCTTGACTGAAGCAACTCAGCTTGAAAGGCTTCAGGTTTTGGAATGTTAAAAGCAAAGGCTCCCAGGAGCCAAAATGCACAAGACCCTCTATAGTGCCTGAAATACCTGACAGCAGTATGACAACAAGTTGGAGCTGGATTATATTTATTGACTTCATTCACAGGCCAGTGCACTTGAACTTTTGGATGTACAGCATGTTAAGGAACACTCAGTTTACTCAGAAAAAGGTTAATTGTTCAAATAAGGAAATGATCCAACAAAAATGACTAGTTCTAAATGTGTTTGAGAAAAACATTAAAAATGAGATCTGCAAGCAAATATTAAGGGTCCAACATTCCTGCATCATTCAAACCTGTTGCTCAATTTAACCGTTATCTTGTTTTTTCACCTCAGCTCCCTGCATTTTTGGAAAGTTAGTTTGGAAAGTTTGGAAAGAAAGTTATTAGAAGTTGTTTCTGTCAAGACATATTTATTATTTATAGCGCCATTTTTTTGGATATAGCTAGGTTGTTCGGTGCTCTACCAAAATCCCAAATTTCATGCCATTTCTTAATCCCATTAATGAGAATATCCATCACCAATTAAATTGCACCACATTTAGTCAAACTCACAGCTAAGAAACTTGTAAACAAAGTAAAAAATTAAAGGTTTCCCGTCCCAGTTTTTAGAAACATGCACCAGAGAATGTCTTGACACCAATTTGGCCTTTCTGTGTTAAAAATCCGGAGAGGAGTTTGCGCCGGCCTACTAATTTTGCAAATTGTGAAGAAAAAAAAAAACCTTTCTTGGTATACAGTGATATGGCCTATACTTTTGGAAAGTTTAATCCACTGATCGCAACAGTGTAATGGTTTTCTGATGTGCGACAGATGTATTAGAATTCATTAAAAGTTATTCAAAGCATTTTTTTTATTATTTATAGCACCACCAAGCGTTTTTGACTGGCCTTTTTTTTTTTTTTACATGCAGACATGTTGTACTATGCTCTACAGGCCATAAACAGTATCTTGATTGAAGCTGGCAAATTGGAAGCATTTTGTCCATCCATTAATGACAATGCATTTTGAGTTATTTTAGCTATTGTAAAATGAATTTAAAAATATAAAATAATTTTTTAAGAGGTTATTTATCATAATCTTTGGTCTGACAGTAAAACAACATCTTATAGGCTTCTCAGAGAAAATCTACATGAAATTTTTAGCAATTTGTACCTTTGAAATTCAAAGAAAACATGCTTTACAGCGCCATCCAGTGGTGCAGTTCCACCAAATTTGCAACTACAACTCTAACAGAGGCCATGAATATACCTGGGCGATTTCATGCTGTTCGGTGATCCCATTCCTGAGAAAACGCATCATGAAGTAAAGAGCATCATACATGGTCAAACTCAAAGCCGCGAAAATTCCAAACAGAGCAACAAATTTTCAGGTTTCCGGTTCAATTGTTGAGATTCGCCAACCACAGAATGCTTTGACACCAATGAGTGGTGATCATTGCCTGCCCCAGAGGTAATACTCCTCTGGTCATGTGTAATATCAATGTGACCACAGGCACTGAGAGTGCCTGGTTACATGGACTGTACCAGCCCCCACAGATACAGTACCTGTGGTGAAAATGTCTTTATGCCCCTTGACTTTTTAAAAAATCAGGGGCAAAAAGAGTTGTTGTATCCTGGTTTTGAGATACAGAGTAGACCGCTTGACATGGTACTCCTTAACTCGTGTTCCATCCTGGGTGGAGTTGTACGCTCTCATCTACTTCACCTTGTGGAATTTGCGGTTATGCACCATGGGGCCACTGGGCTTCAGGGCCTATAAAGAACTTTCATCTGACCAAGCCATGACAATGTAAACATGACAAATAATTACCTTTTTAGATGGCTTCAAATGCTTTCTGCAACTAGTTAGGCGCATGCATGCGCGCAAACAGCTCTAGCTAAAGGCTCCTCTGTGATTCAGGAAGCGATAAGAGCTGTTTTCAGTGGCCAAATTACAGGGAAAATAATTAATCCACCACAAAATAATTATTTTATATACGCAGCATCCAGGACAGAGCATGTGGCAGGTGGTGGAACAAATAGCGGCGTCCAGCTGGGAACACAGCAGGTGGGATCGTCACAACGACAGGCGTGCAAGTGCATGAATCAAAGCTTGTGCCAGGGGGCCTTAAGTTCTTCTTCAAAGCTAAAAGAAACCAAAGGAAATGGGTAACAGGTTGGTCTCCAGTGCAGAATCATGCAAACAAACTAGACATGTGAACCCACATTATTATTCTTGCTTCACAATTTTTCAATTATTCCAAACTCTAATTAAATATAGTAGAGAAGCTTGAATCTTCTACTGGACTGGGTTGCTTGACGCGAGGACGTTTCGCTTCAAATCGCAGAAGCTTCCTCAGCTAAAATTCTTGCTCTGGTAGTCTGACTTCTGTCTTGACTCTTGTAGAGAAGAATAACAGAAGCCACCAAAGCTGGAGTTTTAAACCTAACCAGACCCCTCCTACCGAGAGGCAGACTGCTACAGGCTACTGACTAAACAAAAGCTCTAATTAACACCTACTGTGCTCTAGTTAGCACCCTCCTAATGACAGGGCAGCTGTCCCTCCTAATGATGGGACGTACACTGTTATGTGTCGACGCGGGTTGAGGAGCGGACCTGCGTCTGACGGAACCCAGCGCTAAAACAACCAGAAAGCGGTTCCAATAACAAAACAATTTTATTTTTCCCCCTTCTGTGCAATACAAAGTGTAAAAACGTAAACTGCGTCAGTCTGGCGGAGTGAAGGACGGCACGCTCTCCAGCGCCCAAAAGGATCGAAGCCCGGCGCTTCTGGACCCACGTTCACCGCCAAACACTCCCCAGGTGGACACGACAAACCGACTCTGCGAAGGATAGAAAAGGTGAGGTAAGTCAGCAGCTACAACTAATATCCTTCAAAGGCACACACTGTCAGCAACACATTCAGGTCTGAATTTAAGCTTTATGTAAATGAGCCGCTTCTCACAACAGGTGGAGGATCATCAGTCCGCACGCCACGTCAGTGAGAAGCGAGCTACACAATTCTCATCAATGTTCAAATATACTGCGTAACAAAATACCAAGTTACTGTTAACAATTATTCAGACAATCAATCACCTCTGATGTGTGCTGACAGCATGTGTCCCTCACCCATCCTCCTTCACAGGCACGATGTGTCAAACCCAGGCGCGGTCCTCAGCGTCTCACAAACGAACATCACTAGGTCGAGTTCCCGGCAATTCTGCTTGAATCACACATGACTTAAATGCAGAACGCCATCTCATTATCTGCTTCAGCTGAAAGTCTTCAAGGTTGCACGTGAGCACCATCCACAGGTGCTGCACATCACGTTGATAAGGGTGAAGGACTCTTCTGCCAGCACCTTCTCCACAGACAATAAATCAGTTTGCATACCACCTGGAGAGCAAAGAAAAGAAAACACCAAAATGCCCAGCCAAACCCCCCCAACACACAACATACACCTCTTCTGACGGCTCCCCTGACGACTCTCCTGATGATGTGAATGACTCATTACCATGAACAAAAGACTGAAACTGCTTTGACCTGAGTACCCCATTGTAAACAGGGGACAAAGCGTGTCTCAGACCCCCTCCCCGGTTAAGGCTGGCTTTCAACTGTTTCACATAAAATGCCTCCTTCACTCCTCTCTCAAACCATTTCCTTTCTCTGGCTAAGATTTTAACTTCCTTGTCCTCAAACATGTGGTTAGTGGAGATGAACTGCAGACTGAGGTCCACCGGCGCCCTCTCTGCGGTGCTGGTATAGCCTTTTGTGTAACGGCTGCTCTCACCTATGTAGTGTTTGTTACAGTTTTCCTGACATCTGATAGAATACACTACATTGCTCTGTTTGTAACTAGGGATCTACAAGATCTTGACTCTACAAGAGTCAAGACAGAAGTCAGACTACCAGAGCAAGAATTTTATCTGAGGAAGCTTCTGCGATTTGATGTTGTATGGTTGGGGGTGCCTGGCTGCCTTTCGTTTCTGTCTTCTGTTTCTGCCTTTTGTTTTTCCTTCCAGGTGGTACGCGTTTAGGACTGAGTGGCTGTGTGGCTGAGTTATCAGGACCTCACCCTGATCACCTGAGGCTGATCATGTGCAGCTCGTCAGGACTCACAGCTGTGGTGCATCTACACGGATTGCAGCATGGTGGCATTTAAGTCTGGAGTACACAGTGTGTATTTGCCAGAGACCCGACCTTGTGACCAGACGGGTGAGATCGTCATCTTGAGAGCCATCTCATCATTATGGATGCAGAGAACGTCCAGGTTTGATGCCATGGTCTGTGAAAGAGGAGGGGGTGAGGTCTCATGCTTGTCAGCACACTTCCTGAGGTACGTTAGGTTTTGTGACTAACATTAGTACAGTCAGTAAATGTGGTGTCCCTCACACCTTATTATATTGAGCTGTTATGTTAGTCGTTTAATCAGCTTCCACTGCAGTTGAAGTATGTGAACTGGATGTTCCATGCCTGCAGGGTGGGAAGCTGATTAGTGATTAAGCCAGGAAGTGTTTGCTGTTTGTGTACACCTTTGAGTGGTCTCTCTGTGTGTGGAGTGTGGACTCACATGATGGTTTCTTCTTTCACAGACTCGGTTTGTCGCGGCCACCTGGGGGGTGTCGGCGGGGTCCTTGGGTCCGAACTGTTTCTGCCTCCGGACCATTAGTGCTGCTGGGAGCACACCGTCATCTCCACCTCACAGACCGCGCACTCATTTGTTGTATTTAGCACGTCACTGTTATGTCATTAAATTTTGTTATCCTTTGTACCGTGCTCTGCTTATTTCATACTGGGTCCTTCTAACGCTGGTCGGTTCTCCGGGCTGCGTCCAACACATAACATTTGAAGCGAAACGTCCTCGCGTCTAGCAACCCAGTCCAGTCGAAGATTCAAGCTTCTCTACTATGGAAACCACCTGGACAACTGAGAGCCTACACAGAAACATCTAATGAAATATGTTGTTGTGTTGGTTAAACTTTGAGGCTAATTCAAAATATTTTCTTTTAAATTTTTTTATTTTCCTTTGATCTACCAGTGTTTAAAGAATTAGACCCTCTAAAGGCCCCTCCTCTGGAACTTGGTGGAGATAATGTTTGGTCGTTATCACCTCATTGGAGGTACTCACACCTGCATCGTGTGTCATTCTGCAATACTTCAATTACTGTTGTATGTTAAGATGCTCTATATCAGTCAACAAACCATTTGCTTAAATAAAATAACGCTTAATAATAATAAAATAATAAAATAATGCTTAAATTAAATAACCCAAGCAATGCCAGTACTATATGACGTAGCACATAATGTGTTTGTTTATGATTTTGCACCTGTGGCTTAGTCATGATAATTGCATCCATTAATGGGTCTCTTTTCCTGTGTGTGTAGAAATGAGTGTTAAGGCTTTAATTAGTCATCCATGATCCTCATCAGACCCAGCCAACCTCAGAAATGCTCGCTTCAATCAAAGGGAAAAAGCAGGTGCATGTGCATCTATGTGCCCGTCTGTGGCTGCAGCCGCCTGCGCACACGCACAGATCCATACATGCTGCATGTGGGAGAATGGCCCCTCTGGATTAGTCAATTATTAAGCTCTCTGTCCCTCTAAGAAAGAGTGTTATTGATTTATTATAACTGCAGGTTTAATAATTTAGTTGTTTTAAAGCAAAGATGTGGGAGTGGTGGTGGTGGTGATGGGTGGAGGTGAGTACAGTCAAGGACATTGGTGGAGCCATGTCAGGTGGTGGAGGTTTTGGGACACATGGAAAACAGGAGATAAAGAGGGCAAGGGAACAAGGAAGAGTTGACGGAAAGAAGAAATCATCTATATAAAAAAAATAAAATAAGAAGTGACTGATGCTAACACAGCTGTGGAGCCTGAAACCAGTTACTGGAGGGAAACATTCCACACTGAGTGTGAATGCAGCCATTGTTTTCCTGATAAAAGGGAAAATGTGGAAATGTTCTTAACCCAAAGAGAATTGCAAAAATGTTGAAATCCTGGTTGTGGATTGTATGTTCTGCTGCTGCATCGTGACCCACAAACATAAAAGCCATGATTATATGTGGCCTTTTGTAGTCACACTCTGGATATCTATGAGTTATGAAGAGCAGCTTTCATTTGTCTGCGTGATTGTTAATTTCAGTGTCAGAAGTCAAACTAAGAGAAAATCCTACTTCCTCATTGCACAGATTTTGTGCTGCAGAATTTTGTTTTTCCGTCCTGAAGCAGCTTTGAGGATGATCGTATGTCCTCTGCAGGTCCTGAGGCCCATTGGTGGCAGTATTTATCTCTGGATTCCATAGCATGAAGTAGATTACAGTTTATGAGTTCTCCTACACGGTGCGTCAGTCCATCACAAGTTTCTTACCAAAAGTCAGCCGAAGTCAGTATCCTTTTACAGCTGGATGGACTGAGACAATACAGATAAAGTGGTTGTCCAAGGACCTACGTATAGAGGCAGTGTGACTGGGATTCAGACCCAGGTCCACATACTGGTAGCTCAGCTCTTCATCCAGCTGAGCCAGATGATCATATTTAAGTGTTTCTGAAAAGCATCTGAACTTGGTAGAACTGCCGTCAAACTGAAGAACATGTACAGCAGCTTCTCAGACAGACAAGGAGACTTAAACAAAATCGTATAACATCAGTTGTATTATGCACTACCGTATAATATACAAACTGTTGTGCAAATATACAAGACCTACTTCCTTCTTTAGTGATTATCTTCTGAAATGTTTCAGGCTTTTTCCCACATTACAATAAATAGCTTTGTTTTCAGTCACCACAGGCTTTTGCATACTGTCTTTATGGATGTGCATATTTGACCAGGGGTTAGCCAAGTGGTTAGTGCAGTTGGTGTCAGTGCGGCAGGTTGCCGCCCTTGGCATGAATGTCTGCTGTCTGGAGTATAGGTGCATGGAGATGGAGGAGGTGTTATTGGAATAATGCACTTAATTGCTTTACCCCAGGGAGCTTTGGTGGATGCTGCTCCCATAAATGATTTTCTATGGGCATTGCCGCTTTGCGCGCAGATTTGTTTCCTCACCAGAAAGCCTCTCACTTCTGTCACTTACTCATTCTGCCATCTATACAGCAATGCTCCAGATTACAATTGACACAATTCTTTCAGGGGATAAGTAATGATAATCTGATTGATGTAATCATGTTACTCCCAAAACACACCCATGATTATGGACTAAATAAAACCCCTTTGAACACTGTGCCTTAGAAGCAGAATAGTCAGCTAACGAGGCTCATCTCTGAGCATGGCACTAATTTCAAGAAGTTCAAAATTTAGCAACAACAGTGTAGGGCAGTTTGTGTACAAGGTACTACGAGGACAAACAGATTTTAGAGGCATGTGTGTGGTGAGGACGAGGCTGCTAAAAGCCCATTATCTGAGCGCCTGGCAGCTACGAAGACCTGAGAGGCTATTTTGGACAGGCTCAGCCCTCTGGCACACAATTCCATCTGCTTTGTCCGCCGGATGCTATATATAAAGTAATTATTTTGTATCAGATGAATTATTTTCTGTCAGAGCTCAGATGTTGAAAACACCTCTAATTGCATCTGGAATCACAGAGGACCGTCTCATCTGGTCTCTTTTTGTCCCTCTCTTTCCTGCTCCATGAAGTGGAAAAAGTATTTTGGAACAGCTTAAAAGGTAACTATGTTTTATTGTAATACCTTGGTAAAACAGTTGCATGTTCATTCCTTCTGTAAAAGTATGTTTAGATGAGATGTGCTCTGTGTGCACTGACGCAGTGATTTGTGCTCAAGAAGAGCATTTACACAAAACACCAGCACGCAAAAGAGTGATTTTGCAGTCAGTAACGGATGAACACAAAGTTAAAAGTTAGATCATGTGTCAAATGTGTGTTTAAAGCTGCGGAAGAAATAAAGACAGTGAGAAGGAGCGCAGAGGCGCCTGCTAGGAAGGCAGAATGCGTGCGCGCAAAAGAGCGATTTTGCAGTCAATAATGGATGAACACAAAGTTAAAAGTTGGATCACGGTGTCAAAATGCTACAGAAAAAATAAAGCCAGCAAGAAGGAGCTCAGAGTGCGTGCGCATGCGCAAAAGAGCGATTTCACAGACATTCATTAATGGATGAACACAAAGTTAAAAGTTGGATCATGGTGTCAAAATGCCGCGGAAGAAATAAAGCCAGCAAGAGGAAGTGCTGAGGTGACTGTCCAGAAACAAGTGGTTCGGTTCTAGTTTGTCTGTGTCAGGATGTGAGTTTTGTTTGGCTTTATTTTCATGTTTTGGTTTGGTTGTGTTCTTTTGTTAGATGTTCTTGGTTTTGTTGCTTTCCTGTGTGTATTCTCTTGTTGGGTTCTTCCTGCTTGGGTCTGTCTGTCTCTGTCTCTCGTCTCTCTCTCCTGGCTCTTGGTGGTCTCTCTCTCTGGCCTCTCCCTCATTCTGGTACATTCCACACACAACTGCTCTCAATTTGCACCTCATCACCTGGGTGTATACATAGCTCTTCAGATTCCTCAGTCCTTCACCAGATTGATGCACCTAGTGCCTTCTCTTCAGCTATTTTTGTATTCTCGATCTGCTAGCCTTGACCACCTGCTTGTTTCCTCGACCACGCCTTAGCCTGATGCTCCTTGTACTGTTGCTCATTTTGGACTGCCTTCCTGTGTACCAAACCTCGTTTATTATCACAGTAAACTGTTTTTGCATACAGAGTTTTGTGTCTCAGTCCTACATTTGCATCCTGCCTCATCCATCAACCACACTTGATAGACTGGTGCATTTAATGACTCTGGAACACAGGTGAACAGCAGCTTGATGCACACCGCACACTGGCCAGACTGTACTGGATCATGTATTTTTGGACTGTGTTTAAAAAATTTGACAACATCTTGAATAGATGCTGTGAACTGAAAACCCACACTTTAAAGGCACCATGTCTGGGAGGGCTGGAGGTTTGGACCAAACCCATGCCTAAACATGCACCAACATTGCGTTACATGGCGCTACATGAATCATATGTGGCTTGATGTAGATCATATGCAGTGACACGGGCCATTCAAGGCTGGACGGGGCTCAAATGACAGGTCGGTCACAGCTCACGAGAGGCTGATATGTGGCACATGTGAGGTACAGAGAGGCACATAGAGGCTTCTTCATAGCGGATACGTGGTAGCTTAAAACATGGACCATTCTTCAAATAATTGCTGACACACCCATGCATGGCTCATTATTCATGGCTTAATATTCAGTAAGACTGAGGCTTAGGGTTTCAAACAATGCACCTCAATTGAGTTTTCCTTTGCAGAGCAATCAGCACCCTGGGGTTTCTAAGTTCATGTCTGGAGTGCAGGCTAGTCAGTACAAACAGTGATTGTTTTGGTGTAATTATACCAAACAAATAATTCAAATATGAGCTCAAATGATGAGCTATACTCTAATATATCAACACCAACAAACTTTTATCTTTATTCTTGACAATGAATACAGAGGGTGTTGTGTTTGTGCATTGCTCAGTTTCCCCTTTGTCATCTGGCTCATCACTTGGACTTCTGTTTTAGTTCTTTCAAGGATTCACTGTTGTGTTCTTTACAGCTATGTGACAGTATTTCAGGAATTGTGAAACCAGTGACACCCCAGCAGGCTCTTTGATGTACTTTAAATCTGACATTTTGTCTGGTGTCTTTTTCTGTGTTAAAAATGCATGACTCTGTTGTAAAGCAGAGACTCTCCAGCCTGAGAAGCAGCACTACTCTGAAAAATTCATGAAAAAAGGTTGTTATTCGCTACTGTTTTGTGGAGGTAGAGAGGAAGATTTCCAGTCTTAACAAATGGTGCATCATTGACCCTCATGAAAAAAAGAAAACTGAGATGATGTCGGCTCACCAAATCCCAACTCACCAATTCACCAAATCCCACAAAGCTGACTTATAGATTCTCCATGCCAATTCAACATTTGATGGAGGTCTGGTCCCCTGTCAGAACTAGTCCCCTGATATTACTGTTGTTCATAACCATCCGGCCACTGGATTGAAGGAATCAAGCACAGTATCCTCTGCTTCTCATTCAAGTTTAATGTTTAGTAAGGGAAAGTCTTTTTTAAGTAGTGGCACAAATCATCAGAGGAAATATTAAATATAACACAATGCCCTTTGGCCGCATGAGCATAAAAATAGGAAACAAAATGTGACTTTTTAATCTCTTAAAATAGGTCAAGGTTAGCCATCTTTGAACTTGTCCAAGGTCTGTGTCCCAAGAATGTTCCCTGTGAATTTGAAGACCCTGGCAGTAATAGGACTGGAGTTATGCTGAGCACAGAGAGACGAACAGACAATATAGACAAGATATACTGACGGACGGACGCAAGGCCTTCACAAAAATGATGGCCATAGCTTGGCTTCAGGAAAAATCAACAATAACAGAAAATAGACAAATCCTTACCAGAGGTGGTGGCCAAGTGGTTCATGTGCTTGATTTCAGTGCGGAAGGTCCCAGTTCAAATCCCACCCCTGCCATGTTTCTCCATGTAATGTAGAGTTGTGTCAGGAAGGGCATCTGGCATAAAACCTGTGCCAATTCAGCATGCAGATCCACCTCAGATTTGCTGTGGCGACCCTAATTGCCGACAAGGGACCAGCCGAAGGGTCTTACTTTGACTTCAGATTTTGCTGTGACGATCCTGAGTGCTGACAAGGGAGCAGAAGAAGGGTCTTACTTTTACTTCAGTATCTGTGACATGTCTCGAGCCAGTCCCTTCCAGGTGTCACATTTATTCAGTGACATCGCAACATAATCTTTACTTGGAGTATAATAACTGGTTAAATTTTACAGTATCTGTAGCACACAGCTTTGAAATACCCTTAGCCACATGACACAGACGTAACAGTTTGTTTGACACAAAGCCAGTCCAACTGTCAGAGGTGGGACAAAGTCACTATCAAGTCATTCTCAAGTCATCAATCTGTAAGTCCCAAGTCAAGCCTATAGTCAGCTTGCAAACAATTGGTTGTCTTTATGACTTGAGACTTGACCTGGGACTTGCTGATTCATGACTTGAGAGTGACTTGATGGTGACTTCGTCCCACCTTTGCCAACTGTACCAAAAGATTCAAGGATTTTTTTAAAGAGTCCTAATACGAAGGTCACTGCTTTGATCACTGGTTAACCAGTGACCTAAGGCCTGCCTATCTATGATGCAATCTGATAAAAATCCTTTCAATTTATTTATACAGTGCCAAATCACAACAAAGTTCTCTCAAGCCCCTTCACATGAGTAAGGTCTAACTCTAACCTTATCAAGCTCCCTGAGCAAGCACACAGCGACAGTGGTAAGGAAAAACTCCCTCTGATGATGTCGAGTAAGAAATCTCAAACAGACTAGACTCAGAGGGGTGACCCACAGCTTAGGCCATTCTAACAGACAAGGGCGGACTCACCATTGGGAGTACTGGGATTTTTCCCGGTGGGCCAATAAATAATGGGCTAATGGCTGCCCTTTTTTTTAACTCTCCCGGCCCAGGGAGGGAGACATGCACCAGCCCACAGATCTCAGCTGCAGCCTGCAGACACAGCATAGGCCCAGTGGCTTGTCTGTCAAAAGAATACCTGTGATAGGCTACAGAGGCCCAGGAGTCCCACCCACACATGTTCCAGACCCCCTACCCTTTTGTCCAATCACCTTTAATGATGAACAATCATGATGAGAGAGAGAACCAATGCAGCAGAACATGAAAAACAAAGTGAGTTACAAAATAGAGAAAAACATAAATGCGGTGCAGAAAAACTGAGGGAAAGGAAAAAAAATGCTCTCGTGACTGATGCTGTTAAGAGCAGAAAAATTTCAGGGGCCGGCCTGGCAGGGGCACATGTGAGTCCCTCTCAGCAGTAGCAGGTAGTGTTGAAGTCAGACAGTGAAAATGACAGTGAGGCTCCCACTGCCATGGAGGTGGTACAGGAGCAGGAGGAGATTGTTGATGGTGGCAATGATAGCAGGTGTGTGCCAGCATGGTGTGGATAAACACTCATTCATATAAATGTTTAACCTTTCATAAAAATGAAAGGCTTTTCTGTTTGCACCTATGGGTTCCAGTGAGCAGCATACTGTGTAGCTGTGTAGCCATCTTCTTCTTTGTCTTTCAACTGTTCCCGTTAGGGGTCGCCACAGCAGATCAATTGTTTCCATCTCACCCTGTCCTCTGTATCTTCCTCTGTCACACCAACCACCTGCATGTCCTCCCTCAGCACATCCATAAACCTCCTCTTTGGCCTCCCTCTTATCCTCCTGCCTGGTGGCTCCATCCTCAGCATCCTTCTCCCTGTATACCCTGGGTCCCTCCTCTGCACATGCCCAAACCATCTCAATCTGGCCTCTCTGACTTTGTCTCCAAACCATCCCACCTGAGCTGTCCTTCTGATATGTTCATTCCTAATCTTGTCCATTCTTGCCACTCCCAAAGAGAATCTCAACATCTTCAGCTCTGCCACCTCCAGCTCTGCCTCCTGTCTTTTTGTTAGTGCCACCATCTCTAAGCCGTACAAAATAGCTGGTCTCACTACTGTCTTGTAAACTTTCCTCTTCACTCTTGCTGCTATTCTTCGATCACAAATCACTCCTGCCACCTTTCTCCACCCACTGTAACTGCACTATTCCACTGGGCTCCCTCCCATTCACACACATGTACTCAGTCTTGCTTCTACTGACTTTCATTCCCCTTCTCTCCAAAGCATATCTCCACCTCTCCAGACTAGACTCAACCTGCTCTCTACTCTCACTACAGATCACGTCATCTGCAAACATCATAGTCCATGGGGACTCCTGTCTGATCTCATCCGTCAACCTGTCCATCACCACTGCAAACAAGAAAGGACTCAGAGGTGATCCTTGGTGTAATCCCACCTCCACCTTGAATGAGTCTGTCATTCCGACTGCGCATCTCACTGCTGTCACACTATTCTTGTACATGTCCTGCACTACCCTAACATACTTCTCTGCCACTCCAGATTTCCTCATACAATACCACAGCTCTTCACTTGGCACCCTATCATAAACTTTTTCTATGTCCACAAGCACAGAATGTAACTCTTTCTGGCCTTCTCTGTACTTCTCCAACAGTATTCTCAGAGCAAACATTGCATGTGTAGTGCTCTTTCTCGGCATGAAACCATATTGCTGCTCACAGATCTTCACCTGTTTTCTAAGCCTAGCTTCTACTACTCTTTCCCATAACTTCATGCTGTGGCTGATCAACTTTATGCCTCTGTAGTTACTGCAGTTCTGCACATCACCCTTGTTCTTGAAAATAGGAACCAGCACACTTCGTCTCCACTCCTCAGGCATCCTCTCACTTTCCAAGATTTTATTAAACGATCTGATTAAAAACTCTACTGCCATCTCTCCTAGACATTTCCATGCCTCCACTGGAATGTCATCTGGACCAACTGCCTTTCCACTCTTCATCCTCTTCATAGCAGCCCTCACTTCTTCCTTACTAATCTCTTGTACTTCCTGATTTACTCTCACCACATCATCCAGCCTTTTCTCTCGCTCATTTTCTTTATTCATCAGCTCTTCAAAATATTCCCACCACCTTCTCAGCACACACTCCTCACTTGTCAGCACATTACTATGTGCATCTTTTACCACCCTAACCTGCTGCTCCTTTCCAGCTCTGTCCCTTTGTCTGGCCGGTACAAGTCCTTTTCTCCTTCCTTACTATTCAACTTCTTGTACAGCTCGCAGTATGCCTTTTCCTTCACTTTTGCCACTTCTCTTTTCGCCTTACACCACATCTCCTTGTACTCCTGTCTACTTTCTTCATCTCTCAGACTATTCCAAAACTTTTTCGCCAACCTCTTTCTCCTTATGCTTTCCTGGACCTCTTCATTCCACCACCAAGTCTCCTTGTCTTCCTTCCACTGTCCAGATGTCATACCCAGTACTGTCCTAGCTGTCTCCCTCACCACATCTGCAGTACTTTTCCAGTTGTCCAGAACTGCTTCCCCTCCAACCAGTGCTTCTCTCACCTGCTGGATAAATTTTACACAACAGTCTTCCTCCTTCAGCTTCCACCATCTGATCCTTTGTTGAGCTCTCACTCTCTTCTTCTTCTTTACCTCTAAAGTCATCCTACAAACAACCATCCTATGCTGTCTAAGGACACTCTCTCCTGCCACCACCTTACAGTTTCTGATTTCTTTTAGCTTGCATCTCCTATAAAGAATGTAGTCCACCTGTGTGCACCTTCCTCCACTCTTATGTTACCCTGTGCTCCTCCCTTTTCTTAAAGTAGGTATTCACCACAGCCATTTCTCTGTTCCCTTCACCAACATGCCCACTGAAGTCCGCTCCTATCACCACTCTTTCATGCTTGGGCACACTCTCCACCACCTCATCTAACACACTCCAGAAATCTTCTTTCTCCATCTCACAACCTACTAGTGGGGCATATGCACTGATGATATTCGTCATCACCCTCAATTTCCAACTTCACACTCATCACCTTGTCAGACACTCGCTTAACCTCCAACACACTTTTAACATGCTCTTCCTTTAAAATGACCCCAACACCATTTCTCTTCCTGTCCTCACCATGGTACAACAACTTGTACCCACCGCCGATGCTCCTGCTCTTACTTCCCTTCCACTTGGTCTCTTGCACACACAACATGTCTCCTCTCCATCATATCAGCCAGCTCTCTCCCTTTACCAGTCATACTACCAACATTCAAAGTCACCACTGTCATTTCTACCCTTCGAGTTTTCTTCTTCTCCCGCTGTTTGTGGAAACGTTCTCCTCCTCTTCTTCGTCGTCTTCGCCCAGCAGTAGCCCAATTTCCATTGGCACCCTGTTGGGCAACAGCACCGGTGGTGGATGTTGTTAACCCGGGCCGCGACCGATTGGGTATGGAAATTCAATTCTTAGTCTGCATAGTTGGGTTGGCTTGTTTTACGCCGGATGCCCTTCCTGATGCAACCCTCCTCATTTATCCGGGCTTGGGACTGGCACTCAGAATGCACTGGCTATACACCCCATGTGGCTGAGTTGTAGCTGTGTAGCCATCATTTATTTAATCATTTATTTAATTCAAATCTACAGAATATAAAGGGATATTGTTCAGTATAGAAGTGTTATTAAGGGCTTGTGTGTTTATATGTACTTCAGCGGTGTACTACTTGGCACCTTATCGGCACACAGATTATAGTGGTGGGCCAGTCTGAACCAAAAAATCCAGGGCTGAATTTTTGTCCCAGTCCAGCCCTGCTAACAGTTATGCTGTTTTACAAAGTGTTACCAAGATGAAGAAACAGGAAACAGAAAAAACCAGAACAGAATCAAAAACAAAGTGCAATATTGAGGTGAGCATGCAGTCACTGGCAACACAGCAGGGCATCGTGAGATAAGTCCAGCGTGCTGAGGTGCAGGGTCAGCATCCATCCATTGCCTCACCAGTGTCACCCCAGTAAAAGCTGTATTAATGGAAGGCTGCATTCCAAAAGCAGACTGCAGTGGCTGAGAGAGGTCACCCTCAGCAAGGTGGTCCATGAGCCACTGCATCAGCTTCAGCCAGGGCATCTTGTGGTCAATCCAGCAACCTCTGATGTACAGCTGTCAGCCTCACGCGGTCTCTTCAGTCCCTCAGACAGAGAGAAAAAGAGCAGAATCAGTCAGTCAGAAATAACTACACCTAAGGTATGAGTTGACCAACAGTAAATTGACAGGGAAACAGAGAAGATCCTAAGGTGATCGCTGGCAGCTAAGGCTGAGTGTCACTAACAGACCCAGAAATTAGATGAAGTGAGGCCGACCTATTCTGTTGCTGATAAGATGAATTAAAAAGATAAGAAGAAGCATAGTTCCATACTGTGCCAGTATGCTAGCCATATGAGAGGGAGAATAGATGCGTCTTAAGTCTGTACTTGAATTTCTCTACAGAATCAGGCTGTTTTATCTCCGTAGGGAGATCATTCCACAAAATAAGGGCATGATAAGAGAAGGCGCTGTGGCTGCAGACTTTTTATTTAGCCTAGGGACACAGAGTAGTCCTGCATCGTGAAAATGCAGAGCCTGGGTCGGTACATAGGGTTTAATTAGGTCATATAAATAGTGAGGTGCTAGTTTGTGAATAATTTTCTAGGTTAGCAACAATACTTAAAATCAGACCTCACAGAGACAGGAAGCCAGTGAAGGGAGGCTAAAATTATTGTAATGTGGTCGAACTTTCTGCTTCTTGTTAAAATGCTGGCAGCAGCATTTTGAACCAATTGGAGACTGTTGGGAAAGTGAAATGCATGGACCCACGCCAGGGGGCGTAAATGAACGGCCAATAGGAATTCAAATAAATGACGATTTATTATGCAAATGTGCAACACAACCAAATATGCTTAAGTCAATCAGTAACCAAAAGGGTGATGCGTGGGCAGGCCCAAGGGTAGGAGACGCCTATCCAGGGAAGAGCCGGGACCCACAAAGTTCCACCGCCAACGGAGACCTGCAACACACCAGAGCTGCCAAGTCCCGATTCCCCCAGGTGGCCACCGCTCATGGCTGTCAGACCCGGTACTGCTGGCAGGAACAAAAACAGGTTAGGGTGGGTGTGTGAACACCCAGCAAGCAGTCAGCAACTCACAGAAATCCTCTTGTAGGAATAAATCCAAATACTCCCAGAGTGCAGAGGAAAAACGAGGACGTGCAGTGTCAGTTGTTATACTTAGTAAGTCAGAAGTGAGGAGTGGAGACGCCAACTCCTCCAACTTCCACAAACTCGGCTACAAGCTGCAAGTATAAGTCACAACTGCAAAGACTTCAGTAACAATGAATGTGCGTACGGCACAAAACGGCTGAGTTGGTTTACCTGCGTGGTAAGCTGATAACTCGGCAGAGTTATGGTGTCTCTCCCAGGCTTTTATGGAATGAAGTGATGAGTGATGAATGACAGCTGACAGCCAAACGGTGCACCTGGAGGATCCACCTGGCCAGTGCGCCCTCTGGAGCCTGAAAAGTGCCAACAGGCAGGGCGCCCTCTGGTGGTAGGCCAGCAGTACCTCCTCTTCGGCAGCCCACACAACAGAGACTCCTGATTGCACTCCTGACTGCGGAAAACCAGAGAATAGAATTTAATAGAACTTCTACAATTGTTTATTGTAGACATTCATTTTCCATGATAAATCAGAATATGCCAAAAATTGCATTGCATATACATATTGCATTGCATTGCATATACATTTCATGAAATGCCAAGGATCTACTTAACCACTATGTTGGTGCTGCCTATGCTCATCTTTTGTTCACCACTAGGTGCAGCACTACATAGAACAGCAGAAAGCATAGGATATATTAATCCCGGAAGAAGAAGCCACTGTGCTATTATGTCATAAAACTTTCCTGTTATGAACCATTGTTAACAAATTGTGAACTGAACATAAAGTTCAAACAGGTAGATTTATCCACTATGCTGCCTACGACTGTCGGACATCTTATTTTGCTTTTATTTCATGAGTCAACATTCTTGTGACCAGCTTTGTGATAGCCTTGTACCAACGTTTGAGCATTTGAGAGTCTGAGAAAGCGGAAGGAGACACAAAACAAGCTTAACAGTTCCGTCAGTCGGTTCATAGTACATTTAGATTGATTCAGGGGTCACTGTGTTGATGTAGT
Organism: Thalassophryne amazonica; assembly: GCF_902500255.1. Classification (NCBI taxonomy): domain Eukaryota; kingdom Metazoa; phylum Chordata; class Actinopteri; order Batrachoidiformes; family Batrachoididae; genus Thalassophryne; species Thalassophryne amazonica. Next base: position 64,245,189 of record NC_047107.1, read on the forward strand.
TGCATTTGTTATGTTCAAATGGAGTTTTGATTTTTGTTACACCTCTAGTATATGTTTATGCATGGGATTTGCATAAGTTGTCTCAAATAACTTATTCAATACATTTCAGCTTTGGATTTTTATATACAGTACAGGCCAAAAGTTTGGACACACCTTCTCATTCAATGCGTTTTCTTTATTTTCGTGACTATTTAGTACATTGTAGATTCTCACTGAAGGCATCAAAACTATGAATGAACACATGTGGAGTTACGTACTTAACAAAAAAAGGTGAAATAACTGAAAACATGTTTTATATTCTAGTTTCTTCAAAACAGCCACCCTTTGCTCTGATTACTGATTTGCACACTCTTGGCATTCTCTCGATGAGCTTCAAGAGGTAGTCACCTGAAATGGTTTTCCAACAGTCTTGAAGGAGTTCCCAGAGGTGTTTAACACTTGTTGGCCCCTTTGCCTTCACTCTGCGGCCCAGCTCACCCCAAACCATCTCGATTGGGTTCAGGTCCGGTGACTGTGGAGGCCAGGTCATCTGCTGCAGCACTCCATCACTCTCCTTTCATTCATAGTTTTGATGCCTTCAGTGAGAATCTACAATGTACTAAATAGTCATGAAAATAAAGAAAATGCATTGAATGAGAAGGTGTGTCCAAACTTTTGGCCTGTAGTGTATGTAACACACAAACCCTTTATTGGATAAATTTGTTTAAGGTACAATGTCCTCTGTCAGGTTCTGTCTCAAAGTCTTTGTGGATTGTTCATGGAACTGTGAGCCAAGTTAAGTAACTGCCCCGCTGAGGCTGTCGAGGTTCAAACCCCAAGCATACCACTGCACCAACAGTGCTCGGCTCATCCCCTAACCACAAATCCCAGCTGCCCCAACACCCGTCTCACATACCCACACACATAAACATAAAAGATACATCAGCCTCATACATCTGAGCATCCAGGTAACAGTTTGGACCTTAACCATTGACACACACACACACACACACACACACACACACACACACACACACACACACACACACACACACACACACACACACACACACACACACACACACACACACACACACACACACACACATCTTCCCTTGGTAGTATAGTACAGCCACTGGTGTGATTGCATTATTGATTGCACTCAATATGTTTTTTTTCTTGCCTTCGTAAAAGCATTTAGCAATCTGGCAATTAGTTAGAGCTTAATGTAGGATGTCAAAACAGTGCTATTGATCCAGCGGGGCAAGGAGGAAAGATTGATCAGCCAACTCATTATGTTGCTGGCGCTGCCTCGTCATAAACACTTGAGATGAGACTCCATCAAAAGCCCATCCCTCGCCACTGCTTTCGCCATCTCCCCCACTGCGTCACGCTCCCCCGTGCTTTTGGTTGTTGTCTCCTAATTCTTCACGTGCACTACCTCCATCTTTTCGTCTCACTTCCTTCTTGTCACTATTCATTGCTTTCTTTGTCTTTCTGCCAAGTGCTGTTGTATCCTGTTATCAAACGATGTATTTCTGCCATCTTTCCTTGCTGTATCGATCTCTCCTCACATCATGTTGGTTTTTCTCTTTTCTTGTCTCCACAGCACTATGCCTTCTCTAAAACCCCACGTTGTCTGTGTAAATCAGCAACCATGCAGGAAGTTAAAATGCCAGAAATGGCAAATGAAGCTGATTTACTTTACTGTGCATTGCATCAATTCATTAGTCAATCATAAAAGAATCAGACAGTTGCAGGGACAGTTGATTTGATTTGCAAAAACACGCTGCTCGGCATTCATTTTATAGCATGTTGTACTGTTGACTGGACAGACACTAAGCTCATTAAATGTAGTCCGAAGAGCAAAATAATGAGGGCTCGTGTTTGTCAGGCTCTCCACATGATGACTCTGTACTAAAATAATTTTTCTGTCTGTTAGTACCATTGTAACAGTGAGTTAATCACAATAGAACAGATAATGGTATAAAGCCATCAGGGTTCATGAGCAAAGTACAAAAAAATACAAAACTAGGGCTTTTTCATTTACATGTTTATTATCAGTTTGGCTTGAGGTGTAAATTGGGCATTCCTGGTGAGTATTACTTATTTATAATGGAATATACCTTTCAAAGCGGTCATGTTTACAGCAGGGACTGGTTGTTGTGTTTACACAAAAACTATGGGAACAGTCGACACAAAACTCAATGATTACTCAATTTAAAGTGTCAGTTTTGGAAACAATTTTTTGAATGGTTTTGATCAAGATGCAGGCAGAAGATTTTAAAAAGCAAAATAAATAAATAAAAAATTCTGAACTTTCAATTCAACTTTATGCTAACAACTTACCATTCCTGTAGCTAGCTTCATATGTGAAGGTAACTGTCGTGGCAATCCCTCTGTGATGAGGAAGATGGTCCCTTAATTGATTTGCGAAAGGGGACTTGGACCCAGAGTTGAGTGAAGAGGCCCAGTCTTGACAGGCACTGTTTCTGACATACTCTGCACAAGGTTGTTGTGGGAAGCTTCTGCTGGTCAAGATCTAACCCTCTCTCCTCTTCTCCTCTGTTTTGTTTGTATGCATTTTTGAAGACTTCCGCTTTGGATCATTGCCTATCAACTGGCTCCGTCCTTCACATGATCTTCTCAGGTCTTCTAGTCGATGGATCAGCTCTTGAGGTTATGCTCAGGAGGAGGACCTTGTAGTGTTTCTTCTGTCCGCCTCTGGACCGTTTTTTATGCCCTGCATCCATCCAGTGCCAAATCACAACAAAGTTATCTCAAGGCCCTTCACATGAGTAAGGTCTAACTCTAGGCATATAGAATCCGGGTTGTCTGTCTGTCCGTCTATCTGTCCGTCTGTCCAGCTGCAAATCCTTTGCCGCGCAATGTAGCTCGGCACCTCTAGCTTGCAGAAACTTCATATTTGGTGGGTACATGCCTTGGAAGAGTACTTTGCATGGGTTCGAAGGGCAGTGACCTTGACCTACTTTTGAAGGTCACCAGTGGTCACAACTGTCAAATCCTTCACTGCAACGTAGCTCGGCACCTTTTGCTCATAGAAACTTCATACTTGGTGGGTACATGCCTTGGAGGAGTACTTCGCATGGGTTCAAAAGCCAGTGACCTTGACTTACTTGTGAAGGTCCCCAGTGGTCACAAATGTCAAATCCTTCACTGCAACGTAGCTCGGCACCTTTTGCTCGTAGAAACTTCATACTTGGTGGGTACATGCCTTGGAGGAGAACTTTGCATGGGTTCGAAGGCCGGTGACCTTGACCTCCATTTCAAGGTCACCAGTGGTTGCATTTGTTTTGAAGGCTGGCGACCGTGACCGACTTTTTTATGGTCACTGTTTGTCACATCCTGTAAATACATATATGCCAATCTCCAATTTTTTCATTGTATATCCCAGTTTACATCAAACACATAAGTCTTCAACCAAATACCCACCCCATACAAGTACATATTACTGCATTTTGCATGGAAAATAATACTGCATGCAGGGCATTTCGTGATGAATGTCTCTAGGTTTTTTTTTTTTTTTTTGCTCAGCTGGGAGTAGAATGATCTGCTTGGGAAGTCAGCCATCATCCATGCTGAAAATGTGACCCACCCACCAAAGCTAGTTCTTGATGATGCTCTGGAGCTTGGCTTCAGGCAGGATGCTGATGTTGGTACTGTAGTCTTCCCACCTGCAGAGGATACTCTTCTGGCAGCTTTCATGGATTTGCTCGAGGGTCTTCAGGTAGTGACAGTAGGTACGAGGGCTGTCCGTAAAGTATAGGTCCTTTTTATTTTTTTCAAAAACTATATGGATTTCATTCATATGTTTTTACGTCAGACATGCTTGAACCCTCGTGCGCATGCGTGAGTTTTTCCATGCCTGTCGGTGACGTCATTTGCCTGTGAGCACTCCTTGTGGGAGGAGTCGTCCAGCCCCTCGTCGGAATTCCTTTGTCTGAGAAGTTGCTGAGAGACTGGCGCTTTGTTTGATCAAAATTTTTTCTAAACCTGTGAGACACATCGAAGTGGACATGGTTCGAAAATTAAGCTGGTTTTCAGTGAAAATTTTAACAGCTGATGAGAGATTTTGAGGTGATTCTGTCGCTTTAAGGACTTTTCACGGTGCGAGACGTCGCGCTGCGCTCTCAGGCGGCGTCATCAGCCTGTTTCAAGCTGAAAACCTCCACATTTCAGGCTCTATTGATCCAGGACGTCGTGAGAGAACAGAGAAGTTTCAGAAGAAGTCGGTTTCAGCATTTTATCCGGATATTCCACTGTTAAAGGAGATTTTTTTAATGAAAGACGTGCGGACGGGTCCGCGCATCGGGACGCAGCCGACGCGGCGCGGCGGCACAGGAAAAACACCTCTGTGTTGATAACCATTTGTAAAATCCAGGCGGCTTTTGATGGCTCAGTGGAGTGAGTATATGAGAAATTGTTTATCAGCTGGAGATGTTCCAACTTGTCCTCAAGGCTTCCAACAGAGGTGTTTTTCCTGTGGCGGAGCGTTGCGGCGGCTGCGGGGTCTGACAGCTCGGTCTTGACTTCCTCTTCATGCACCCGGGACAGGGCGTCAGATCGTTGGTTCTTAGTCCCGGGGCGGTAGGTGATTCGGAAGTCAAAACGCCCGAAGAACAGCGACCAGCGGGCTTGCCTGGGGTTGAGACGCTTCGCGGTCCGGATGTACTCCAGGTTCCGATGGTCTGTGAAAACCGTAAATGGTACCGATGCTCCCTCCAACAGGTGTCTCCACTCCTCAAGAGCCTCCTTCACCGCAAGAAGTTCCCGATTGCCGACGTCATAGTTCCGTTCAGCTGGGGTCAACCTGCGGGAAAATAGGCACAGGGGTGGAGTACTTATCGGACTCCCCGCTCTGGGATAGCACGGCTCCTATCCCTGAGTCAGAGGCATCCACTTCAACAACAAACTGGCGCTTGGGATCAGGCTGCACCAGAACCGGTGCAGTCGAGAACCGGCGTTTCAACTCCCTAAACGCGGCTTCGCACCGATCCGACCAGGTGAAGGGGACTTTTGTGGAGGTCAGGGCTGTCAGGGGGCTAACTACCTGACTGTAGCCCTTGATGAACCTCCGGTAGAAATTTGCAAACCGAGGAACTGTTGTAGTTTCCTACGGTTCGTTGGTTGGGGCCAATCTCTCACCGCCGAAACCTTGGCCGGATCAGGGGCGACGGAGTTGGAGGAGATTATGAACCCCAAGAAGGACAAAGAAGTGCAGTGGAACTCACACTTCTCGCCCTTCACAAACAGCCGGTTCTCCAACAACCGCTGTAGGACCTGACGTACATGTTTGAGATGGGTCTCAGGATCCGGAGAAAAGATGAGTATATCGTCTAGATATACGAAGATAAACCGATGCAGGAAGTCCCGCAAGACGTCATTAACCAATGCTTGGAACGTCGCGGGCGCATTGGTGAGGCCGAACGGCATGACCAGGTACTCAAAGTGACCTAACGGGGTGTTAAATGCCGTCTTCCACTCGTCTCCCTCCCGGATCCGAACCAGGTGATAAGCATTCCTAAGATCCAATTTCGTGAAAATTTGGGCTCCATGCAGGGGCGTGAACACTGAATCCAACAGAGGTAACGGGTATCGGTTGCGAACCGTGATCTCGTTCAGCCCTCTGTAATCAATGCATGGACGGAGTCCGCCGTCCTTCTTGCCCACAAAAAAGAAACCAGCACCCATCAGGGAGGTGGAGTTCTGGATCAACCCGGCAGCTAACGAGTCCCGGATGTAGGTCTCCATTGATTCGCGTTCCGGACGTGAGAGGTTGTACAGCCTGCTGGACGGGTACTCAGCGCCCGGTATCAAATCAATGGCACAATCGTACGGACGGTGCGGGGGCAGCGTGAGTGCCAGATCCTTGCTGAAGACGTCAGCAAGGTCGTGGTACTCAGCCGGCACCGCCACCAGATTGGGGGGGACTAAAACCTCCTCCTTAGCTGTCACACCGGGTGGAACCGAGGATCCTAAACACTCCCGTTGGCAGGTTTCGCTCCACTGAACCACAACCCCAGACGACCAATCAATCCGGGGATTGTGTTTTAACACCCATGGAAAACCCAAAATCACTCGGGAGGTAGAAGGTGTTACATAAAGCACAATCTCCTCCCTGTGATTCCCAGACACCACCAATGTCACTGGCTGTGTCTGGTGTGTGATTAGTGGAAGAAGGGTGCCATCTAGTGCCCGCACCGACAATGGTGACGGTAAGGCCACTAGAGGGAGCCCAACCTCCTTTGCCCATCTGCTATCCAGCAGATTCCCCTCCGACCCCGTGTCCACCAGTGCTGGGGCATGAAGGGTTAGATCCCCACTCAGGATCGTGACTGGGATTCGTGCAGATCGTCGGGGTTTCCCTCGTGGGTGTTGTGACCCACCCTTAGCCCAGTCTCTAAGGACGAGTGCTGCTGTTTTGACCGTTTGGGGCATTCTCTCTGTGTGTGCTCGGTAGAGCTGCAGAGAAAACACTCTCCATGGATCAGCCTCCTTTGTCTCTGATCTGATCGTTTTTTGGCCCTGCTCGTTTCCATAGCAACGTCAGCAGGGGGAGCTGTTGTCACGTGGAGAGCCCTGGCAGTGGAGCGTGGGGAAGTCGGCTTCCTTTCAGACCCGGGAGGAAGAGGGACGGCTTGTACTTGACCACGCCCCTCGTCTCGCGGCCGTCGGTGTTCCGTTAATCGGTTGTCTAACCGTATAACCAGGTCGATAAGCCCATCTAAATCCCGCGGCTCGTCCTTCGCCACCAGGTGCTCCTTAAGGACCAGAGACAGTCCGTTTACAAAGGCGGCGCGGAGCGCAACAGCATTCCAGCCGGCTCGCGCTGCCGCGATGCGGAATTCAACTGCATACTTCGCTGCGCTCCGACGCCCCTGCCGTATCGACAGCAGCACACTTGAAGCGGTCTCGCCTCTATGAGGGTGGTCGAACACCTGTCGGAACTCCCTCACAAACTCAGTATAAACCGTTAGTAGCCGTGAATTCTGCTCCCAAAGCGCCGTAGCCCAGGCGCGTGCCTCTCCTCGAAGCAAATTTATAACGTAAGCCACCCGGCTAGCGTCTGACGCGTACATGATGGGACGCTGTGAAAAGACGAGCGAGCACTGCATCAAGAAGTCCGCGCACGTCTCCACACAGCCTCTGTACGGCTCCGGAGGGCTTATGTATGCTTCAGGGGAATGTGGGGGGGTTCGTTGAACGACCAGCGGAATGTCTGTTTCTGGCACACGGTCAGCAGAAGGAGGTGCTGCAGCAGCGCCCTGAGCATGCGCTTCCACCTGGGCGGTGAGTGCCTCTATCCTGCGATTGAGAACACTGCTCTGCTCGGTAACTAAGTCTAACCGAGCGGTAATCGCGGTTAAGATGTGCTGCAGCTCACCCAACACGCCTCCTGCTGGCGCCTGTGCACCTCGCTCTTCCATTGGCTGTTCAAGCGATGGTTGACGCCCCTCGGGATCCATGACGCTGGCCGAGAAATCCTGTTGTGAAAGTGTCGTGACACGGACCCACAACAGGGGGCAGTAATGAACGGACAATGGATAAGCCAAAAGTAACAATTTAATGTTGTGAATCGCACAACGACGTACAGACAATAACAATATGGTGGACTGTCAATCATACACCAGGTGACGTGTGGGCAGGCTCGACGATAGAAGACGCCTGGCGAGAGAAGAGCTGGATCCCCACACAGCTTCCACCACCAACGGAGCTGAAGAACACCGGAGCCGCCAAGCCCTGCGCCCCAGGTGGCCGCTGTCTTCAGCAGTCAGACCCGGTACTGCTGGCAGAAAACAGAGACAGTCCTGATGAGTGTGAGTTTGCACACTCAGTAATCCCACAGTTAGTGTTCAGTAAAGGAGGGAAAACCTCCACCTCCAATCACACACTCGTGCAGCTCCTGTTTAACCACTTATCTTGGTTTGGGGTGTGAGGCGAAGCCGTCGCTGATCACACCAAACGCCAATCCCACAGATAAGGCAGAACACCACAGGATAACAGCTGCAAAAGAAGTTCAGATTATTACACAACGTATGCGTCAGCAGAGAAATTACCTGAATGGTACCTGATTTCTCGGCGAGGAGGTGGAGTTGCAGTCAGGCCTTTATGGTGATGGTGATGATGATGAATGAGTGACAGCTGGTCCTGAGGATGAGTGACAGCTGTCACTCCCAGTGGCTCTGGCGCCCTCTCGTGCTTGAAGCCCGCACTCCAAGCAGGGCGCCATCTGGTGGTGGTGGGCCAGCAGTACCTCCTCTTCAGCGGCCCACACAACAAATAGTCTTTATTCCCCAAGTATCTACAAGAACATAAGGAATTTGAACTGTACTCTCTCTGTACCAGCATGTATAAATAAACACTAAATAATTCACAATAAAAATGTGAAAATAAATTTACAATATAAAAGAATGTGTACAAAGGAGAAAGACAAAGATTGAAGTTGTACATGAGGTATATGAATTAGTGAGTTTTAAAAAAATGTTCATTGGTGTGATGGCCTGTGGAAAGAAACTGTTCCTGTGTTTCATTGTTTTGACATACAGAATTCAAAAAATGTCAACCAGAGGGGAGGAGTTTAAACAGTGTGTGTCCAGAGTGTGAGGGGTCTGCAGAGATGTTACCAGCTCACTTCCTGGTCCTGGACCAGTATATAAGTCCTGGAGATGCACAGGACAGACTGGATGATGGATGTTCATTTGACACACACAGTCACACATAATGTTTATTTGACACAACACACACACACACACGCACACACACACACACACACACACACACACACACACACACACACACACACACACACACACACACACACACACACACACACACACACACACACACACACACTCACTCAAAACACCCCCCCAAACGGTGCACATCAACCACAATCAAATGCACAAATACTTTTGAATGTCGTGCACACACACAGAAAGACACACAAGTAATTGGTCAATCCGTTAAAGTAAATATTAGAATGTATTTTAGTTTTGCAGAAGTAGGAACATTGCAACAAATCACAGTCACAGTTGATGTAAAGCAGTCAATCCATTCACACATGTCAGTGTACACTCTATCAAATTGAAAATGAACTATGTGACAGCTTTAGTGTCTGAAACAACAAAATACAAAATACAACTAGAGCAATGGCCCAATTTTAAATGAGTTGTTTACATTTCAAAACTTTACAGCATCTGATTAACACATTTTGAAAAATACCTTTTTATGTATGTACAGAGCGTGTACTCACTTTCATCATAGCAGCATCTTATTTGGATCCAGAATAAAAAATAGTATAGTAATATTATTTGATAATGCTCTATAGAAGTTGACATTTTCAAAGACGTCTGAATCATCCGAATGGTTTCCACCTGGTTGTCGTCAAGTTTCTGGCAAAATTTGATGGGGCGCTGCTCCAGTCGTTCCGTCTTTTTCCTTGAAATGAAAATCCGCTGAGCGCACAACACACGTCCCACACAAAGGCTGCCTACCAGGAAATGACGCAATCGACAGGCGTGAAAAAGTTCACGCATGCGCACGAAGGTTCAAGGTTTGCTCATGCAAGCACATGTGATTCAAATCCATCAGGTTTTTGCAAAAAAATTAAAAGGTCCGAAACTTTTCTAACAGACCTCATATTTTAGACAGTTCTCTAACATACACCTGCAGGTGTATTTTTTGGCAGCTTGGTTAAATAATAACTGTTGTGAATTCTTCATGTTAAGATGTTGGTATTACATGCTTTTATTTTGAAGTCCCATTTGAGGTGCATCACTCCATCTGTGCTTTAGTTTGGAATGTTGTTCGGGTGTATGTATGATAACCTCCAGTTTCAGCACAACTCCACAATCAGGGGCGGTCCTGAAGGCGGGCCGACCGGGCAGCTGCCCGGGGTGGCATCGCGGGGGGGGGGTGGCACCGACCGTGCGGGAAAAAAACGGTCCAAAAAAAAAAAAAAACGGGGTGGGGGGGTTGTCCTGACGGGGGGGTTCGTGGTTACATTACGTTACGGCAGAGCGGCGCCCCCACCTTCCCGTCCCATGGCGGCTTTCCTCTCACTCATTCCCGCAGCTTCACAGTGCTATAAACAGTAGCAAAGCAAAGACTGCAGCGAAACGAGACGAGTCATTGGATAAATGGCCCGGACGCTCAGCTTTTGCATGATGATTGGATGATCTGTCTGAGGCTGAATCCCTTTTTGATTGACAGCGAAATGAGCGAATCAGCGATCTTTTGGTGTAAACATCCGTGGGAGCATTTTCATTCTTTTCTGAGTTGAACCGGAGACTTTCCTAATCCTCTTAGCAGCATTTTCTTTGTTAAAAACGACTAGCGACAAATCGAGCTTCTATTTCTGGTGGGTTTTTTTGTAGCTGCTTGTGTTTGGAGACTGACTTCTATCACTCTTTCTGACTTCTATCGCAGTTTCTGTCCCTACCGAGCAGCGGGTGTTGCTGAGCTCCTCCACCGTCACAACGCACTCACAGGCGGACAAACTTCACACTAGCCTCGCACCAGTCCCAGCTAGCGAGCTAGCTAGGTAGCAAGCTGCACATAATGGCAGACAATTTGAATGTTGTGCACCGGATTTTGGCGAAGCCATTTAATAGTCTTCCTTACGAAGAAGCCATGGCTGCTGTCATGACTTCAGCTCTCAATGGTTTGCAGGCCAAAGTTAAAGCAATAGCCCCCAGTGCAATGTTTGTGCATTGCTATGCACACAGACTGAATCTGGTTCTGTCTCAGGGGGCTAAATACTTATCTGAGTGCAGAATATTTTTTGCATCACTCTCTGGGTTTGCCACATTTTTCTCAAAATCCACAAAGAGGATGTCTTTTCTTGAGTCTGCAGGCTGCTCAAGGTTGCCCAGAAATGCTCCTACTCGATGGAATTTCACATCACGGATAGTGAGCACTGGGGCAAACAATTATGATGCCCTCCTGAAAACTTTTGAGTTGATCATTGCAGATAAGTCCATGGATGATGACACATTAGACTGTGCCAATTTCTTTGTGTTTGTTATTGCAGTAGTCATTAAAACTGGAAATTTGTTCTTGAAAATAGCTGTTGTGAGTTAATTTGTGGGATTGTGGGTGTTCTGGATGAAGGTAGTGTTTTCATGGGTGGTGGGGTGGAGGTGGAGGTGGTGGCCACGTTAGTGTGTGCGAGGGGAGGGTGGGGGCATGCAGGGGGTTTCGCCCGGGGAGCAAATCACTCTAGGGCCGCCACTGTGCACGATGGTCACACAGCTGGTCAGAAGTCACGGATGATGTGAGTTTTCAGTTCATTATGATTCAGGGCAACTTTATCAGTGTCTGAAGTGTGTGTGTGTGTTAGTAGCAGGTTAGAGATACACTGTGAATCGTTCTGTTGTTCCTTAAGATGAGTGGGTGTGTGAGTTAGCTCCCAGGTAGCTCATTGCTAATCTTAGCAAACTGATCTGTTGGGTCCAGTTATTTTACGAGGTCTGTTAGAAAAGTATCGGACCTTTTTATTTTTTGCAAAAACCTGATGGATTTGAATCACATGTGCTTGCATGAGCCAACCTTGAACCTTCATGCGCATGTGTGAATTTTTTCCCGCCTGTCAATTGCGTCAGTTCCTGGTAAGCAGCCTTTGTGTGAGGACGTGTGGAGCGCGCTGGGCGGATTTTTATTACAAGGAAAATGACGGAACGATTGGAGCAGTGCTACTGCATCAAATTTTGCCAGAAACTGGGCAACAGCCAGGTGGAAACCATTCGGAAGATTCAGACGGCTTTCGGAGATGATGCAATGAGCATCACACGGATTAAGGAGTGGTACAACCGGTTTAAAGACGGCCGCGTAACGGTGGAGAACGAGCTGCGCTCTGGTCGGCCATCAACATGCCAAAATGACGAGATCATTTCCAAAGTGAACGCTGTGGTGATGCGGGACCGTCGTGTGACTGTCCGAGAAATTGTGGAAGAGGTGGACATCAGCACTTTTTCGACATATTCCATTGTGACAGAAGATTTGGGCATGAAAAGAGTTGCGGCTAAATTTGTGCCGAAGTTGCTGACGGCAGAGCAAAAGCAACTTCGTGTTGAAGTCTCAGAGGACATGCTGGACTTTACAAAGAGTGAATCCGACTTCATGACACCATAATCACTGGTGATGAGTCCTGGGTGTACGGGTACAACCCGGAAACCAAATTCCAGTCGTCACAGTGGAAGTATTCCACGTCACTAAGACCAAAGAAGGCTCGCCAAGTGCGCAGCAATGTCAAGGTGATGCTGACTGTTTTCTTTGACTCCCGTGGTGTGGTACACCACGGGTACGCACCACAGGGTCAAACAATCACCAAGGAGTACTACAGGGATGTCCTCTGTCGCCTACGTAATGCTGTGCGGCGCAAGAGACCGGAGTTGTGGGGCACAGGAAATTGGCGCATCCATCACAACAATGCTCCAGCACATTCCTCGCACTTAATTCAGACTTTTTTGATGAAAAACCAGACTGCGGTGGTTCAACAGGCTCCTTACTCTCCTGATATGGCCCCTTGTAACTTCTGGCTGTTCCCCAAACTCAAGATGCCATTGAAAGGAACGAGATTTGAGACAAGAGAGGACATTATGGCTGCAACAACAGCGGAGCTGAACTCCATTTCAAAAGAGGCTTTTTCTGAATGCTACCAACAGTGGCAGCACCGCTGGGAGAATTGTGTGGAGTCCCAAGGAGACTACTTTGAGTGTGATTAGGTTTCCAACGCTCCAGGTATGCTAGTTTTTTTCCCAGCCAAAGGTCCGATACTTTTCTAACAGACCTCGTATATGCAGTTTAGGAGCTATTTAATCCTGCTTTTGGTTTATTTACATTTACTTTAGCAACATTTGGAGGTTTATTAGTTTGAAATGTGCATGTATTCAACCTCATCTGATGACTGTGTGTTCTCTGACCGGAACTCATTGGTGGTCAATTACATTAAATAACCGACATTCAGGGTTTATACCCAACAATAATAATAAAATATACTTAACAACTACCGTGTTGCCCATGGGGATCCAAGGACTCTACATTGGGTAGTGCCTATGAAATAGGTAGCTGACATTTTTCATGGGTGGCACTAAATTATCCGTTTCTATAATGAGTTGGAATGGGGTGTAAGTCCAGAATGTTTTTAGAACCGTAGACCTCAACAGTTTTTAGAGGAAGAAAGCAACCTGTTTATTTCCTGTTATTTACGTAATTTTTTAATGTTAATTTACTGTCTTAATGTATTTATTGTTGTGTGAGCCGCCAGAAGAGGAGGTACTGCTGGCCCACCACCAGAGGGCGCCCTGCCTGAAGTGCGGGCTTCAGGCACGAGAGGGCGCTGCCGCCATGGACACAGCCGGGGGTGACAGCTGTCGCTCATTACCTCTTGACAGCTGTCACCCATCTACTCAACATCATCTCACTCCATAAAGACCAGACGTCATCTCCACCTCGTTGCCGAGATATCATACTTCATTGGAGGTAATATCCTCAGCCGTTTTGTAATTGCAATATTTGTATATTGTGAGTGTTTGCAGGAGTACCAGTTCCTCCGTCGGTGGAAGCTGTGAGAGCGCTGAAGGCACTCTTTTCCCCTGAGGAATCTACAGAACTCTGCAAGTTATTGAGTGAGAGGTGGAGGTGGCATTCCCACCGTTGTTGTTACTGGGTGTACACACACCCACACTTGACTGTCTTTGTTCTTCGCCAGCAGTACCAGATCCGACAGTCGGGGACGGTGATCACCTGGGAATTCGGGACTTGGCGGCTCCAGTATTCACCAGGTTCTGGGGCGGCGGAAATCGTGTGGTTCCGGCTCTTCTTAGGACAGACGTCTTCTATCCTCGAGCCTGCCCACACGTCACCTTTGTGTATTGACTGTTATGATATTCTGAGATTGTCTGTATGTTCGTTGTGCACATTCACAACGTTAAATTGTTATATTTTGGCTCATCTATTGACCGTTCATTTGCGCCCCCTGTTGTGGGTCCGTGTCACTACACTTTCCCAACATTTATACATTGTTTAGGTTCTTATTATCATATACACACTATTATTATTATTATTATTATTATTATTATTATGATTATGATTATTATTATTGTTATTATCATTATTATTATCATTATTAATTCATTGTTACTTCTATTTTGTCTCTGTGTAGGCTCTCAGTTGTCCAGGTGGTTTCCATAGTAGAGAAGCTTGAATGTTCGACTGGACTGGGTTGCTTGACGCGAGGACGTTTCGCTTCAAATCGCGGAAGCTTCCTCAGCTAAAATTCTTGCTCTGGAAGTCTGACTTCTGTCTGACTCTTGTAGAGAAGAATAAAACAGAAGCCAACAAAAGCTGGAGTTTTAAACCTAACCAGACCCCTCCTACTGAGAGGCAGACTGCTATAGGCTAGTGACTAAACAATAGCTCTAATTAGCAACTATTGTGCTGTAGTTAGTACACCTAATGGCAGGACAGCTGCCCCTCTAATGATGGGTTGGATGCCTTTCTGATGGCTCCCTTGATGACGTGAATGACTCATTACCATGAACAAAAGATTGAAACTCCTTTGACCTGAGTACCCCATTGTAAACAGGGGATAAAGTGTGTCTCAGACCCCCTCCCCGGTTAAGGCTGGGTTTCAAACGTTTCACAAAGAATTCCTCCTTGACCCCTCTCTCAAACCATTTCTTCTCTCTGGCTAATATTTTAACTTACTTGTCCTCAAACGTGTGGTTAGTGTCTTTGAGGTGGAGGTGAACTGCAGACTGAGGTCCACTGACTCCCTCTCTGCGGTGCTGGTATAGCCTTTTGTGTAAAGGTTGCTTCGTTTCACCTATGTAGTGTTCGTTACAGTTTTCCTGACATCTGATAGAATACACTACATTGCTCTGTTTGTAACTAGGGAATGACTCAGGAGAGTCATTCCCTAGTTATTATTATAACTAGGGAATGACTCTAGTGGTGGCAAGAGACACTTGCCGCCACTAGAGGCAAGTGTCTCTTGCCTCTAGTGGCAAAGGACAGTTTGTACAGGCCTGACAAACCGGTGAACAAAAACAACTGTGCTGGGTGTCACAACTGCAGAGAGGATAAGTTCATTTAGTTTAATTACATTTAAAAACATAAACCTGTTTGTTTGGGGTTTTTTTTTCTGAATTTTATGTTTTTCTGGCCCCCCCAAAAAAAACTGCATTGTTGTTGTGCAGTGGCACAGCCACTTCTCTAGATCCTGGATGGCAACCACCCAGGCAGATATCTGTTCCATTTCTACGATTACAAAGGAGCTATCTGTCTGTCACAGCCAGGTGAAATATGTGTGTCAACTTGGCCTTCTGAACATATGTTTGACAAAAAAAGTCATTCCAGCGATATCTAAGGAACCTCTGAAGAAACAATACCAAAGTTGTTGCCTTAGGTCACGAGTTACAAATAGGTGACCTGCTATAACAAGCCCATTGTGGACAATTAACAGACATGCATTGCATTTCTTTGCTATTGGAGCCTCAGGATGTCAAGCAAGAAGGGGGTTGGTGCTGACCTAATGAAAATGTAAAGATAAATGACAGGCATCAGAGGGCTTGTGCAAACCCTGTGAGTTCTGCACACTGGGACATATCTGTTTGATAACTGATGTTAGTACAACCCCTGGCAATAATTATGGAATCACCGGCCTCGGAGGATGTTCATTCAGTTGTTTAATTTTGTAGAAAAAAAGCAGATCACAGACATGACACAAAACTAAAGTCATTTCAAATGGCAACTTTCTGGCTTTAAGAAACACTGTAAGAAATCAAGAAAAAAAATTGCGGCAGTCAGTAACTGTTACTTTTTTAGACCAAGCAGAGGGAAAAAAATATGGACTCACTCAATTCTGAGGAATAAATTATGGAATCACCCTGTAAATTTTCATCCCCAAAAACTAACACCTGCATCAAATCAGATCTGCTCGTTAGTCTGCATCTAAAAAGGAGTGATCACACCTTGGAGAGCTGTTGCACCAAGTGGACTGACATGAATCATGGCTCCAACACGAGAGATGTCAATTGAAACAAAGGAGAGGATTATCAAACTCTTAAAAGAGGGTAAATCATCACGCAATGTTGCAAAAGATGTTGGTTGTTCACAGTCAGCTGTGTCTAAACTCTGGACCAAATACAAACAACATGGGAAGGTTGTTAAAGGCAAACATACTGGTAGACCAAGGAAGACATCAAAGCGTCAAGACAGAAAACTTAAAGCAATATGTCTCAAAAATCGAAAATGCACAACAAAACAAATGAGGAACGAATGGGAGGAAACTGGAGTCAACGTCTGTGACCGAACTGTAAGAAACCGCCTAAAGGAAATGGGATTTACATACAGAAAAGCTAAACGAAAGCCATCATTAACACCTAAACAGAAAAAACAAGGTTACAGTGGGCTAAGGAAAAGCAATCGTGGACTGTGGATGACTGGATGAAAGTCATATTCAGTGATGAATCTCGAATCTGCATTGGGCAAGGTGATGATGCTGGAACTTTTGTTCGGTGCCGTTCCAGTGAGATTTATAAAGATGACTACCTGAAGAGAACATGTAAATTTCCACAGTCATTGATGATATGGGGCTGCATGTCAGGTAAAGGCACTGGGGAGATGGCTGTCATTACATCATCAATAAATGCACAAGTTTACGTTGATATTTTGGACACTTTTCTTATCCCATCAATTGAAAGGATGTTTGGGGATGATGAAATCATTTTTCAAGATGATAATGCATCTTGCCATAGAGCAAAAACTGTGAAAACATTCCTTGCAAAAAGACACATAGGGTCAATGTCATGGCCTGCAAATTGTCCAGATCTAAATCCAATTGAAAATCTTTGGTGGAAGTTGAAGAAAATGGTCCATGACAAGGCTCCAACCTGCAAAGCTGATCTGGCAACAGCAATCAGAGAAAGTTGGAGCCAGATTGATGAAGAGTACTGTTTGTCACTCATTAAGTCCATGCCTCAGAGACTGCAAGCTGTTATAAAAGCCAGAGGTGGTACAACAAAATACTAGTGATGTGTTGGAGCGTTCTTTTGTTTTTCATGATTCCATAATTTTTTCCTCAGAATTGAGTGATTCCATATTTTTTTTCCCTCTGCTTGGTCTAAAAAGTAACCGTTACTGACTGCCACAATTTTTTTTCTTGATTTCTTATAGTGTTTCTTAAAGCCAGAAAGTTGCCATTTGAAATGACTTTAGTTTTGTGTCATGTCTGTGATCTGCTTTTTTTCTACAAAATTAAACAACTGAATGAATGAACAGCCTCCGAGGCCGGTGATTCCATAATTTTTGCCAGGGGTTGTAATGTTATTCTGAACACTACTGTATTTCAACTTATGAGTAAAGCGCTGAATGAACGATGTATGGATTTGTCAGAAATTTCAGTGATTATTTGATTAATGAGCCACATGTATGAACACTGCGCAAACTCTTAAGTGTAACTTATTAGATGTACATCAGCGTACGGCAGTGTTTTGATACACTCGGTATATGCTGGCTAAATCTTCCAGGTGTGACAGGGGTTTCACACCCTAACTGGGCTCATTTATGCCTGCAGCCAGACTTTTTTTTCTTTTAATTGTTCACATGTGCGCGTGTGAACGAACATCCATGAGTGGACTAGAGATGTCCGGACTTTTTACTGGATATTTCTGGCAATCAGTCTGCATTTTTTTTCTGTGGTCTTTTTTTTCAGCATGTAGTTTTTATTGCATTAAGTACACGGTATAAAAACAATCATGCGTGATTTATACTGCGGGAACAATGGAACACAGCAGGAATCATGAATTGGCTTCCAAGTCACGCCGGGTAACACGTTCACGTCATGGGCTGCACATTCTGTTCATTATTTTCATGTATTCATCAAATTTATATTTATTTTTAAATTTTTCTGAAATAACGACAGGAAAATACAGATTGGGATGCAGAGACCCTCCAATACAACTGAGCTGGTACAGTTCATTGAGCCATATAAAGAAGTGTTTTTGAGCACTACAGACTCTGTAAAATAGCAATTGTAATCCCGGTGAGTACTGCTGCTTGGGAATGGAATTAAAACTTGTGAAAATATGCCTCAGATCCACCATGAACAACAAGAGATTAAGCAGAGCATTTAGTCTAGGAGGGCAAGGGCATTGAATCTTGACTCATTTGTTGATCAGTTTGCCAGAAATCACCAAAACCACAGTTGCCAGTTGCTGTAGTAATAGAGCAGTCAATGTACTTATATAATTTTGGACTGAGAAACTGAACCAAGGCTACACCTAATAGTTATTTTCATTATCAATTCATCTGCTGATTATGTTCGCGGCTGATTATTTTCTCAAGTCATTACAGTCTGTGAAATGTTTATATATATATATATATATATATATATATATATATATATATATATATATATATATATATATATATATATATATATATTAGGAAAATAAGTATTTGAACACCCTGCGATTTTGCAAGTTCTCCCACTTAGAAATCATGGAGGGGTCTGAAATTTTCATCTTAGGTGCATGTCCACTGTGAGAGACATAATCTAAAAAAAAAAAAAAAAAAAAATCTGGAAATCACAATGTATGATTTTTTTAAATAATTTATTTGTATGTTACTACTGCATAATAAGTATTTGATCCCCTACCAACCAGCGAGAATTCTGGCTCTCACAGACCTGTTAATTTTTCTTTAAGAAGCCCTCTTGTTCTGCACTCTTTACCTGTATTAATTGCACCTGTTTGAACTTGTTACCTGTATAAAAGACACCTGTTCACACACTCAATCAATTACACTCCAACCTGTCCACCATAGCCAAGACCAAAGAGCTGTCTAAGGACACAAGGGACAAAACTGTAGACCTGCACAAGGCTGGGATGGACTACAGGACAACAGGCAAGCAGCTTGGTAGAAGACAAGAACTGTTGTGATTATTTATTAGAAAGTGGAAGAAACACAAAAACAGAAACACTCTGTCTGGGATTCCATGCAAGATCTCACTTTGTGGGGTAAGGATGATTATGAGAAAGCTCAGAACTACACAGGAGAACCTGGTCAATGACCTGAAGAGAGCTGGGACCACAGTCACAAAGATTACATTAGTAACACATGATGCTGTCATGGTTTAAAATCCTGCAGGGCAGCAAGGTCCCCCTGCTCAAGCCAGCACATGTCCAGGCCCATTTGAAGTTCACCAGTGACCATCTGGATGATCCAGAGGAGGCATGGGAGAAGGTCATGTGGTCAGATGAGACCAGAATACAGCTTTTTGGAATCAACTCCACTTACCATGTTCAGAGGATGAGAACAACACCAAGAAAACCATCCCAACCGTGAAGTATGGGGGGTGGAAACATCATACTCTGGGGGTGCTCTTCTGTCATGTATTGCGAGATTTTGGCAAACAACCTCCTTCCCTCAGTAAGAGCATTGAAGATGGGTCATGGCTGGGTCTTCCAGCATGACAATGACCCCAAACACACAGCCAGGGCAACTAAGGAGGGGCTCCATAAGAAGCATTTCAAGGTCCTGGAGTGGCCTGGCCAGTCTCCAAACCTGAACTCAATAGAAAATCTTTGGAGGGAGCTGAAACTCCAAACCTGAAAGATTTGGAGAAGGTCTGTATGGAAGAGTGGACCAAAATCTCTGCTGTAGTGTGTGAAAACTTGGTCAAGAACTACAGGAAATGTTTGACCTCTGTAATTGCAAACAAAGGCTACTGTACCAAATATTAACATTGATTTTCACAGGTGTTCAAATACTTATTTGCAGCAGTAACATACAAATCAATTATTTTTAAAAATCTTACATTGTGATTTACGGATTTTTTTTTATTTTTTTTTTTTAGATTATGTCTCTCACAGTGGATGTGCATCTAACATGAAAATTTCAGACTCCTCCGTGATTTCTAAGTGGGAGAACTTGCAAAATCGCAGGGTGTTCAAATACTTATTTTCCTGTGCGTGTGTGTGCGTGTCTCAAATCTGATATTTTGAACTATTCACTCTGGTTACAATGGTTAATCATTAGTTTTATGAAAATAAAAATAAATCAAATAAGATTTAAAATCTTTGTATTTTTTTGCCCTGGGTTGAATGTGCCCCTCTGACAAACCCTGGCCCCAGCCAGGCCCCTTCAGTAACATTGGTCTAGAACCACCATGGAAGAAATTTGCTTGAAAATTGAAAGGGCTCGTGTACAAGCAGCAGCTTTGTGGTGATTCCGTCCGGTCTCCCACTGGGTCTGCCGAGCACAATCAGAACAGCAGTGGCTTCACAAAGCTTTTTTGTGTCCTTCCGCCCCCTGATTTTGCACAGGACGCGCATTTGTGTGCAGGTAATAATTCAGAAGGCAGAATAACACACCATTCGTGCGCCCCAAAACACATCTCCGTTTGATGTCGTGACTTGTGAATCAAACTTCCAGCTTCTTACAAATGCAAAAGTAACTGAAGACAGACACAAAGCAGTCTACTTTTTTGGCTGAACAGATAACCCAATAAAGAATCACAAGGACGACAAGGACAATGACACAGGGAACCATACCACTTCCAAGAAAGACACAAAAGGCATGGAAAACAACAAAGTAACATAAGCATGAGAGACAACACAAAAGGAATAACCTGTTATGGTTAGAGGTTCGGGTGGAACTGAACTGTTGCAGGCAATGGACCCAAATGCAGGGAGCTGGACACTGTTAAGAATACAAAGGAAAATATATTTATTTATAATAAATAAAGGTGCTGCGCTGGTGTGCCTGCAGTGTGGAGAGATGGCCCGCCTCCTGGCAGGGAAATGATGGAGCTGTAGGGTCCCGAGCCAACACTGTGAGTCTGACTTAGTGCTTAGCTCAGATAAGATAATTATAGTGGGTGATTTTAACATCCACACAGATGCTGAGAATGACAGCTTCAACACTGCATTTAATCTATTATTAGACTCAATTGGCTTTGCTCAAAATGTAAATGAGTCCACCCACCACTTTAATCATATCTTAGATCTTCTTCTGACTTATGGTATGGAAATAGAAGACTTAACAGTCAGTAACTGTCTGATCATTTCTTAATAACATTTACATTTACTCTGATGGACTACCCAGCAGTGGGGAATAAGTTTCATTACACTAGAAGTCTTTCAGAAAGCGCTGTAACTAGGTTTAAGGATATGATTCCTTCTTTATGTTCTCTAATGCCATATAACAACACAGTGCAGAGTAGCTACCTAAACTGTGTAAGTGAGATAGAGTATCTCGTCAATATTTTACATCCTCATTGAAGACAACTTTGGATGCTGTAGCTCCTCTGAAAAAGAGAGCTTTAAATCAGAAGTGCCTGACTCCGTGGGATAACTCTCAAACTCGTAGCTTAAAGCAGATAACCCGTAAGTTGGAGAGGAAATGGCGTCTCACTAATTTAGAAGATCTTCACTTAGCCTGGAAAAGAGTCTGTTGCTCTATAAAAAAGCCCTCCGTAAAGCTAGGACATCTTTCTACTCATCACTAATTGAAGAAAATAAGAACAACCCCAGGTTTCTTTTCAGCACTGTAGCCAGGCTGACAGAGTCAGAGCTCTATTGAGCTGAGTATTCCATTAACTTTAACTAGTAATGACTTCATGACTTTCTTTGCTAACAAAATTTTAACTATTAGAGAAAATAAATTACTCATAACCATCCCAAAGATGTATCATTATCTTTGGCTGCTTTCAGTGATGCCGGTATTTGGTTAGACTCTTTCTCTCCGATTGTTCTGTCTGAGTTATTTTCATTAGTTACTTCATCCAAACCATCAACATGTTTATTAGACCCCATTCCTACCAGGCTGCTCAAGGAAGCCCTACCATTATTTAATGCTTTGATCTTAAATATGATCAATCTATCTTTGTTAGTTGGCTATGTACCACAGGCTTTTAAGGTGGCAGTAATTAAACCATTACTTAAAAAGCCATCACTTGACCCAGCTATCTTAGCTAATTATAGGCCAATCTCCAACCTTCCTTTTCTCTCAAAATTCTTGAAAGGGTAGTTGTAAAACAGCTAACTGATCATCTGCAGAGGAATGGTCTATTTGAAGAGTTTCAGTCAGGTTTTAGAATTCATCATAGTACAGAAACAGCATTAGTGAAGGTTACAAATGATCTTCTTATGGCCTCGGACAGTGGACTCATCTCTGTGCTTGTTCTGTTAGACCTCAGTGCTGCTTTTGATACTGTTGACCATAAAATTTTATTACAGAGATTAGAACATGCCATAGGTATTAAAGGCACTGCGCTGCGGTGGTTTGAATCATATTTGTCTAATAGATTACAATTTGTTCATGTAAATGGGGAATCTTCTTCACAGACTAAAGTTAATTATGGAGTTCCACAAGGTTCTGTGCTAGGACCAATTTTATTCACTTTATACATGCTTCCCTTAGGCAGTATTATTAGACGGTATTGTTTAAATTTTCATTGTTACGCAGATGATACCCAGCTTTATCTATCCATGAAGCCAGAGGACACACACCAATTAGCTAAACTGCAGGATTGTCTTACAGACATAAAGACATGGATGACCTCTAATTTCCTGCTTTTAAACTCAGATAAAACTGAGGTTATTGTACTTGGCCCCACAAATCTTAGAAACATGGTGTCTAATCAGATCCTTACTCTGGATGGCATTACCCTGACCTCTAGTAATACTGTGAGAAATCTTGGAGTCATTTTTGATCAGGATATGTCATTCAAAGCGCATATTAATCAAATATGTAGGACTGCTTTTTTGCATTCACGCAATATCTCTAAAATTAGAAAGGTCTTGTCTCAGAGTGATGCTGAAAAACTAATTCATGCATTTATTTCCTCTAGGCTGGACTATTGTAATTCATTATTATCAGGTTGCCCTAAAAGTTCCCTAAAAAGCCTTCAGTTAATTCAAAATGCTGCAGCTAGAGTACTAGCGGGGACTAGAAGGAGAGAGCATATCTCACCCATATTGGCCTCTCTTCATTGGCTTCCTGTTAACTCTAGAATAGAATTTAAAATTCTTCTTCTTACTTATAAGGTTTTGAATAATCAGGTCCCATCTTATCTTAGGGACCTCGTAGTACCATATCACCCCAATAGAGCGCTTCGCTCTCAGACTGCAGGCTTACTTGTAGTTTCTAGGGTTTGTAAGAGTAGAATGGGAGGCAGAGCCTTCAGCTTTCAGGCTCCTCTCCTGTGGAACCAGCTCCCAATTCAGATCAGGGAGACAGACACCCTCTCTACTTTTAAGATTAGGCTTAAAACTTTCCTTTTTGCTAAAGCTTATAGTTAGGGCTGGATCAGGTGACCCTGAACCATCCCTTAGTTATGCTGCTATAGACGTAGACTGCTGGGGGGTTCCCACGATGCACTGTTTCTTTCTCTTTTGCTCTGTATGCACCACTCTGCATTTAATCATTAGTGATCGATCTCTGCTCCCCTCCACAGCATGTCTTTTTCCTGGTTCTCTCCCTCAGCCCCAACCAGTCCCAGCAGAAGACTGCCCCTCCCTGAGCCTGGTTCTGCTGGAGGTTTCTTCCTGTTAAAAGGGAGTTTTTCCTTCCCACTGTAGCCAAGTGCTTGCTCACAGGGGGTCGTTTTGACCGTTGGGGTTTTACATAATTATTGTATGGCCTTGCCTTGCAGTGTGGGGCGCCTTGGGGCAGCTGTTTGTTGTGATTTGGCGCTATATAAAAAAAAAATTGATTGAATTGATTGATTGACTGGGGAAATGGAGAACTCTGGTGTGGCCTTTGGGATGGAGATATAATAATATAATAATATAATATATATATAATATATATATTATATATATATATAATATAATAATATAATCTCTCCACCTAGTCCTGGGTCTTCCCCGGGGTACCCTCCCGGGTGGACTTGCCTGAAAAACCTCCCTAGGGAGGTGCACAGGGGGCATCCTTACCAAATGCCCAAACCAACTCAGCCGGCTCATTTCAATGAAAGAAGCAGCGGCTCTATTCCAAGCTCCCCAAAGATGACTGAGCATCTCACCCTATCTCAAAGGGAGACACCAGCCACCCTCCTAAGGAAGACCATTTTGGCCGCTTGCACCTGCAATCTAGTTCTTTCGGTCATGATCCAACCCTCATGACCATAGGTGAGAATCTGAATGAAGACTGACCAAAATCGAGAGCTTCGTCTTTTGGCTCAGCTCTCTTTTCATCACAACAGTATGATAGAGTGAATGCAATACCGCCCCTGTTGCGCCAATTTTCTGGGCCAATTTCATGCTCCATTGTCCCCTCACTCGTGAACAAGACCCCGAGGTATTTGAACTCCTTCACTTGGGGCAAGGCCGCATTCCCTACACGGAGTAAGCAATCTATCAATTTCCTGCTGAGAACCATACCCTCAGATTTAGAGGTGGTGATCCTCATCCCAGCCGCTTCACATTCGTCTGCGAACTGATCCAATGAGTGTTGGAGGTCACAGGCCGATGAAGCCAACAGGATCACATCATCTGCAAAAAAAGCAGTGATGAGACCCCGAGCCCACCAAACTGGAAACCCTCCTCCCCCCTAACTATGCCTCGATATCCTGACCATGATTATCACAAACAGGATTGGTGATAAGGCGCAGCCCTGGCGGAAGCCAACTCACACCAGAAACAAGTCCGACTTACTGCTGAGCACCCGAACACAGCTCTTGCTTTGTTAGTACAGAGATTGGATGGCCCTGAGAAGGGACCCCCTCACTCCATACTCCTGCAGCACCTCCCACAGTATGTCCCGGGGTACCCTGTCATGCGCCTTCTCTAAGTCCACAAAACACATGTAGACTTGATGGGCATACTTCAAGGCACCCTTCAGGATCCTTGTGAGAGCGAAGAGCTGGTCGGTTGTTCCATGACCAGGCCGCATTGTTCCTCATCAATCAGAGGTTTGACTATTGACCAAACCCTCCTTTCCAGCACTCCAATACAGAAAGGCCACAGGTGGGAAATGAACCGAAGCGAAGTGTTTTCTTTGTATGTGTTTGTGTGCGTGCCTGCATGATTTTATTTAGTAAGTTCAAAGTAAGTATATAATATATTTGTAACTTCAGTGTAGCCAGTCTGCTATGTGTAAGCCTGATCCCATCAGATCACAGAAGCTAAGCAGTGTGGGGCCTGGTTAGTACATGGATGGGAGACCTTTTTGGAACGCCAGCGGCTGTGTATGTTTCTCTGGAGTTCAGGAAGCATCAGGAGCATCAGGCATAAAACTTGTGCCAAATACCAAAGAGGATCTGTGTGTGTCCGCTGTGGCGACCACCAACGAAACAGGAGGAGCCGAAAGGACAACAACAACATAATTGTAACTTCAATAGTTCAACAGTTTTCCTGACATCTGATAGAATACACTACATTGCTCTGTTTGTAACTAGGGATCATGTCCTTAGGGTGAACTAATTTCTAATAACTAATAACTCCAGCTTTTGTTGGCTTCTGTTTTATTCTTCTCTACAACAGTCAGACAGAAGTCAGACTTCCAGAGCAAGAATTTTAGCTGAGGAAGCTTCTGCGATTTGAAGCGAAACGTCCTCGCGTCAAGCAACCCAGTCCAGTCAAAGATTCAAGCTTCTCTACTATGGATACCACCTGGACAACTGAGAGCCTACACAGAAACATTGGGACCAACTGTGGGCATGAGGCCCTGGCACTGGTACGTAAGCTGGAAAAGACTGCTAAAAAGATAGCTAACTTTAGAAACCACTTAAGATTTAACCTGAGATGCAAACAAAACAATGTTATTCCCAAATGCATGAAGCAAAAGGCACTAGAAGCAGGTCACACAGCAGAAAAGATCCAGCACAGTTACCTTAGGAGGATTTTGGGTCTTAGAATTAGAAGGCTTCATTTTAAAATATTAGACCTCCAAAATAATCTGGATAGTCTGCACAAAATGTTAGAAACCTTAGTGGGGGAAGATGCCCATAATAAGATCACAAAGTTCATAGTTAAAATTCAAATGGCTGAGCATTTAAAAAGTAAGGAGCGGCAAATCAGGAAGTTTCACAACCTTTTAGTGCAGAAAAGGCGTACTTTCAGTGGGAGTATTTTTAAAGATACACCCAGACAAATTAGTGACAACAGGGAAAATTGGATAAAGAATCTCTCCAACAGGGTTCTTACACAGACAGAAAAGGATGTGCTCGCCAAAGGACTAAATTTCTCAGTGACCCCTAAACATATTCCGACAGTAGATTACATCACTGCAGTAGAGTCAGCCATTAAACATAACAGTTTGTCAGAGTCAGAAGCTGGGGACCTCCGACTAAGAGTCACAGCAGTGCTGAACAGTGCTAAGCCTCCTCCGTCCAACATCACAGGAGAAGAACGGAAAGCTTTGTCAGCACTGCAAAAGGACCAAAGCATCCTTATCCTGCCAGTGGATAAAGGCAGATGCATGGTGGTCCTGAACACATCGGACTACAAGGCCAAGATCAACAACTTGCTCAGTGACTCCAACACATAGGAACGTCTGAAGAGAGACCCCATGAGCGGCTATAAGAAGAAAATCATTAGCTACCTCCAAAACCTGGAGAAAGAGGGACTCATCGACAGGCAGTCATTCTACAGACTATACCCTGGGGACGCCACTCCGTGCATCTATGGACTGCCCAAAATCCTCAAACAGGACGTGCCACTCAGGCCTATTGTATGTAGCACAGATTCCATCACGTACAATTTGGCCAAGTACCTCAAGTGGATTTTGGCTCCTCTAGTGGGTAACTCAGACCACCATGTGGAGAACACACAAGATTTTGTGAACAAGATCAAGGACCTACAGCTGGAGGCAGATGAAACTGTGGTGTCATTTGATGTGACATCGTTGTTCACCTGCATCCCCACTGCTGAGGCCGTCTCAGCTGTGAGGCAGAGACTGCTGGAGGATGTGTCTCTACTTGAAAGGACCAAACTCACACCTGACCACATTTGCCAACTCTTGGAGATCTGTCTCAACACCACGTATTTCCTGTTTAGGGGGAATTACTACAGGCAGATTCATGGTTGTGCGATGGGGTCTCCAGTATCCCCCATTGTGGCCAATCTGTACATGGAGCGAGTGGAGAAGACAGCCTTGACGTCTTTCACGGGCATCTCTCCCAGTCACTGGTTCAGATATGTTGATGACACATGGGTCAAAATCAAGCAACAGCAAGTTGAGGACTTTACAGAACACATCAACTCGGTGGACGCCAGTATCAAGTTCACACGTGAGGATGCCAGAAACAACCATTTAGCCTTCCTGGACTGTGATGTTACG